>NW_021319500.1:575023-610707 GCF_001605985.2 Dendrobium catenatum
TTGCTATTGTCTGTGAGCACTAACATTTTAGGAATATTACAAGCTAGTCAGGACATCAGGAAGACTCAAGACTGGGTAGAGTAGGAGTGTGAGTCTGTAACACTGTAATTTTCTATTTATGTTATTTTTCTATTCTTGAGACTGTCCAGAAACTGCATGTAAAGCTGAGCAACCATGCCCACACATAGGGGGAGAGTGTTTTTTAAAAGAAAAATGAAGTTTTTTTTCCTTTGTTGATCGTACTATACGACTTCATAATGTATTGTACGATCTGATCTTGTAAAATGATTTTTTTTTTGTGAACAGATCGTATTGTATGAACCATATCGTACTGTATGATATCTTACTAATCCAAAACCCTAGCCGCCAGATTAGTTTAAGTTTTATTAGATGTTCATACTGTACGAAGAGGTTCGTACTCTACGATTTTATTTGAATACTTACTTAAATTAACTCCTAATTAATGAAACAAATCAAGGATTAATATCTGAAAGGTCATCGTACGGTACAAACTAGTTCATTCTATACAATGATCAGAGACTAATTTTGATCTTCCCGGAGATCATTCTGGACGATGCCTTGATTTGGCCTAATCATACTGTACGAAGTTAATCGTACTCTATGATGTACAAAGATGAGTTTTGATCATCCCTGCTATCATCCCATACAAATAGAAGGATTTGAGGATCGTACTATAAGACGTTTTATCATACTGTACGATTTTATTCAGAAGTTTTTAAACTGTTCGTAAACCTTTGTACTAGGACGAAGTCTATTTATACTAATCGTAATGTACAATGTTTAATTATATTGTACGATAGTAACATCTACTTAAAAAATTTCAGGGATTTTGGAGCCTGTCTTAAGTATCAAAATTGTTATGTTTTGGTGTGTGACAGAAAGAGGGGAATGTGATTAGAGAGGGAATCCTTAGGAGAGAGCTCTTGAGAAGTTCTTAGGGTATGAGAGAGGAAGGAGAGGGTGAGCTTGGTGAGGGAAGTAGTGTGAGGGAGATCACACGGTTGCTCCGTTATTGCTTCTTCTTGATCCTCCTATGGCCCAGGAAGAACTTGTGGGAAGCTCTCTGAGGGCTACATCTGTGAACCAAGGTACTTTACCTTCTCCAGGAGGGAGAAAAATGAGAAGGTCCGCTACCGTCGCTAGGAGGGTGAGAATAGCGCTTGGCACTCCGCCATGCTGGGTTGGTGAAAGTGAGTCTTGTAAGGGCTTCTCCGCCTTGACAAGGGGGCTAAAGGAGAACTATAGTTTTATAGTGAAATTCTCAAAGTGGAGGACTCTGGGGAGTGGACATATTTTTATATAATTAATTCGGCAATGTCCTTTAATGCACTTCTAGGTAGGCCTTGGATTAATGAATATATAATGGTTCCATCTACTCTACTCCAATGCATCAAGTACCAATGAGACAGCATTGAACACATATTTAGCGGTGATTTAAAACCATTCTCAATTCAAGAAATTAGGATCAACGAAGATGCTGCATATTTTATACCGAAAGGGTTCTCATTATATTCTAAAGTTGATATCAAAGTTGAGGATAAAATGGCAAGACAAAGCTCCAACCAAAGTCAAGAATTGAAAGAAAATGAAAAGAAAAAAAAGATGAAAAAGATCAAGAAGTGACAGAATCAGGTAGTGAAGATGATATCGATATCGTTGTCCTTATGTCTCCAAAGATATTCCCTTAAAGAGGTGGGAGGATGGCTCTAAGGGCATGTGGTCGAGGTTGTGCTTCATTTGAAAGAAGAACAACCCCTGTATATATTGATCTAGAATCAAAATTTTTATGAGGATTCTGAAAGAAGGGGTGTTGCAATTTCATTCAATTACCAAACTATAAATACTCCTCCAAAGTTTGATCTCACTTTAGATTAGAATAGTGGCCCTGAGTTTGATGTTCCAAAGGTTAAAAGTGACGAGCCTGAATTAACGATGTATGAAAAGCTCAGTAGAAGGATTTAGGTCCTATTATTGACTCCACTGTCGATTGGTAGGATTAAAGGTTTAGAGATTGAAGAAGCCACCAACCTGAGTAGAAAAGTTAGGAAAGTACAGAAAATTTTCTCTAGCTCCTCCTCCTCAATGGATAAAAGTGATATAACTCTCAAGGAGGCAGATTTATTTGAGTTAATGGAATTATCTTTTGGCTAATTTCCTATTTATGTAAAGAGTTCTCTTTGTAAATGTCTCATACCATATCGATGGACTAAGGGTCAAGCTAGATACCACGAAAATATTTGGAAAACAAAAAAATACTATAAGTGGTATCGACTTTGGTATCATTAGTTTGTTTGATGATGGGAAATATTATTTAATAACAACTTACCATCTTGAATCTAAGAATGTCCATATTAATGTTTTTGGTCCCCTCGACGAATTCTATTTAGAAAATTTAGATGATCCTAATGAACTTTAAGTTCAGGATGTACCCCCTGAATTTGAGAAAGAGATTAAGTCGACAATCAATGATTTAAGAAAGATCAACCTTGGAAACGATGAAGACCCCTTACTCCACTTTCATTAGTACCCTATATAGTGAGGATGAGTCTTTTGATCTAATTCAGTTTCTATATGAGTTTAGGGATTGCTTCACCTAGACATATAATGAAATGTCTTGTGTATCTGTTGTAACATTCCATAAATTTGGAATTCAACAAGATGACATTCTTGTTAAATAAGCTCCTCGATGAATGCTCTTAGAGATTGAGCAACAAGTCAATTCTGAAATTAAGAAGTTAGCCAAGGATGGGTTTATCTGAGAGGAACAATATCCTTCTTACGGGGCCAACGTCGCGCCAGTTCAAAAGAAAAACAATCAAATTCAAATTTGTGTCGACTATAGGGATTTAAATAAGGCATGTCCCAAGGATGAGTTTCCTTTACCCATACCTAAACTCGTAATGGACATAGCCTCCTCACATGTTATTTTTTCCTTTATGGATGGCTCATCTGATTACAATTAAATCAAGATGGCCCAAAATGGTGAGAGATGCTCTGCATTCAGAACTCCTATAGGAATCTTTTATATAGGGTGTGCCCTTTGGCCTAAAAAATGGTAGTGCAATCTACTAGCTAACCATAACTTATATCTTTGAAGACATAATCCATAATGAAGTCGAGTGTTATATTGATGATTTAACTACAAGAGCAAAGTTAAAGAGGCTCATATGTATGACTTAAGTATAGTATCTCTTTGAGCGGTTGCATCATTACGACCTAAAAATGAATCCTCTAAAGTGTGCCTTCAGCATCACTTCATTAAAGTTCTTAGGATTCATAGTGAGGCACTGCAGAATTGAGATTAATCCTACCAAAATTACAACCATCTTAGATATGCCACCTCCTAGAAGCCTACCCAATTGAGGTCTCTTCAAGGTAGGTTGGCATATATAAGAAGGTTTATCTCCAACCTTTCTAGAAGATGTCAACTCTTCTCCATCCTAGCTAAGAAGGATGCTAAATTCACATGGGACGAGAAGTGTCAGAATGCCTTTAATGACATAAATCAATATCTTTCTAATCTGTTAGTTCTAGTAGCCCCTATTCCAGAGAAACATTTGATTCTCTGCACTGTAACCCTATAAAGAGTCTTTAGGTGCCCTGTTAGCTCAAGTTAATGATGAGGGGAAAGATAATAATATTTATTACCTTAGTCTAAGACTCCTGCCTACAGAAATTCAATATCCTTCGATCGAGAAGATTTGTCATTCTTTGGTTTTTGCAGCCAAAAGCTAAGGCATTACATTATTTCTCATTCGATCAGTTTGATTTCAAGAGTCAATAGTTTATAATATCTAATGACCTAACCTACATGTTCTATGATATTAACTCCAATTCGTGATCACTTTCATTACCCTATATGTTGCTTAGAAAAATAAGAGGCCCTAAAGATCATTAATGAAGTCCATTCTAGACTATACAGTGCTCATCAATCGGGTCCAAAAATGAAGCTGAGAATTAAATGACTTAGATAATATTGGCCTACAATGATTGATGATTATATGAATGTTGCAAAATATTGTCATCAATGCCAGGTTCATGGTGTGTTTCTACATCAGCCACCTAATATGTTTCATCCCACGATTCCTTTGTGGCCCTTCAAAAGTTAGGACACGAATGTTATCAGGCTGATTAATCCTCCTTCTTTGAAGGGTCATTGCTTCATATTACCTACGAATGATTACTTTTCAAATGAGCGGAAGCAATTCCCCTATGTAATGTAACATCTGATCATGTTTCGTATACTGATTCAGCATACCCTCCATAATCATCTCCAATAATGGGTCCGTATTCAAGTCCACAAAAATCAACAATTTTATAAGACACCATGACATTGATTGGAGATATCCAACAATCTATTACCACCGAGATAATGGGTTAGTCGATGACTTTAATAAGACTCTAGTGTAGATTATTAAGAAGACTCTCTAAGATAATAAATGATAATGGGATGAGGATTTGTTGAAGCTTTATAGGCCTATCAGACCACTTATAGAACCTTAATCTAATCTACTCTATTTGCACTAGTGTATGGGTCTAAGGCTATGCTCCCTTTGGAGGTACAAATTCTTTCACTCACAGTTGCAATCTGAAATCAAATCACAATTGATCAAAATACAAAACTCTGGCAAGAAGAACTCGAAGGCCTCAAAGAGCATCATATCCAAGCTCTGTAGAGTCTAGAATTGTATAAGGCCTGAATTGTTCAAGCTCATGATAAGCTAGTGCGACCTAGAGCCTTCCAAGTATGAGAATTAGTATTGGTTCATTGGAGGCCTATCTTAGTTTACCAAAAGATTGGTGGGAAGTTTGAACCAACTTGGGAAGGACCCTTCATTATAAAAATTATCTACGAAGGAGGGGATTATCAGTTAGCCGATTATAAGGGAAATCATCCAATGTTACCTGTCAATAGGCATTTTCTTAAGAAATACTATGCTTAATGTAGCTTGAATTTCCAATCAAAAAAATAAAATTGAGTCTTGACTCGAGTTGACTCAGTTTTAACCCTATATAAGAAAATTCCTCAAAAGAGAAAAAAAGAATTCATCTCCAAAATCTATCAGTTGATTTTTGTCCTCTTTTCCTTAGGATTAGGATTCTTCATTTCCTTAGGATCAGACTCGCTGGTGTGGAGTACGCCCTTTGGGGCACCACCCTAGTATTGATCCTCTATGATGGGCGTATCTTGACACCATCATATGATCATTTGACCCTATGTGTTGGGCATATTTCAACCCCACCACAAGTTCATTCAACCTGGTCCTCTATGTTGGACATGTTTCAACCCCACCACTAGACCATTCAACCTGATCCTCTTTGATGGACATATCTCGACCCCATCATATGATCTTTCGACCCTCTGTGATAGGCATTTTTCGACCCCACCACAAGGAATTCAACTTGATCCTCTATATTAGACATGTTTTGATCTGAACACAAGACCATCAACCTATCCTCTATGATGGGTATATCTCAACCCCATTATATAATCATTTGACCCTCTAAGTTGGGCATATTTCAAACCCACCATAAGGTCATTCAACCCAGTCCTCTATATTGAGAATGTTTCAACCCCACCACAATACCATTCAATTTGATCCTTTATGATGGGCATATCACGACCACATCAAACAAGCATCTAACCTTCTGTGATTGGTATGTTTTGACCCCACCAGAAGGTCATTCAACCCTGAAAGATTGTTAGGGATGTTTAAGCCCTTAAGAACTAGCCCGAGGCTAACCAAGAGTAGGGGGTGAATTGGTATTTCAAAAATTTCTTAAACCAAAACACAATCACAAACCATTTGTTTATCACCTAATAACTTTTATTCCATATATATGTATTTCAACACAAACGCTATTAGTTCTACTATCTAATTTACCACAAATTGCACTCGTGCATATGCTTAACACAACAAATTTAGTTGAACAGTACTGTCTATAAAAAGAATCGTTACAGTCCTAAGATATTATATTTTATAAAACTTTTTAGCTGCCAAACTGTCGTAGAGCTTGTTGTTAAAAAAAATTCATCCAATCAATTTCTAAAAATCAAAGAAGAAAAATGTTACAAAAATAATAATGACAACAAATTGGAAAGCAAAACTGTAAGAAAATGCCCCCAAAAAATAACTCTTAATTGTTATTCATCACAAGAACGCACTACATTTGCATGTTTATTAGAACCCCAACAATAAATTAAAATGCAGTTCATAGTTCCAAACTAAAATAACAACTATAAAATAGCAATTAGAGGCTCATACGATGCAAACTGCCAAAAAATGGAGTATGAAAAATGCATAAAATCCAACAATTTCTTTAGGCATTGCATCCGATAGATATTATTCCCAAGACACTGTCATCAAACTCAATGGGAGTGCAGATGTCCCTGTCTATGTTGTCATCACTTGCAAATCCAAATAATAAGAGCAATTAGTATATCTTAAGCTTGCACCAAAAACAAAAACAAACAGGTAATTAAACAATGACTAATAAAAAAAGATTTAGGAAAAAAAGAGACAAGAAACATTTGAGAAGTATATGTCAAAGAACATAGAAAAAAGTAGCAATACTGGTGGCAGAAAATTATACATCATCGGCAGTAACATTATAGCTACAAAACTCCATAGAAAAAAGAACACTGTGACGTTGGTTATATCATACTAGTTCTGGTTATTCACTCTGTCCCTTTCCATGGAAAATAAATGCGAGTGACAGCTTTACATCTCTGTCTTCATTCATGCAAATAAGCAAAAACTTCTTATAATGGACTTAGTGACGTTGCAGCCTTAATGACGAATTATTTAAGCTTTATTGTTGCATCTGATGATCCATGAATGCTTCCATGTGGGAGATGTCATGGATGACAACGAAACATTGCATGTGGTGGATGACAGAGATTTTTTATACTCGTTTGATGATGTAACTTGTGTGATATATCTATGTTGGGATCTCTCTTAATTGTACCTCAATTGTATCTTTGTGGAATTGGATGACCCGAGGTTTAATGGTTGTTAGCAAGCAATGCTGAGTATTGTTAGCACATAGGAAGATGTTGGCAGAATATAGTCCACTGCATCTATTCGATAGAAAGGTAGGTAGAAACTGTCTTATGGAGGAATGTTTGTATAATACAGCTGTGAGAGGTAGCAGGATAAGGACATCCATCAAGTAAATTGTTTGCTTTGAAGTATGAGTTGATACTGTGGTTGAATGGATAAAATGATTTGATTAAAGTTTAGGGTGAACAAGACTTCACTGTCTCATGTAATTAGGTGGTCACAAATTGTTATTTATCTGGACCAGCTTTACTTATAAACAGTATGGATTGTGATCAAGAACTCGACAAGTATTGAATCCATTTGTGATAGGAATCTTTGGATCCAGAATTAATGTAAACTTAATTAGGTGGCAAGTTTAATCGTGGTGGGAATAAATAGAAGGAAGAGATAATAAGACTTGAAATAACAGTAAACAAAACCATTAATGGCTGATAGAGAAAGCTCAGAGACTTGAAATTGTTGAGGTAAATATTCCCAAAGCATTCAACACAGAACTTGATGTCTGTATTCAAGACCCCGAGAAAGCTCAACGAACCAGAGGGAAGGGAATTTAATTCAAAATGGAGTGGGGACTCACTCCAGCGGCAGTGTTGTTCTCACCGTAGATTTGGACTCTGCCTCCACCGGTACTAACCTCGATTCTTAGCCGAGCAGCATGAACCGAGTTAATAACTCTTCCCCTATGTCCACCGGAGAAATGGAAGCTCTCGTCTCATATCTCAATCACTCGAGTTCACCGCCTAGCGGAGATGTGTGGGCATCAAAATCTACTGAACCCATTGCAACCTTTATTTCTCCCATTTCTACTCTGGTAGAAGACGAGCCGCTTCATTTGACCTTTCACTCAATTGTTTTCGATGGCCGATGTAGCTTTATCAGCGAGCCAGAATTAGGATTGGATAACGCTAATTTAATACCATAGCTGGAATCATCTGCAGGACTCACTGTAATGTCCTCAAGCCTATCTCCTTCTCAATCATCATCCTGTCTTTGTCCATCACACACGCTTGTCTCTTGTGATGAATAGAACCATTTTTGCCAAACCCGTCAATCATCCCACAGCTTCTTCTGAGATAAAACGTAGAGATTTGATTTCGCGAAACAACGCGCATGGAAATAAGGGAGATGAAGGGAGAACTTGCTCAGATTCATCAAAACCATCGTGCTTGAGGCTTCGCATGAGATTATTTTTAATTCGCTCAATCTGAGCGGGTTTCATGGTTGCGCGATGGGCGTTCTATAATACATCGCTTATGCTTCCGAGTACTTCATTATGTTCCCCTCAAAATCAACCAAACAATATAATTTAAGAGATACATGCAATTAAATTACTTTACCCTCTTAATTCTGCATATCAAACAACCTCTTCATTGCAGAGTATATACAAAGGCCTTTTATATATAAAGAAGGATATGGCCTACGGCCATGTGCTGAATGCCACGTCAGACATTACAAACTAATAATATATTATTTATTATTATATGCAAATACGCACCTGCAAACTAATGGTTGCTGGATAACATTCAGTTTGGATCTTAAAAGATAGACTCTTGGCGTAGATAGCGATTTGGAGAATATATCGGCTACATGATCAACAATGTTGATTTGTATAAGGCTGATGTTTTTGTTTTGAATGTGATCCCTGATGAATTTTTTATCAATTTCGATGTGCTTTGTGCAAGCATGAAACACTGGTTTGTAAGCTAGGCAATTGCTAATGTGTTGTCGCAATACATATCCATAGGACAGTCTTGTGGTGTGCCAAAGTCATGAAGTAGTCGACGAAGCAAGATAATGTCTGATGTAAGTCCTTCCAATGCCTTGTATTCTGATTATATAGATTATCTTGTGACTGTATGTTGCTTTTCGACTGTCCAAGATATAATGGAATTGCCTAAGAATGAATAATAGCATGTGATATATCTTCTAGAGACTGGATCACTAGCCCAATCAGCATCTGAAAATGATTTGTGAACAAGATTAGATTTAGTAATAGGTATACCATAATCTAGAGTACCTATGATATATCAAAGAAGACCTTTGAGGAGATAGATGTGTTGAGGAAGAGGATGATGCATGTGTTGAGAGAGTTGATTGACGTTGTTCGCAATGTCGGGGCGAGTTAGTGTTAGATACTGTAGAGAAACAGTAAGGCATCTGTAAAGCTAAGGATCCAATAAAATTAAGTCTTTCAGAAGTGTTAAAGGTAGCTTTGTGAACGTTGGATTGCCAAGGTGTATACAGTTTGTTAATTGAGCAAGTTGTAGTAAGGAGTAGGCATACTACTGCTGAGATAAAAGTAACTTTGATCAAATTGATCGATCTTGCTTCCAAGAAAGTCATGAGCCATACCAAGATGTTTCAGAGTAAATTTGGTACTTAGTTTTTTGATGACTATAGAAATGTCCTCTTGATTGTTCCCCGTAATGAGTATGTCATCCACATACATTAGAAGATAAATTTGAGTTTGCTAATGTCATAGAATGAGCAAGGATGGGTCAGCATTATTGTGAGAGAATCCAATTGATGTTAGATAGGATGTAAGGGTATTGTACCACTGCCTTGGTGCTTTCTTAAGACCATATATAGCCTTATGAAGATGACATACGTAGTCGAGATGAGCAGAATATTCAAATCCTTTGGTTGAGCCACGTAAACCATTTATAATATAGTACAATGTAAAAAAGCATTTGGAACGTCTAACTAATTAACCATCCTATCTCAGGATGAAGCCTGAGAAAACTCTCGATTAAGGGTCATAAATTATCCTTTCCAAAATGGGATTGACATAAGGGCTAAGACTAGGAAGTCCAACTCAAAAGTAAAGAGAGGTTCAAATGGCTCAGTCAGCATGTATGGTTCACATCAGCATTAAGAGGGACTAAGGTAGTGAGAAGAAACAAGAGAAAAGAAATTAAGTATTCGACACATGCATGCGACAAAGATGGAAGTGGTGTCATTCATGTGATGCAGATAAGTAGGATTTATAGTCCTGAAGAATATGTAACTTACCCTCTATTTAGGCATACTACGAGACTGAATGTAGTAGCCTTGAACCCTAAATATAAATTAGGTTTAGTAATTTTCAACACTAACACTCATGTTCTAACTAATGCAGTGCAAAATCTAGACTTATCTCGGCCTAGATTAGGAAGCCAGCTAACCATCTAATCGATTTAAAACCATGTGGTACAGTCATTAATGAAAGATAGATGGGTGGTTGATTTTTGAAAATTAAGGCAGACATTTAGAGAGTTTTCTAATTGGCCTTGTACTTATGTTGGGTAAACGCTCATAGAACTAATGCAATTAAAGTTTTGATTTAGTTAGTTTCTAAAGAAATATGTGCTAGTTGAAGTTTCCAAATCAAATATGCATCAGATTTTAAAAATAGACTTATATAAAAATATTTTTTTAGAAAAGACTGGGCCTCCCCAATCCTGCCCGGGGTAAGTCCTAGTTTTACACTGCATTAGTTAGGACACAAATATTATTATTGTGTAGAACACTAAACCTAATTTAGATTTAAGATTCAAGGTTACTACATTCAGTCTCGTAGTATGCCTAAATAGTGGATAAGTTCCATATTCTTCAGGAACTGTTATTCCTACTTATATGTGTCACATGGATGATGCCACTTCCATCTTTGTTTAGTACCTTAGTCCCTCCGAATCCTGGTATGAACCAAGCATACTGACTAAGCCAAATTGGTCCTTTCTTCCCCTTTGAGTAGGACTTCATAGGCCCTATATGCCAATCCCATCTGAAAGGATAATGTATGATCCTTAATCAAGAGTTTTTTTGGTCTCCGGTCTAAGATGTAATTAACCACGAGGGCTTGCGCCCATGGGAAACTGAATTCCACATCTAATAAACCCCATTTGAGCTGATGTATCGAGTGTATATTACTACCTATCAGGTTGCACTGGCGAGAGTTGCTATCCTCAATGGTTAGTCATATTCATGATCTAATCCGCCCTTCTATTGGCTTGTTTGCGAGGAGTGTAGAGGCCTACAATCATCTCTATCCCTTGGGGTAGGTGCAGTTATATACCCCTCTGCAATCCTGCAGCTATAGCGGAGTCTTTTCAAAGGTCCACAGGTTTCTAATGGACCCCTAATAGGAGCAGCGAACAACTAGTGAACTGCTCATGTTAGTGTTGATCGACTGTGCCAAAGGGAGTAGAGTGAAGAATATGGGTGAAAGAGTACCGAAAAGGTGGAAGAAAGTGAGGAGCTCTTTTCCTTGCCTTATTCTATAGCAAGGGCAGAGCCTAAGAGAAAGCGAAGAGCAACAATACACAATTAAGATGTCACCAAATGGTGAACAAGTAGTGGGATCTTCTCCTGGCCTTACCCTTGAACAAGTGTAGAGCCAAGAAAAGAATTAAAGTAAAGATCACCACAATGGTGAAAAGAGGTAAAGGACTTCTCCCCTAGCCTTACCTTATAGTGAGGGCAGAGTTGAAGAAAGAACCTAAAGTGATGGTTACCATGAGGGTTAAAAAATAGGGGGGTTTCTCTCCTTACCTTACCCTATAGTGAGGGAAGAGCCGAAAAGAAAACCCAGAGTAAAGTAGTAAAGTAAACCAACTACCTGCCTGACCATATTGAAATAACAAAATAGAAAGTAATGGGGTCTCATCTCCTCCTGATTCTATCGGAACAGTGGATTGGGGTGACACAATATTTATCTGACCATATCAAAATAGCAAATAAAAGAGTCACAAAATCTGGTGCCTGCTTAATCACAACAGGACACTCAGGGTAAAAGGTTGTGAGGAATGCCTTATAGGTGCTCTGTCAGGCTCTCTCAACTAGGTAGGTACAACTAACTATCTGTCTGACCATATCAAAATAGTAGGATAGAAGGTGAAAAGATCTCGTCTCCTCCTGATCCTTTCGGAATAATGGATTGGGATGACTCAAACCTTCTACCTGACCTTAGCAAAAAGTAACTGAGCCATAAAATTAGATGCCTACTTAACCTTTAATAGGATATCCAAAATAAAGGGGTGGTGAGGAATACCTCCCATGGACTCTATTGGGCTCTCTCAATCGGGTAAGTAAAACCAACTACTTGTCTGTTTATTTCAAACAACAGGATAGAAGGTAGAAAGGATCCCATCTCTTTTTGATCCTTTCAGAACAGTGGATTAGGTGACTCACAACTTCTTCCTGACCTCAGCAAAAAGTAACCAAGAAACAAAATTAGAAGGCTGCCTAGTTTTTAATAGGACATCTAGAGTAAAGGTGTGGTTAGGAATGCCTCCCAAGGACTCTATCAGGATCTCTCAACCGAGTAAGTAAAATCAACTACCAGTCTGATCATATCAGGATAGCAGGATAGAAGGTAAAAGGATCTCGTCTCCTCCTGATCCATTCAGAACAGTGGGTTGGTGTGACTCACTACTTATGTCTGACCTAAACAAAAAGTAACCAAGCCACAAAATTGGAAGCCTACCTAGTCTTTAATAGGATATCCAGAGTAAAAAGGTGGTGAGGAATGCCTCATAGAAACTTTGTCGGGCTCTCTCAACAAGGTAAGTAAAACTAACTACCAATCTGACCATATCGAAATAGCAGGGTAGAAGGTGAAAAGGATCCTATCTCCTCCTGATCTTTTCAGAATAATGGATTGGTGTGACTCACTACTTATGCCTGACCTCAATAAAAAGTAACTAAGAGACAAAATTGGAAGCATGCTTAGTCTTTAACAGGACATCCAGGGTAAAAAGAGGTGGTGAGAAATGCCTTTCAGGTGCTCTATCAGGCTCTCTCAACAAGGTAAGCTTCAACATTTATTCAACCAGATTGGCCTTGCAAATGAGGAAGGGCTCAATACTCATTTGCACCTATTGGGAGTAGTAGGTAAAGAGTCAGGCTTTAGTGCCTTATTGATCACAACAAGACACTCATAAAGAAAAAGAGTGGTGAGAAATGTCTTCCAAGAGCTCTGTTACGCTCTCTCAACCATGTAAATAAAACCAACTACCTGTCTGTTAGTATCAAAATAGTAAGGTAGAAGGTGAAAGCCATCACATCATTAACTTGAGATAGATCTGTGTAGGGATACGAGGGAGAAAGAAAAGGTAAATGGAAGAATTTTAAGGATAGAGTTATCTAAGGAATCCCAAGCTAGCATTTTGGTAATCACATGGTAGAGGACAAATCATCGTGGCCATGAGTATCCAAATGCCGTCAAGATCTCTTAGGGAATCCTAATCCAACACCAAAGAGGAGAAAGACATCAGAATGATGTCACCCAAGAAAGCTGGCAGAGATACACCCTCAGTAGAGTATGTAAAGGGGCAGACTCATCCCAAGGGAGTAAAAAGAACTGAAGTAGCAAAGGGGCACCTCTGCTATGGAAAATAGGACTAAGCCTAGTAGAAACAACCATCAAGGAAGCTATAGTAATAAACCCATACTAACTAATGGGGACCCTGTAAGAAGTAGAATCAAAGTCAATGTATCCAAAGGCCCTCTCAGATTGTTAGGAGTTGGGTCTTAATGGGAAAACAAGTGGTAGAAGGAACTAAAGAGCTGACTTTTGATAGAGAATTAATGCTCACAACAAAGGTGATGGTGGCACTTAAGGCACAATGTCCTGTATCACCAAGTGAGGGGAGAAGAATTAAAGTAGCGAGGGAACACACTCGCCACTAAGAACAACAACTCTAAGTATGATTAATAACTATCTAAAACTCACAGTGATAGCATCAACACAAACTAGTGGGATCCTGTGGGAAGTAAAAGTGACCTCAACACATTCATAAGACTATTATGGCGACTAAGTCTAGTGTATAAATGGTATGATAGGTCACGAAAAGGAGCAGAAGAACTAATCTTCTATTAGAAAATCAAAGTTCTCAAAACAGTGATGTTAATATCAAAGACAAGATATACTACATCATAGCCAAGAAAACATCTCTAGGTATCAAGGGGACACATTCACCACTTGAGGATAGCAATCATGAATAGTATTGAGCGAAGATCAAAGGGTCGTTGGGGTAACACACACACATAAATTGGTGTAACCCTGTGGGGAGTAAAAGCAACACTATTACAGTCATAGAATTATTCTAGCAGCTAAGAGTAGGGTACGAATGGTGAAGTAGGTCGGTAAAGAAACTAAGGAGCTAATCTTCTGCTAGAATATCAAATCGCCTTGAGGATGTGATGCTAATATCTGGGACAAGATGTACTACATTACAACTAAGAAAATAACTCTAAGTGGCAAGGGGACACATCTGCTACTGAGTATAGTAATCATGAGTGAGATCAATGATCATTAAAAGATCATAATGGTAACACCTACCCTAACTAGGTAGGACCCAGTGAGGATTAAAAGCTACACTGTCACATTCATTTGACTACTATGGCAGCTTAGAGAAGTGTATGAATGGGAGAGTAGGTTGCCAAAAGAGGGCAGAAGGGGGTTGATCTTTCCTCATAAAGACCAAAGCCCACAAGGCAGTGATGTCGACATCTAGGACATGATGTACCACATCACTAACTAAGCAATTAAAATCATGGAAGCTCATAACCAAATAGTACACGTTCATTCTCGAGGCAAACACCAAGGTGCTTTAAAGGAGAGGAAAGAAGAACTTTGGGAAGCTTATGCTCTTAGAGAGTATTACCGGGATTCTCCTATGATATGGGAAACCAATTTTGCTCTATTGAGAATATTTGTTTTTCTTATTTTTATGTATTCCCAATCATAGATCTAAATTACCCTGTACTGTCGAAGATAATATATAGTTGAAGAACATTTACCGTATCTATAAGTTACTCCTAATATGAGGACATCCTCTATGATTCGAATACAAAGAGCGGGAATTATAAATGGCATTAATAACCCAGGTCATGTTCAAAACATGAACAAAACTTGGGAAAGAGATTACACATTATCTTATAAGGAAGTGAACTGTTAGTTTTCACAACCCAGACTACACTAAACTCATGTGAATGAACTGGGGAGCACAATCATGACAAAAATGATGTATAACTAAAATCAAAATCATGAAAGAGGATCAACATTACTACTCTTGACTAACATAGGATTGTATGGACCCAATATCTTATCTCCAAAGGGTCTAAATTAAGGATTTTAACTTCCTTGATCACATTCAATTCACATGAATGGACTGAGGACTATAACTACCAGAGTAGAACTGATAGGAAGAAGAAACTTACATAGGGATAGTGGCTCACTGTCACTACTACTGACAAATATAGGTGGGTGTGAATCCAATATCACATCTTGAAAGTAGACTTGAATCATTGGTTTTGGTATCCCAAATCATACTTGGGGTGGCAAGTAAAAATGGGGATTAAGCCCTACAAAGGGTTGAACAAACTAAAAATTATATGCACTAGCACCAATGTGATTGGTGTGCATAGATAGAAGTACAAATATCCCTATGGCATATTAGCGTATCACCTTTAAGGATAAACTTATACTCTTTGTAACGAACATCGTGTGATAGAGGACAAATCGTCGTGGCCACATAGATTGCCAAAAAGTAAAAAGGGATTCTTTTAGGGGGGTACATATATAAAGGGATATCTATAGGTGGTAGGGAGGCTCCCCTATGACTTATTAGACTCAAGGGTAGTACTTTTTCAAGTACTGCCTGTTGAGGACAGGCAGAGGGTGAACACCATTAGCATCAATAAGTAGGTAAGCACCACCTTCATAAACTTGCTTCATAGAGAAGGGGCCTTCCTAAATAGACTCAAACTTACCACTTTAGAGTCGATGTGAAATGATAGGCCTACAAAAATAAAGAACTAGATCGCCTACCTGAAAAGCATTGGATCTAATAAGGTGATCGTGTGACTAGGCCATTTGGGCTTGGTATAGCTTAAGGTTTTCATAAGCTTATAAGCGAAGCTCTTCTAAACCATCAAATTATTCCAACTTTAGTCGAGCATTATCTTCATCAGATAGATTATGAATAACTGCTACACATAGTGAGTTGAGCTCGACCTCGAGTGGGGGGACTGCTTCAACCCTAAAATCTAAAGCATATGGGGTGGACTAGGTAGGAGTATCGTAGGTAGTCTTGTAGGCCCATAATGCTTCAGGTAACTTATCATGCCATTCTCATTTATTTCCATCAAGAATTTTCCTTATCAGTTATGCTATAGTTTTGTTAAATTTCTCTGCCAAGCCATTAGCTTTGGGGTAATAAATTGAAGAGTATCGCTAATTAATGTTATGGCAGCGAGCAAATTGGCTATTTTAGTGCATATAAATAATGGGCCATTATCAGAAATTATATGGAGTGAAACACAAAAGCGATAATCAACATTATCGTGAAAGAAATACATCACATCTTCTGATTTAGATTTTTTTAGTGGGATAACTTCTACCCATTTAGAGAAGTAATCAGTGGCAGCTAAAATAAACCTATGATCCTTAGAAAAAAGAGGGTCTATAAGACGCACTACATTCGTGCCCTAGCCCTCAAATGGCTAAGATGATAAAGTAGGGTGCAACAGATTAGGGGGTTAGTGAATCACTGTGCCATGAACCTGACATTGATGGCACCTTCAAGCGTGTTCCATACAATTACATATCATAGTCGGCTAGTAATAGCAAAGGCATTTAATACTGCCTTTCATTTTAGGTTTGGACTGATGGGCACCAAAAATTTCTTCATGTATCTCATCCATGACTTTGCGATCCTCTTCTTTATTAAGGAAACACAACCAAATTTTGTCGAAGGAATGTCGATATAAGGTATCATTTGTATAGGTGAATGATATATCTCTTTTTCTAATTTGAGTGATAAGAGATTTATCATTTGGAAGCCTATCATGCTTCAAATATTCTATGAAGGGCACTCTCCAATCTAACTCCTCATCATCAGTAAACACTGTGAGGGTCTGATTGAGAGAAGATAAGTCTGTGGGGCATAGAGCTTGTTGATATTGAACAATAATTGACACGGGGTTTCCAGTAGGGTCAGTTAATTCTTTTGCTAACTTGGCCAAGGTATTTGCTTTTCCATTTTCAGATCTAGGGATTTTGGCCAAGGTTACTTCTGGTATTAAGCACAAGAGTTTCATTGCTTTGTTATAATAAGAAAGGAGCTCAGGCTTAAGTACTTTATAGACTCCAGCCACTTTATTTATTATTAGTTTGGAGTCTCCAAAGATTTTTACCCACATAATGTTCATTTAAATGGCCAACTCAAGCCTCAAAATTTGAGCTACATACTCAGCTTCATTATTAGTACATGGTTCTGATAAATTATAGGAGTATCGTAGAGTATGACCTTCAGGAGACAAAAATTAGGCCTAAAGCTACCATAATTATAGGAGTTTCATTTGGATTTAAAACTTTAACGGATGAGGCACCGTCAAAGTAAAACTCCCAAGTAGGAGACTCTTGTTCATACACACTCATAATTAATTCATCAGGTAGATCATCATTGAGTAAGGAATCAGCAGGGATCAGATGATCGGCCAGAAAGTCAGCTAGAGCCTATCCTTTGACGGCCTGCTGAGGAAAAAAGGTAATATCAAATTGCAATAAGATCATAGACCACTATGCTAGATGACCTAAGAGGGTCAAACGGGTCATCAAGTACTGCAAGGGGTTGACTTAGGAAATCAGATTGATCTTATGTGAAAGCATATAATGCCTATACTTTTGTACCGTGAAGACTAAGGCTAAACATTGCTTTTCCATCGCTGGGTACTTAAGCTTTGCAGGTATTAATCATTTGCTAAGGTAGTACAAGGCATTCTCCTTACCTTCCTCATTCTCTTGAGCCAATAATGCACCTAGGGATTCATCCAGGGCGTAGTGTAGAGAATCAACGGCTTACCTTGGATAGGTGCAGCTAAAACAGAGGGGTTTATCAGGTAGCGGTTTATAATCTCAAAGGCATGCCTCCTTATAATGCTCATCCTAGTGGAATCAAGCATCCTTCTTCACTAGGGAAACAAAGGGATGACATCTACCAGAAAGAATGGAGATAAATCTCTGCAAGAAAGTAAGTTTACCTTAAAAAGTTCTCAACTGGGTAAGACTTTTAGGGGGTTTCAAATCCACTATGGCTTTAATCATGGAAGGATCTATCTCAATGCCATGATAGCAGACTATAAACCCTAAGAACTTTCTTACACTAACTCCAAATGCATATTTTAAAGGATTTATCTGTAAATCAAACTTGCGCAGGCTTTCAAAAATGATTTATTGATCTCGAAGGTGATCTACATGGACCTTGCTTCTGACCACCAAACCATCCACATAGCATTCAACTTGCTCATGTATCACCTCATCGAAGATAATAGTTATAGCTCGTTAATAGGTGGCCTAAACATTCTTGAGCCTGAAGGGCATCACTTTGTAATAAAATACACTTATAGATGTATGGAATGTAGTGAACTTCTCATCTTCAGGGTTCATCTTTATCTGATTATAATCATATGAACCATCCATGAATGAGAAAATGCTATGTGATGATGTTATATCCACCATAAGCTCAGAGATAGGAAGAGGAAAATCATTCTTAGGACAGACCTTATTCAAATCATGGAAGTGATATAGACACAAATCTGTCCACTCTTCTTCCATATGGGAGTGACATTAGCAAGCCAAGTAGGGTACTTCTCTTCCCTAATGAATCCAGCTTCTATAAGCTTCTTAGTTTCAGTGTTCACTTGTTGTTCAATTTCTAACCTCATCCTACGAGGTGCTTGTTTAACAGGGACTACATCAGGCTGGATAGCTTACTTATGGGCTGTCACTTCTGGGTTTAAACTAGGCATCTCGATGTAATTCCAAGTAAAGCAATCTCTAAACTCTATCAATAACTTGATGTATTCTTGAGGCTCTGAATCAGACAGTATGGTACTATGAAAAATAAGCCTATGATCTAACTTAGTGCCTAAGTTTACCTCACACAGTTCATCCATGGCGAAAGTGATGCCATCTTCAGACTCTTATGGAGCATTAAGGACTTTGTCCTCACCACTATCCTGGTTTTCTTTATCGGTAAGAGAAATAATCGGATATCATTAAGAAATAGCACAAATATTGGCATTATTATATTGATTCAATCCCATATATCCTACAACTTTTACACCTTGAGGGAAGTTAGTTCGCCAAACACGGGCTTGTTATAGAGCTTGTTCATCGGGCCAAGTAGAACAAATGAGACTCCGTTGAACAAAACTCTCTATAGCAGGTAAAAAGTAATGTGGCACTCTTGACCTCTATATCCATAATGGTCTCCTCTGGATCCTGGTTGACAGGACCCAATGATGCACCTACACTATGGGATAAAGAGGGACACTCCTTAGATCGTGTTATCCAAAATGTCTCATACATGTGAGGTATAGGGCATTCTCTAGTACATAGGGAACTGTTATCACTAGTGGAAGGAGTGTTAGAAGGTCTTTGATGGGAATCCTCAACTCTTATTCTGCATACTTGATGGGGAGAAGGCTGTCAACTAGTAGTCAAACATCAGAAGTCCTCTTCTTCATCTGAACTACTATCAACAACTAATTCACCCTCAGGTATCAAATGACTATGAAAGGTATCTAACCAACAGAATTTGGAGAGCATATTGATCCTTTCATCATCTGAAGAGTCAAACTTAACAGTCAAAGAATAAGTATAAAGTTGAGGGGGAGGAGGTGTCCAAGTGTCATAGTTCTACTGCTCGCGTGTCAACCCTTTACCTCTACTTCTACCTCTACCTCTACCTCCCCTACCTTTACTAGGGGGAGAGTCGTTCCTTAGTGCAAACTCAAAAGGATATCTATTAGAATGTGCATTAGAAACACCTGGCTCAATATTAACTTTTGATGGACCCTATACTAACGATTATATAGGATCCTGTGCAGGTGACTACATAGGACCTTGTATAACACTTGTGAGTGTCACTGGTGACTAAACTCGTGGAGGTTTACGAGTCTTCTGAGGTATATAATACTCGACATAGTCATAAATAGAGACCTCATGCACAAAAAAGGGCTAGGTATCTCCAGGAATGGTAGAGAGCACCATTCCATAATCATGGAGCCAAGGCCTTCCTAGGAGAGCCCTGTATGAATTGTCAGCCTTAAGTACATGAAACTTTGCCTTGAAAGTTCATTAGGGATGTTAAGCCCTTGAGAACTAGCCCAAGCTAACCAAGAGGGGGGGGGGTGAATTGGTATTTTAAATTTTTTTTTTTTACAAAGAATAAAAATTGCATAAACCAAATCACACAAAAAAAAATAAATGCGGAATTAAAAGTGCAGAAGGAAGAAAAAGAACACAGAAATTTATAGTGGTTCGGTCGACTTGACCTACGTCCACTCCTTGGAGGCACCCTCCAAGTATTGTACTACAAAATGTGACTCTCCTTTAGCCCCCATGGCTAGGCGGAGAAGCCCTTACAAGAACCTCCTTTTTGCCACTCCGGCAAGGCAGAGAACCTACCTCCTTTTGCTTCCTCCTAAAGCTGGCAGAGAACCACAACCAAAAGCAAACTCCGTACGTCTACCGACCCTTCCACGGATGAGAAACTCGAGACGAAGAACAAGCAGAGCGATCCTTGAAGCAACCCTTGTGAATCCCCTCACAAGCTCCCCCTCACAAGATCCTCTCTCTCTCCCTCTCTCTCTTTCTCTCCTCAAGGTCTTCTCAAGTCAAGGCAGCAGCCAAAGGTTTTTTTTAAAAACATTGAACAAGAGCTCTTAAATAGAAGAGCTTCAAAGGAGCATATTAATTGCAAGTAGCCGACTTTATCGTCCAGGCCGATATGGACATCGGCCTGGCCGATCAATACTAAACACAGAAGATCGGCCAGAGCATCGCCCTGGATACAGTCCTGGACGATTGAATTTTGGCTTGATCATCCACGACGATCTCACGATCATCCTGGCCAATCAGTACAAATCTCATCAGATCGGCCAGAGCATCGCCCTGTTTTTGAGCTGGCCGACTAGATCATCCTGGCTAATCCTGCGATCGTCCAGGATGATATGATCGTATCAATCATCCTTAATTACTCCCTTGATTTCCTGATCAATTAAGGAATAATTTGATAATTTCGTCCAGGCCGATCGGTTGATCGTCCTGACCGATAGTTTAAAAATACAGTATGCCTTAATTGTCTATGGCGGCTACTTCTTTCTATTTTGAGCTTATCGTCCTGGCCGATACACGTATCGTCCAGGCCGATATGTTAATGATGGTTGCCTTAATTAAGAATCCTTTTTTTAGACTTTCTTTTTTAAGCCTTATTGTCCAGGACGATGTAAAATATCGTCCTGGCCGATATGAGCAAAAATAGAATTTCTAAGTCTCTCAAGTGTGCGTGTGTGTGTGTAGGATTACTTAGCATCAGTCTCTTTGACCATTACAAGTATACTCAAAAGGTGAAAAACAAAAGTACAGACTGACTCAACCCTAAACCTATGCAATCTTGAACTTGGCTTCTTCTTGATCGTCCGATCTTCGATTCCTGAAAAGTTAGAAGCAACAAGTAGTCCAAGAGAAATAGTGTTTGTCAATCATCAAAACATAAGACATGAAAATAGGTTTGCAACATGCCTTAGTTAGGAAGTTTTCAAACTTCAGAGGTAGGGTAATGGACCCTAGAGTGAGCTGGCCCTGATCATTAAGCCTTTCAACATCATCTTGTCAGAAGTGAGCTTCAAATGACTTAGGGAGAGGCTCTTTAAAGTTTCATAGGTAAGGATATTTACTGAAGCCCCTTGGTCAATAAGGACCCTCTTCAACTCATAACCATTGACTTAAATAGTGATGTACAATGGATAATTGTGCTCAGAAGTCCCTAAAAGAATACCATGCTTTGAAAAGGTATTATATGGTATCTCTTTTAAATGGCATGCATCACCAACGAAATTAGAAGTAAATATGGCTTGATAGGACTCTGATTCAAGCAAGGCTTTCACCAGTGTCTCTCTCAAGTTAGAGGATATCATCAAAGTGTCATATACACTAAGAAGGGAAGGATTTTTTCTTAAGTGAGCAAACACATTGTAACCCACTTCCAGCTGAGTGCCTTTCCTTTCTCCTTAGATTGCTCTTGGGAGGAAGGGATAGGATCATCCTACTAAGTGATTATGTTTTTATCTTCTTCTTCTGCATTTTTAGCCAACCGAGGTAGAAGGACCTCCCCTAAATGTAAATGAACTTATTGTATTAATTCATCCTCAATAGAAGATTTTTTTGGATCAGCGGTGGTAGCTTGTTTTGGCTCTAAGGAAAGTACATGGAGTGGATTCTCAGATTCATCTTCTGAATTCATATAATAACCACCCTCTGGAATTATGAATACCAATTCATCTTCACACTCAGACTCATCAACAGAAACACTAACATTATAAGAAATATGTAAAACAGTAAAATACTGAGTGCTAGAAGAAGTAGAAGTAGAAGCAGAAGTAGTAGAAGTAGAACACCAAAAAAAGCCAGAATCACCTTCTTCTATTATTTCATCATCAAATAAAGAGAGAATGAAATCCTTCAGCGTAAGTGCTAGAAGAAGTTATGTCTTCCACTTTGAGGTTACAACCAATTTCTCTCTTTTATAAATTTTTTTGTTACATAAAAAAGAAGAATAAATATGCTCAGTAAGTATAATAGAAAGAGAAGAAGAGAAAGGTACTAGCTTAGTAATTGAGGCGGCAACTGTCGAGTTGGCTTGGGAAGACCTCTTTGCAACTACCTATATACTATGTACAGCTTGCTTGATAATCTATTTAGTCTTCTTGGAGAGTGCTAACTTCCACTCTTCCTAAAAAATGCAGGGTGACCTGCTACTACTACCCTGACTGTAGCTCTAACTGTCACTGTGGCTAGAACTATGGTTGGGACTGGAGATCATCTGAACTATCTGAGTAGCCTTGCCCAAAGGCTACACTAAATCACTATTCTGCAAATGGATCTTCCCACTGGCCATGAGTCTCTCAACCTTATCCTCGAACACATAGCAATTCTCTAAAACATGCCTGATGTGTCTGTGGTAGGGATAATAGAGTGGGTGATCTGTCTTTCCCTTCTCCTTCACTTTATTGTTGTTCAGAAATGTTAGGATATTCTTCTTAGTAAGGAATTTAAATATTTTTCTTACACTTTCTCTTTTGAATGAATATTTTTTATTAAGTTTCTCCTACAGGTATTGCTGACTCTCTAGAGTCCTACGGGAGGGTCTGGGTTGCACTGCTAACTAACCTTATGTGTGAGACGGCTATGGCAGTGTTGAACTAACTAAGGGCCTCTTTCCCTTATATTATGGTCCATAGGTACTTTGTATCTCCCCTCTCCTAGGTGGAGGTGCCCCTGAAAACTCTTGATACTGAGGTCTGTGTGAAGGCTGACTCTCAACCTTAAGAGGGACTGCATCGGCATGCTGTCCTGCATGCTGACTACCTTCATGAGTAACTTCTAGAAGGTTTGTATACTGAATCCCTTAAGATAGGGTGCTATAGGACCATCTATGTTCTTCAGTAAGATCTCTACTACATGTTGCTCCTATAAGTAGGGCTCACACTATAGGCTAAGATTTATCCATCTGACTATATAATCCTGTAGTGGCTCTCGAGGATATTATTTGGTAACCACTAACTCTCCTACTATGACTCGGTGCTTTATATTGACAAACCTCTATATAAATAACTACTCTACCTCTATAAAGGTCTGGATTGAGTCATTGGGGAGATCAGCATACCAAGCAAATGCCACCCCAACCAGACTACTGATAAAAATCCCCAGCATCAACACATTGTTCCCTCCTATGTTGCAACATATTGCCCGGTACTGAGCCACATGCCATCTCAGGTTCGCAAGTCTGTAAAATATTTTAAATCTAGGGGGAACAAAGCCAAGGGGGTAGGGATCCTACTTGTACTCAACAGGGTAAGGATATCCTCTACTAACTACGTCTCCATTCTTCCTGGAGAAAATTGACTACTCTACCTTCTGAGCAATCAAATCCTGAATCTAACCCACTGAAAACTGTGTCGGCTGACTCTGAACTACTATAGGTGCTGTAAGAACTTCCCTCTGGACCCTGTCAACTCTTATAGGGTTTAGTGTTATTAGTGGTACTACTAGCTCATCTCTAGATGTGGTAGGGGTACCTATGCCCATAATCTAGGGTGTAGCCCCCAAAGCTGTCAACTGGGTAGTCATCATTGCCATGGCCTTGGCCATCTTGGCCATCTGAGTCTCAAAATAAAGGACTTTGGAATCCATAGTTACTGATCACGGAGATCCTCCTGCCTCAGGGTCTCTCGGCTCATCTTGGTCCTCGGGCTCTCTCTACTCATTAGAGTGACCTCAATGTGTAATCACATAGACCTGGTATACTGATATGTCCTCATCTGACCCATCTTCTAGTGTGTTATCCTAAGAGAAGGCCCAAGTAAGTGCCTCTATATGGACTCATAGGAGACATGATCTTGTGAGGGCTGGGAGCTAGATCTTTCTTAACCTAGTCTGGTAATCCATCGGGGGTAGGTACTACATCCTCATCGCAAGTCATCGGGACTGCATCAAACCCAGAAGGAGTTATAACATCCATCTGATCTATTGTATCCACTGGCTGCTCTACCTCCTCCAATGACACAATTCCAATTAGCTGTACTATCTCAATAGGGGTGTCCGTCTGCCGAGATCTCCAAACCCACCTACCATGGTGGGGCTCTGTACAGGTAACCAAATACTGAGGGGCTACCACAATTGAACTTATATGGGGTCAAGTAGGCTCCCAATATTATCTCTGTCTATGGCGATGTAAGCATCATCTAATAGTAGGAGTAGCTGCCAGTAGTCTAATAATTGGAGCTGTATCAACTGACTACTGAGGTGGTTATCCTCTATATCACCTATACCTCTATCTCACAGTCTGCCTCTGTAACTGAAGAGTGGCCTGAGAAATCTACCGGAGTAACCTCTCTCAACTATCAGGCCCTCTTCTGCGTGCTAGACGGATGATGCTTCAAGTCCTCTAAGAGAGGGCTCAAACACCAGTGTCCCTAGAGATCCTAACCCAGGGTAGAGTACTGGTGATAGGAGGGGCCGTTGCAATGCGGGCAACATCCTCCTCATCCTCACTATGTGTCAGTGGAGAGAAGCATCCTCCCTAGATAGCCTCTATCTCAGGTGCCACTACTATCTCAGGAGTAGGTATGACTATAATTGGTCGTGGTCTCCGCTACCTGGGAGCCAATCTCCTCTGAATGAGCTTCTGGTGAGCTACTACCTCTGCCATCGGCTACCTATCTACATTAGATGCAGCTAAATTAATTCTCTTATTTCTATTATGCCTGACCCTTCTCCTAAGATCAGAGGTAGAGCATGATGAAAGATCTGAACCCACTGCCTGAGTGGCGGGGGGAATATGAATAATAAGAAGGGTCAGGGTCAACCCCGTGGTCTCAAGGTGAGAGAGCCAAGTGAAAATGAAAACCCAACGAGAAGAAGGCAAAGGAACCTTGGTCTGGGCACCCCTCTTCTTAGTGATCTTAGAACCCCTAGAGCTTATAGGGGTAAGATCAGATAAAGCTGGGAATACGTAAGTGCTGATTTGATGGAAGGATCTCTCTGATTTCGACACTACTTGGGAGCCATTTGAAAGAGTAAAAGAGCAATTTTCTTTTTTTTTTTAACCTTGGCCTTTTACTTATGCGGGTAAATGCTCCTAGCTAATGTAATTAAGTGAACTCTCTAGATGTTGGCCTTAACTTCAAAAACTAAACTACCCATCCATCTTTCATAAATGACTAGACAACATGACTTTGAATCGATTAGGTGATTAGCTGGCTCCCCAATCCAGGCTGGTAAGTCTAAGTTTTGCACTGTATTAGTTAGGACATGGGTGTTAGTGTTATTCATAGAATACTAAACTAAACTTAGATTTAGGATTTAAGGCTACTACATTCGATCTCGTAGTATGCCTAAATAATGGGTAAGTTCCCTATTCTTCAGGAACTATAAATCATACTTATCTACATCACATAGATGACGCCACTTCCATCTTTCTCCCACGCATGTGTTAAGTGCTTGATTCCTTTTCTCTAGTTTTTTCTTACTACTTTAGTCCCTCCGGATGTCAGTATGAGCTGTGTATGTTGACTAAGCCAAATTGAACCGCTCTTCCCACTTGAATAAGACTTCCTAGCTAGTCTTAGCCCCATGTACCAATCCCAGTTTGGAAAGGATAATGTATTATCCTTAATCGAGAATTTTCTTAGGCTCTAGCCTAATATGTAATTAACCATGGAGGCTTGCGCCCATGGGAAACTGAATTCCACATCTACTAAACCCCATCCAAGTTGATGTATCGGGTAGGGGAAACCCATTATTTTGATCAAGTTGTGTATATTACTACCCATCCAATTGAGCTAGTGAGAGCCTCTATCCTCAACGGTTAGTCACATGCACTCTCTAATATTCCCTTCCATCGTCCTGTTGGTGAGGAGTGTGGAGGCCTGCGATCGTCTCTATCCCTTCAGATGGATGCGGTCATGTTCCCCTCTATAATCTCCTGCAGTTATAACGGTGTCTTTTAGGAGGTATTGGATTACACAAAAATAATTTTTAGAAAAGACTGGGCCTCCCCAGGTCTGGCACTTCATCCTTATAAGCCAGATTATCTGGACTCTACCTGCAGGAGGGGAGATGTCTTATTAGAAGGAGAAAGAAATATATCAATATGCAAGCAGCCCCAGATGATTCTAGCAGTTTCCTATGTCATTAGGTTTCTAAATTATTTAAACTATAAATATTAAATTTTAGTTATGATAGAAGAAATTTTTAGTCCTTAAAGAGCCTAAAGAGATCCAGGCAAAAGCAAATACGGCATGCAAATTGCCAATGAACTAGAAAAAATAGGCAACTCTAGAGGCAAAAAATATGAATCAAACACATCAAAATAATCAAACTAATCAAATAAATGTCCATAAGCCCACTCTCCTTAATTACAACCCAGGGTATGCAGAAAAGTAATATGGCCGGGCACCACTGCCAATAACCCGGATTTCTAAGCCTAGGCCTGACACAAATGACTTTGAGTGGGATATTGAAAACTTTAGTATTCTCTTATTGGATCTCTCCTCCTTTGGCTCCTTGGATCTCTCCTCCTTAGACTCCTTGGATTCATCATGGCTTGCATATTCAAATGAAGAGACAATCTCCCCAAAAAGGGGTATTACTTTTTCTCTTTGGATATTTAAAAAATATCCAAACTCGATATTCCAAATGGAAGAAGACTCTCCTCTTTGAGAATGCCTTCTTCATTTAAAATTCTAGTTGGATAGGAATATCCCAACTCAAATATCATTTTCATAACTCAAGCATATATTACAAATATTACATTCATGAAAAGCAGTAAATCTAGACTCTCTTGCAAGGTTATCCTAATAAAAATCCCAAGCAGTTATAATGTCACAAGAAGTTTATATGAAAATAAAAGTACTCATCACAGTCAATCTTGGCTATACTCTTATTTATGAGGGCTAAGAAGTCCACCTGTAGTAGTTATTATTTTATGATTTTATCCCTCACTTATTTAGGGGGGCTGAGTAAATTCCGAAGCACCTGCATGAAACATTATTAGAAATCATGATATTTATCCCCCTTTTATTTAGCTCTACATGAGCATGATCACCTGTATAAAATATTATTAGTATGAAAATATCATTCCTAATCTAGGCATAATTTATCGCATATCACATCAGTCCACAAAGTGCAGTAAGAGTAAGCAAACACAATAATCAGTTTCAATAACATGTAGTAAAACCTTGAAAAACCTGGCACACAACAGAAAAATAAACACTAGCTTAGCCTAAATCTAAAAGTGGTACCCTAACAAACAATTATATGTGTGTGTAAGCCTTGTGTGGTTTTGGATATGTCCTATATAGGATGATTAATTCGAATTGCCTAAGGTTCGAATTTGTTGAAGGCCAGAAAATAAAATTTTATTTAGATTTTAAATATTAGTGAATTAGGGTATATTTTAGTTAATTTAGTTTTTTAATTCATTTTTAATGCTTAGGGTTGTGGTGATTAAAGTTCAAATTATATTATCCAATTTTGGAAAGTCTTGGATCCTCTTAGGTGCTAGGCTAAGGGGGTTCAAAAGATCACTATAGGAAATGGGCTAGGTTTGGGGTTTCTAACATTTTAGGTAAATACTAGGGCTTAAGATTAGTAGTTTGGCTTTGAGTTTGTTGGATTTGGAGTACCCTATGCAAAGATATGAATTTTAGAAGTTTTGGGCAATTAATGAATTATTAAAACTACCAAATTAGGAGTGATTTTATGATTTTGATCCAAATCAGCTCGAAACTGATTGGAATCACTCCCAAAGGTAAAAAATAATCTAATAAGGTGTTCCCAAGTGTTTGGAAAAAATTTGGAATTTTTAATAATTTTTAATTATCTAATAGAGGCAAAAAAAGTTATTTTTGGTTAAGGTCAAATAGGGTCTAGATTGGGGTCAAACTAAAGGGACCTATTTATCTAAATTTAAGCATTGAATTTTGAACAATTTAATATATTATGCGTAATTTTTTGAGTTAAAATAGATTTATTGAAAATTTTAAAAGGCATCGGGCCCTACTTATTTGGTAAATTAGGGTTGGTTAATTAAGGAGTCTAAAGAGCCTTAAAAATTCCTAAAAAAATCTGGAATATTTGTGATTTCACTAAGTATAAATGTTAAAGTTTTTATGTCAATCAGTGATCTACCCTAGCTCCTAGAATTTTTCTAACTTTGTAAGACGGGTCCTTAATTATTTTCCTTAAGGTGTCGTTACGTTATATGAATTTAAAATAAAATTTTGGACTAACCCTTGAGGTAAAAAAACAAGGAGTATACAAAAATGGTAAACACACCATGTCCTTAGATCTAGGAGAGACTAAACTAAATGCTCATGCATCCTACACATGCAAGATACAATGAAAGAGAAACTAAGTACAATTAATAATATAATTAATGAATGATGAGGACTAACATCTCCCCCATGAATGCTATTCTTGTGTAGAATATATGTTTAAAAATTTCATCAAATGGGTCTCTCAAAATTAGATTGATTTAATAATATAGGTAATCTAAATTATAATTTAAAATAGCAATTTATTAAATAAAAGAAAATATAAGTTTTAAGAAATTAAAATAATTCAAAATAATTCCATCCATAGATGTTTGGGAGATCCATTAGACATCAAATCGAGGTCAGAAAGTAATTTGAAAATAATTTTTAGTTTTAAAATAACTATTATATTAATTATTTAAATAATAGTTAAATAATGAAAAAATAATAATATCAAGAAAATAATCCATAAAAAAATTTAAATTACTGAGAATAAATTTGAAAATTTTACAAAAAAAATACGAGGTATTATCCGCACAAATCGGATTTAAGACGAATAAGTCATGATTTTTTGAAGTTTAATGTATTAAAAGGTAGTTTAAAATAATTAATATTAAGAATCCCCATTAATTCTATTCAAACATGTTTAGTCTAGGCTTAAAATCCCAAGGGATCTCTCAAACTTATAAGATTTAAGTATATATAAGTTTTAAAATATATTTGAAAATATATAAATATATTTAATCCTATATATGTAAATATACATTTTAAAATAAAATAATTGAAAATATCATTAGAATAAATTTTAAAGAGCATGGAGATCCACTGATTTCCAAAATCATTTGAAAATAATTTTTTTTATTTTGAAAATATTTAATATGATATTTAATTAAACAATATTTAAATATTATATGTATTCAAAATTAACTCAAGTTAATTAAAATAAATTAAGTTTTGGATTTTGAAAATAGTTTTGGAATAAGGTTCTAAATTTTATGAAAATATTTTCATTAATAACTTGATTAAATATTAATAAAGAATAATTAATATTTAATACTTAAAATCATTTAAAAAAAGGTTTATTATTATTTTAAAATCAAAATTTATTTTAAATTGAAGTGCTTGATTTACTGAAAATTTTGATATATAATACATAATTTTTTAGGTTAAAAAATAATTTTTAATAATTATTTAAATGATTCTGCTTTTAAAAAATAGATTTAAAAATAATTTAAAATTAATTTTAAATAAATCTAGCGGCTGCAGGCTGCCATGTGGCGAGCGGTGATTTTCAGATTCAAAACATGAAGACGGCGGGCCACGTATCGTGTTCTGATTCGCTCCGCGGGTGACACGCTATAGCATCAATAAGCCTGTTCAAACCATGGCGGCGGCGGGCAATCATTTGCAATGATTGCGCAAACGCACAATTATTGCCAATGATTGCGGCGAAGAGGTTAATGCCACTTAAACACATAGGCGTTGATCTGAGCTGTTGATTCTGTGGGGTTCGGAATAAATGGCTCTAATCAAGTCGGACTGGCGTAACTTTGATCAACTGCCGATACATGGCTGGACGGGAGCACGGCGTGACTAGATCATGACCGATGATCTTAAGATCAACGGTCCATATCGCACCCTGAAGGAAGACTGTGAAACTCGAATCCCTAAACAATATTCTTGTGATTTCTCTCAATCGTGTGGATCAAAATGAATGAAATTATAAACACATATCATACATGTGAATGTTGCAAATCTATTTTCATAGCTTATGTTTTGATGATTGACAAACACTATTTCTCTTGGACTGCTTGTTGCTTCTAACTTTTTAGGAATCGAAGATCGAACGATCAAGAAGAAGCCAGTTTAGGATTGTGTAGGTTTAGGGTTGAGTTAGTCTGTACTTTTGTTTTTCACCTTTTGAGTCTACTTGTAATGGTCAAAGAGACTGATGCTAAGTAACCCTACACACACACACTTGAGAGACTTAGAATTTCTGTTTTTGCTCATATCGGCCAGGAAGATATTTTACATCGTCCTGGACGATCAGGCTTAAAATAGAAAGTCTAAATAAGGTTTCTTAAGTAAGGCAGCCGTCATTAACATATCGGCCTAGAAGATACGTGTATCGGCCAGAACGATAAGCTCAAAATAGAAAGAAGTAGCCGCCATAGACAATTAAGGTATACTGTATTTTTAAATTATTAGGCCAGGACGATCATGGATCGGCCTGGATGAAATTATCAAATTATGTCTTAATTGATCAGGAAATCAACGGAGTAATTAAGGATGATTGATACAATCATATCGTCCTGGACGATCGCAGGATCGGCCAGGACGGTCTAGTCAAAAACCTTAAGTTACTTCAGGACGATATGTATCGGCCAGCTCAAAAAAAGGGCGATGCTAAGGACAATTTTCCTCTGATTTGAATTGATCGGCCAGGATGATCGTGAGATCGGCCGGGATGATCAAGACAAATTTCAATTGTCCAGGAGTCCATCCAGGGCGATGCTCTGGCCGATCTGATGGGATTTGTACTGATCGGATGTCCATATCGGCCTGGACGATAAAGTCGGCTACTTGCAATTAATGAGCTCCTTTGAAGCTCTTCTATTTAAGAGCTCTTGTTCAACATTTTTGAAGACCTTTGGCTGCTACCTTGACCTGAGAAGGCCTTGAGAAGAGAAAGAGAGAGAGGGAGAGAGAGAGGATCTTGTGAGGGGGAGCTTGTGAGGGGATTCACAAGGGTTGCTTTAAGGATCGCTCTGCTTGTTCTTCATCTAGAGTTTCTCGTCCGTGGAAGGGTCGGTAGAGGTAAGGAGTTAGCTTTTGGTTGTGGTTCTCTGCCAGCTTCAGGATGAAAGTGAAAGGAGATAGGTTCTCTGCCTTGCCGGGGTGGCAAAAAGGAGGTTCTTGTGAGGGCTTCTCCGCCTAGCCGTGGGGGCTAAAGGAGAGTCACATTTTGTAGTGCAATACTTAGAGGGTGCCTCCAAGGAGTGGACGTAGGTCGAGTCAACCGAACCACTATAAATTTCTGTGTTCTTATTTCATGCTTCCGCACTTTTAATTCCGCATTTATTTTTGTGGTGTGATTTTGGTTTATGCAATTTTTATTCTTTGTGAAAAAAAATTTTAAAATACCAATTCACCCCCCCTCTTGGTTAGCTTGGGACAGTTCTATAGGGCTTAACACCCCTAACAAACTTTCAAGTGATATCAGAGCACTTTCTAAAGTCATCTGAGATCACTTTCAGCGAAGAGCGTCAATGGTGGGTGAATCGTGTTCTAAAACCTAGGTGTCCTAAGCTAGGGTTTTGATTTTACCTCAATCCAATGGATGGATTTGGGTGATCTTTGTACGGTTGAGCTTATAGATTATCCTCGTATGTTTTCCTAGTTAAACTTGAGCTCCGATTCGCCCTCGATCAATGAGAAATCAACTTGGAAGGTTTTGATCCTCGGTTCACCGGAAAGCTCGCCACCAGTGAGGGTTTTGTGGTGGATTTGAAGTGGAAAGGGTGGAGGGAGGTCGTGGAAGCTCTCAACTCAAAAATCTTGGGCTGAGGAGACTTAGAGAGAGAGAGGAGGAAAAAGATCCCAAATAAAACCTAATTTCTCCTATTTAAAGCCCCTAAAATGAATACTAATGGTTAGGATTGAATCTAAAGAGGATTGGGAGGGAATTCAATTTGATTCCACGGGATTTTGAAATATAGATGATCAATTGGGCTTTAAATGCACTTAGTTAGGTTTTAAATTCACTTAAATAGGTTATTTTGACCTATTTAAGACTTGGGTTGACCAGGTCAATGGTTGACCAAATCAACCCAGTAAAATAGGACAAAGGGAGTAGCGGATTGAGCCATGGAAAGGTTTGAATTAATTCAAAATCAAATTGGGCTCAAGTAGGCTAAATGGGTCAGCCTGGGTTGACCTGGTCAACTAGGTTGACCCAGGACTTAGGTCTGAGCTCAACAGAGTTGTTATGGCCCTCTGAATCCAGGGGTGAAGAGAAATGGGCTTGAGAAGGTCTAAAATTGATTTGAAATCAAAAGAAGGCATTTGGGTCAATTTGGGTCAACCCTAGTTGACCTAGTCAACAAGGTTGACCCAAGATCTAGGTTTGGGCTCAATAGACTCAGTTTGACCCAAGGAACTGTGTGGAAGAGGTCTTGGGGCCTAACCTGGTCAGTTTGACCAGGTCAACTGCTTGGTCCAAGGGTTTGAGAAAATCAACTTCAACAAAGTTTTTATATAAACCTTTTTCTATTGGAGGACTTTTTGAAGATAGTTAAGAAAATAATTGTTCAAGGTTAATATGAACTAAAATCTAATTTCACTAAAAGATTGTTCAAAGTGTTGGCTAAACTCACTACTTAGTGATTCAATCACCAGTTGGGATGATCTAGCCCATAAGGTCTTTTTGTAATAGTCCTTACAAGGAAGATGACCAGAATATGAATGAACATTTCCAATTTCATCTTGTTGGATGGGGAGACATTATATGATACAAGGGGGAGGTATAAAGACTTATTGAGAAAGTTTTTTTCAAGAAAATAAATACCACACAATTTGAAATTTATTTTTTCATAATCAACTACCATATAGAGAACAACTTTCATGGTTGACTGGTCAAAGGAGTCAACCCATGCTAAAACCCTTTTCATGGTCAAACCCTACAAAAGGTGGCCTTACGCCTTAGACTAGGCTACTGAGTCAGTCCCCCAAATGAAGTTAAACCTCTCTTAAGAGCTCTCTAACCAAGCTCATTCCCTCGTTTAACCCAAAAGAGCAATGGTCCCCCTCTCACTCACCCCAAAACTATCTAATGGGAGCACGGCTAGACCCAGGCTTTGGCTAAGCCTTCAAACCTTATGGGAAATGTACTTAGCATCCAAGGGAGTTCTCTAATCCATCAGTACCATCAATTTTACCCAGGGTCATTTGAATAGGGTAAGTTCTAAAAAATGATGATCATTCTTTATCTTGCATTCTCTCACATCCCTGAGTCTCCAAGAGAATTCCAAGCTTTCCTTGAGCTCCAGAGATCTCCCCTTCCATGTCCTGACCAAAACCCACTGCTAAACCCTTTCCAACAAAGAGCTTTTTGGCGAGCCCAAGCATTTTCCATCCAAGGAGCTATAGCAGTCTATCCTAGGCATTGCAAACTATTCTTTCAAGTAGGCAAACTTATATAGACAATCTACAAGCTCCATCGCATCAAGACCTTGAATATCCAATTATAAAATCCCTTAAAAAACTTAAACCTAGGTCACATGTTTAGGGTAAAATAACTTTTTGGTTAAGTGCATCTCCAAATGCTATGCTTAATCCCCGTTAACTATGTTCATTAGTACAACCTAGGTTTAAAATTTTATGAGCTTTGATCATCTGGATCGAGAGAACAAGACAAAAGTTAGTTTTAGGGCATTAATCATGGCCTATTATGACTGTGAACTTTCTGGGCCACTGATCTTACGACCAACGACCTTGACCTAATTTTTTTTATGAGGTAACTTGGACCAATCCTGGCCCCAGATCAATTTATCCTCCAAACCAATCAAGATTGTAGGATCCTCCTAGTATCCAGACCCTAGAATCTATCTAGACCTTAGGATTCCTCTAACTAATATTGACCTTACGCTCCATCTAGGTCTGATGATTCCTATATACCCAAGACCCTAGGATTTACTCTAGACCCTAAGATTCTTCTAGACTAATCTAGACTTTAAGATCTATTTAGAACCTAATATCTTTCTAGACTTAAGACCTTATAGTCCCTCTAGATTCTAGGATAAATCCAAATTCAAATAAATCAAACACCCGATCAATTAAGATCAAAATCCAACCTTGATTTCAAACATATTCAAGCTTCAAACCTATCTAAACTCCTAGGCAATTCAATATCTTGCTCAAATTCTAGTTAATCTAGCATTTTATTAAAATTGCATCCTATCCAATCCTTCAAAATCATCTGAATGATTGTGACTAATTTGGATAACTCAAATTTAAGCATAATTAAACCCACTTTGAGTCAAATCACTAAAGTTTGACTGGTCAAACTTTAATGATTTGGTCAAAACCTTTCATCAAATGTATTCACCCATTCAAACTCAAACCCTATTACTTTGAAAATCTTTGAATTCATTCCATTTAAATACTTTAAGTTTCTTTGGGAAAGCCATGATTCAATTCATGGCTAATTAGACCAAGTCAACCTACTTTGACTTGGTCAAAACCCCTTCCTATTCATGCATTTGCTTTCAAGCTTAATACCTAAGCATCAAACCTTCTTAAACCCATTCCTACCAGCTCTCTAACCTCCACATCACCACCCATGTGGATTGGTTGACTATTCAACATAGTCAATAAAGTCTTCCAAAGGCTTTAAGAGGATTTAAATGGTTAAATTTCCCTTGAACCCCTTTCAAATTTAAACTCACTATATGAAGGCCTTAAGATTCATCCAATCAGCTCCTTAAGCTCCACCCATGCTACCTTAGCTTCCATGTGGCATGGGGACCAATCAAATGGTTAAACCAAGGTTAGGGAAGGGTCAAATTTGGTTAAATCTCCCATTTAAGCTAACCCACTCTAATCGAAATCACCTAGATGTTTAACCAGCCTCTAGAACCTTCTTAAGACCTATTCCAGTACTTTGATCAAAATCCAATGGCCCTCAATGAGCCCCATGTGCAAATAGAGTACAATTGAGCTTTATGTTGTTCC
>NW_021319500.1:614556-617856 GCF_001605985.2 Dendrobium catenatum
GAATTATTGAAAATCCTTAATTAAAGGGCCTTTTTTGTACTTTTGCTCCAAATGAGATCCCAACTCCTTGAAATCAGTTCCAAAGGTCAAGAATGACCTAAGGAGAGATTTCCAAGTGTTTGGGAAATTTTTGGAATTTTTAATTATTATTAATTAATTATTTGAATTAAATATTAGTTTTCAATTAAAATTAAATTAATTACAGAATTTCTTTCAAATAAAGGGGATTTTAATTTTCATTGATTAAGGATTTGATTAGGGTCAATTAGAGGCCTTAAGCATATTTTTTGGATTTAAATTTGATTTATTACATTTTTTTGAAGTTTTGGGGCTTAATTAAGGATTTATTAAGGGTTTATTTTAGACTTAATGAGATTCAAAGAACTTTATATTTGTATTTTTGATTTTAAATGATTTGATATATGTTTTAAAACCAGTTAGAATGATTTGGGGTTGATTTAGATTTTTGGAGATTTTTACTTGATTTATTTGGGTTTATTAAGATCAAAGAAAGAAGAATCTCTAATCTACTAGTTGTTTTGAGGTCAATTAATGTCGAATCAAGATGTATTTGATTAAAGGGGTAATGATACTAATTTTCTAAGTTTCTGTAAAATCCCAAGAGGGATATGTATGAAGTTCACCTAAATTAATCTAAGTTTGCTAAGACACAAGTCCTTAATTATTGTTCCTAAGTGTCACTAGGTTATGGGATATGAATCAATGTTCACTAACCCTTTGAAACACTAAGTTACAATCAGATCAATACAAACCATGAACAATAAAAGTGCATCCTAATGTCCTATGGAATAATGAGGATGGATTATCAAAGTCATAAGTTGTAGGAAGTAACTTATAACTTTTAGGGATTCAAATATAAAAGAGATATACATGTAAATGAAAGAAGATTATTCTAAAACATATAAGATATCCCTACATAATCCACATCCAAATTGAAGTTATAATCCTATATAGTTTGAGAGCAAATGAGAACAACCCCTTATGTAGCAAAGTATGATCTCTCAAACAAATATATGAATATCATTTGAACTTGGATCTTAGTGCAAAATAGCTTCTCATTAATTCCATAGAGTTCTAAATGCAATGATTAGATGATTGAAAGGTCTACGAATGAGTTCTCAAATACTCAATCCAAGTAAAAGATTAAACATTTGAACACTCGTTTGGGATTGGAGCCAAGCTCTGAAATTTTCCCCAAAACTCAGAGATAACATATGCTGAATCTCAGGTGTCATGCCATTCAAAACCTTATTTGATTAGGTATTAAAAGAAATTAGGAAAATTAAAGGTTTAAAATGTAACTTTTTAAATAAAGAAAACCAGGCTCTGATTTTATTTTTATAAAATAGAGGATTTTATTCCGAGAAAACCAAGTGGTTGTGGGGAAAAATTGGTTCAGTATTTTATTTTTAATGATTTTTCAAAGTTTTGGATTTAAATATAATTAATATAAACCTTAAAACGGGATTTACACGCGGCGGCGGCTGATTGGTTCAGGAGGAAGGCGGCGGTCAAGTGGGCCAACTCACTTAAATGAGTCAGCACGAGCTGGCAACCCTCGGATCAAACCACGGCTTCCATCCGATGGCAGGGATTGAATCCCGCATTTTGATCTCTGTTAAGAGATCGGACGGTCCCAGAGGCTTCCGCGGTTTGCAAAAGACGGACCAGATCGAGTTGGATGAAACTCCAACCATCCTGAACTAGAGCAGCTCGGGTCAGACGAATGAAGGATGAAATCAAGGCCGTTAAAATCAAATAGATTGAACTAACGGCCATGATTTCGTCTCTAAGCTCAGCAAACCGGAAGCCCTAAACTCAAAGGAAGTTCTAAACTTCGTTCACAGAGGATTAAATGGCATGATAAATGATATCCAGGCGACAGTCACTGAGAAAAAGAGTGGGGAATAGTTTTCATGCTTTCAAACATCCTATATGGATGCCTATTTAGAAACCTAGATAAGAACCTAGGGTTTAGGATTTACCACTGTATAATGGATGGATTGGGTTGTTTCAAACATGGTTGAACTTGTAGACTGTCCACGTGTTGATCTCCTTCAGGCTTTGAACTTGGAGGATCACTAGAAACGGAGTTGAAGGAGCTTGGACGGAGATGGCTTCGGCCCTTCTTGCTCCTTGCCGCCGGCGATGTCCAAACGATAGGAAAATGATCAGGAAATGAGGGTAGAGCTCTAGGAAGCCAAAACAAAATCCCTGGAGCTCTGAATAGTGAGAGAATGATAGTTTTTGAATGAATCTTATTTTTGAGGTCTTGCCCTATTCAAACGTCCTCAGGTGAACTGGACGGTTGGGATCAAATGGTTGGGCTCTGGATTGCTTCCAAGTGTCCTGGAGGTTGTTGGGGTGCAGAGAATCAAAGGACAGACAAGGACATCTAGGTGGAAAGTATGTTTTGGCTCTTGTGAGATCAAGGGTTTGATTTAAGCAGTTGGATTTTGATCTAAGGGCTATGGTGAGCTCTAGGAAGCTTCTAGACCTGACTCAATCAGCTGGAATTATTTTGGATTGAGTGGATTAGTTCAAAGGATTTATTTAATCACCATTAGCCCTTCTAAAGCCTCATGTTGACTGTTTGACTGGTCAATCAGTCAAACATGAGTGAGGTGGCAGATGAGTTGGCAAGGAGTAACCTCAAAGGGGTCTAAAGTGATTTGGTGGGGATTGGGCTAACTTGAATCAAGTCATTTGGGCATTTTAAAGGTATGTTGACCAAGTGTTGACTGGTCAACTGACCTTGTTGACTGCTGAGGTGGCAGCCCAAATGACCTTAAGAGCTAGTTAGGCTTATTTAGAACAAAGGCCAAATGAAGGGATTGAGATTTGAATTTGGTGTAGGAATTTGGAGTATATTTGACCAAAACCATGTGGGTTGACTTGATCTACACGATCACAACTTCGAGCTAGCTCATATTTAGCTTGGGTGTACTTGATCCATGACATTTAATTGGATTGAAATCTTGCAAATTGATGTTTAAACATGTAGGAACATGTAAATGGGAATTTGACTATGATTTTGGGTTTGGCTAAGTAAAAACTCTAAGGGATTTGACACCAATTGAATTGAATGGATTTGAAACATGAAGATGTGTTTGAGAGTTTGATTGGTTTGGTATGATTTGGATGGGTTGATTTGATTGAATGTATTGAATTGGTTCATATGGGTCAAATTCGACCAACCATGGCTTAGTTGACTTGGTCAACTATTGGTTGGGTCAAGGGTCCAAATTTGGGCTCAACAAGTTTGAAATATCATTTTGA
>NW_021319500.1:618602-646475 GCF_001605985.2 Dendrobium catenatum
CTTTCCACGTGGGCGCTTCCTAATTAGTCAACCAATCAGTGGCGGCTGACTGGGTAACATAGAATTAACTACGATCATCTGATCAACAATCAAACATATGCGATTAAACAACCTCCAAAACTATGGGATTTGATTTGAGTCGTTGATTGAGATCAACGGCTGGGACTACCTGAAACCATTATGCTTTTTTGGTTTGATCCAAAGAATCCCACTAGTGGATCTCAACCAAAATTTATGGGGGAGGATCAGGAGACCACAAACAATCAATCCAACTATCAAATTATAGTGGGTTGACGGTTTGTTTCACACTTGACCGACACTACCTAACTAGGAGCTCGGGATAAAATTTTATCGTGGAGAAAGCCCCAATGGATGGGTTTTCTCATGGGAAGCTTGAGTGGAAGAAGGGGAACACTTCTTCTTCTTCAGGCATCGAGGCCGAAGAATGGACAAAAGTAGGACTTCAAGCTGAGAGCAGAGTGATTTCATCGGAGCTCGCTCAAGATGATGGTTTGGAGTGACTAGGAAGTTTGGGAACGTGATGGAAATTCTCAAGGAGATTGGAGAGTGATTGTAAAAAGATATAATGGAATGGGGATGTTTGGGTGAGGGTGCCCTGTTCAAGCTATCCCCATGACTATAGATGGTTAGTATTGATCGGGGTAGCCATTAGATAACCTCCAGGTGGCTTTGGAAGCTTTTGGATGAGGCCCGACATAGAGGGGACCACCAGAACTAAATCTCCATTGGTTTTGGCTACCACTGGTGAGGGACTATGTCAGGTTGAGCTAGAAAGTCTGCTGGGGCCCTATTGAACTCAATTAAAGGGTCAATTGGGCAACAGTGAGCCTAGATCACCAATGTGGCATAGGTTGACCCAGATATGTATGGTTTGGGTTAATTTGAGTTGAACCTAGGTCAGGACAGGGGTTAGTATTAGGGTGGAAGGTGCATTGGGTCAAGGGGCACCCAATGCAAGGGTTAATTGGATCCAATGGGGTCTGAGTTGAGAAAAGGCTCTGGTCAAGATGGTTTTGACCATTTTGTGCTAGCCTAGAGGTTGACCCAAGTAAACCCAAGGGCTGGGCTGACTAGGGTTGGTGCTTTTGTCTTAGGGCTATCCAATGGAAGTGTGATTGGGTTAGGTGGGGCTTAGGTTGGGAAATGGCTCAATCCATAGTGGTTTTGGCCACTTTGGGTTAGCCTAATTCCTAACCCATGTTGACCCAAGGGTTGTGTCAATTAGCGAATATGTATTGGGTCAAGGGGAACCAAATTCTACCATTGGTTTGATCTAATTGGGCTAAATTTGGAAATTGGCTCAAGGGGAACCCCTCTTTGGGCACTTGGGTCAAGCCAAATGGCTAACCCAAGTGAGCCCAAGGCTTGGGTCTTCAAGAGGGGTCTCTTGAGGATGTAGTGTAGTTCCTGAGTATTGTACATGACCTTTTGAGATATGAATCGACTTGTATATTGATGTTTTATATTTTATAGATGTTTGATAGACCGTTTAATTGAATGTTTTAGATAGCTCTGGTAAATTGTTTGAGAAATAGATTGACATTCTTTCCAAGTTAGATCTTGGGGCGTGACACATATGAACTCAATTGGAGTTGTCCCAAGCCAAGAAAAGGTCATTTGGTTATAAATGAGTGTTTAAACCCTTTAGGGTCACTTTGGTCAGTTAGGTCAAACCAAGCTGTGGGTTTGGGTTCAATGTGCTCCTAAGGACATTTAGGATCCATTAGGATAGGTTTTGGAGATTGGTATGAGAATTCCATGTTGAATTTTGTGGGTTTGGGTTCAATGTGTTCCTAAGGACATTTAGGATCCATTAGGATAGGTTTTGGATATTGGTATGAGAATTCCTTGTTGAATTTTGGGGAAAAGACCAAAAACCCCTTTAAAGGGCATTTTTGTCATTTTGCTCCCAAGCAAACCCTAGGTCAAATTGAGTCCAAAAAAGTATAGTTTATTAGGCAACAAGTCATAATTAAATCTATGAGCATGATCAAGGGGTTTGGGGGAGGTCTAATATAAATTTTGACAAGGTGGGAAATCCAGTGACATAGACTGCAAATAATTGTAGGGTATAGAGCCTTTAGAAATCAATCTGATTTATGGGGTTAGAAACCTCCATTTGAACTCAAATTTGAGGGGTTGGCATTAGAAACATATCTTATTAATATGCAATTGATATACTCTACATTAGATGCCAATTGACTTGGTTTCATGGTGATAGAAAAATCACCTAAAAAGGGTTTCATGATCATGTCCGTAACCCTGGGATTTAGTTTGGAATGTTGGATTTGGATTGAATTTTAGAATTGATTGGTTGAGTTTAAGCTATCCACACCAATGGAAGCCAAACAGATGATTGAAATTGATTGGATATGGTTTGGAAGTTGACTGGAAATTGGTAGAAAGTTGGACTGGAAATTGAATTGTGGGGTAGAAGTGGATTTGATTAGACTTGGATATGTTCTTTGAGTAGGACCTATATGGTTAAGAAGTGAACATCTTCTAACCATTATGTCACCATAAAGAAATCCAAGTGAGTCCTAGTGACCTCATGCAAAAATGAGGTCGACAAATACATGAAAACCTTCTGTACCAAAAGGAAGAGCTAAAACTAGAGCATAAGTCAAAAAATTCTTCAATATTTGAAAACTAGTCTCACACTATGCTGTACAAAATAAAGTTAGTGACTTATGAGTCAGTCTTGTCAAATTGTGTTGAAATCTAAAAAAATCTCTTTACAAACTTTCTATAATACCCGACCATACCTAAGAAATTATTTATCTGAAATATAGTAGTAGGCATCGGCCAATCAGTGACTACCTAAACTTCTAAGGGATCAAAACAAGTGCCAGAACTACTCATCAAATGCCCAAGAAAAGTAATAATCATCAATTAGAACTCACATTTCGAGAATTTTGCATATAGTTGATACTGCCTCAAAGTCTCTAAAATAATTCACAAACATATGACATGATCTTCCTCAGAAGTAGAATATACCAAAATATCATTTATGAAAATAATCAGAAACTAATTCATATAATCTTGGAACACTCTGTTCATAAGATACATAAAGACAATTAGTCAATTTGTTACCCCAAAAGGCATGACTAAGAACTTTTAGCGTCCGTACCTCTTACTGAAAGTTATCTTCATCACATAAGACTCTCACCTTCACCTGATAATACTTAGATCATAGATTAATATTAAAAAATACAAATGATCCAATAAGTTTATTAAATATATCATCAATCCATGGTAGAGGATACTTATTCTTAAAGTGACTTTATTTAACTCATTGTAGTCAATTTACATATGCATCGTACCATCATTTTTTCTTCACAAATAAAATTGGTGCTTCCCACAGAGACATGTTAGGATGAACAAATCCCCTGACAACTAACTTCTCTAAAGTTGTACCTTCAACTCTTAAAACTCCTTAGGTGCTAGTCTATATGGAGATTTAAAAATCGAGCCCATACCCAAAAATACATCAATAGAAAATTTTATATCTCTATCAAAGGTAAACTAACTAACTCAGGAAATACATCTAGAAAATTTTATACTTCCAAGATATCAGAAGGAAGACTAAAATCTATACTCATATCTCAAACTAATGTTAGAAATATCATATGGTCTTTCTTTCATAATCTTTCTACTTGCGTAGCAGAAATTAGACAAGATAAAATACCTCTAACTCCCTGAAATATACAACTCTTACTACCTAAAAAAAAGATAACTAGCTTCTTCAAGTAATCAATTTGAGCTTCATATTGACTTAATCAATCCATACCTAAAATAACATCAAATATAGAAATGAGTAATAAAATCAAACTGGACTTCAATTTTCTTTAAGAAATCTCAATATCACAAAAGCAAACCATATTGCCTATTATATAATCTTCAGTTGATAAAGTAGCAAACAAAGAAGCATGCAATAAAATTGAAGGCAAGTGTAATACATTAAAGAAATTCTTGATAATAAATAAATGATTAGCTCCAAAATCTAATAATATTTGGCATGGTTGATAAAAAATATAAGCTGTACTGGTCACATCATTTGCGGCATCATAAGCCTTCTGTTAAGTTAAACTATGCATACATAGTTGATTAGAGCTAAAGTAACAGAACTACTAGACTCTCTTTATCTATTTCCAGATTGTCTACTTATGACTGGACTAAAACTATCACTTTTACTAAGAGGTCCCTCATAAAATGTATGGAGTAGAACTACCTTCGGTCTCCTTTCCAGTCTATAGAACTCTCAGATCTATACTTAGATTGTTTGTCAAACCCTGCTGGTGGAAACTATGCCATCCTGTGTCCAGCTTGTCCACATCTGAAGTACTAGTCAATAATCTTTTAACGCTGACTAAAGTGACGTCTTCCATAACTCTAGCACATATGTAACCCACTGGAAAAACTCTCAGAACTAGCAAACTGCCTCTACTTGGGAGCTGCCAAAGGTATAAACTATCTACCTTTCCTGGATTCTCTGGGTATGAATCTACTTTTTCTTTCAAAAAGTCACTACTAGAAGTATCACCACTAAATCTCTTCCTATTATTAGGCCATCATTACTGATTAGACATCAAATCATTCTCTATCAGATGAGTTATATCCATAAGTTATGAGAAATCAGAAATATGAAATGGTACTAATGGCTATTTCAAACTATTTCGAAGTCCCCTAAAAATGTATAGCAAATCTTTACTGGAGTACTAACTAATTTCATAGCTTATCTCGCGAAGGTAGTGAACTCTACCTCATACTTCATAATAATTATGCTCTCTTGAATCAGTCTTAAAAAATTCTCTTGCTTTTGCTATCATGTAGAATGTGACAAAAATCTGGCTCTAAACACGTATGAGAACTCCACCCAGCTAATGAAAGAGTTCAGCCTCCCTTGAAACTTTTCCTCCTATTAATCCATTAACCAATGCTTTGCCTCACCATCTAATAATAAGACTACTAATGGTACATTCCTCTCATGAGGATACTAAATACCGCCAAATATCTTATCTAGCCTCCTCAATTAGTTCTCAACTACCTTGGGCTTAACAATGCCCTCAAAACTTGGAGGCTTTAATCTTAGAAATATCTGTAGTTGTCTATATCATTAGATCTAGTATCCGGAACTCTACTCCGTGCTTTGCCCACCATCTAGTCTATCAAACTAACAAACTATGAAATTGTATTATAATTAATTGTTGGAGTTGTATTATGTATAGGAGCTACCTGCTAGCATTATGTCCATTTGTCTTGTCTAGGTTTTACGGATTCATAATCACATAAATAATACAATTAAATATCCATGTATATGAAATGAATAATAATGAACAAATAGATAAACTTTTTATAAATTAATTCCTATAGCTCTATATTACGATCCATTCCAAAATTATTGCTTTGATGCCACAAAAACTTGTCACAACTCAACTCGATCAAGATTGGTCCTATAACGTTGAGTTATGACATTCAAATTTGAAGATCTAGTTTTTAAATACTTCATATTCTCTTACAATATACATTTAAAAAAAAAAAAGGCTATAAAGCCACCTAAACATCCTATTACTAAAAATAAACTTATTCGCAAGATTTCTTTTATTCATCAAAATGCATCTACACAACGGTACGTGGCTATACACTAAAACTATTAAATAGATTAATAAACTAGCCAGGATTATATAAAAAACAAAACAGAGAAATACTTATAAATCAGGGGTGTTAATAACTGATCCGACCTGAAATTAGCCAAAAAAATTTTGGATTCAGGTCAAACCATTTTCAATACAAGTAGGGTTCGACAGTAAATCAACCCATTTTTAAAATCAAAACGGGTTTTGGTTTACCCAAAAACCCAAAGCTGACTCGATTCTAACATGTATCTTTTTTAGTTTAGGGTTTTAATGACATCGTGACTTGCATGTGGCATGCTTTATGCTCAACTATTCTCATTTCACCTTTTACGAATTTCTAATTTCTACTATCTCGACTCTCAGCTCATGTTGTCTCTTCTTCTCTTTTTAAGCTTCTATGTTCTCAAACCTCGACCTCGTCTATAATATGTACTCTATTTTCTCATCGGTGCCTATAGCCTTCGATGGAGCCACACCTTGCCACCTTCCATGTTGAACCAATTTTTTATTTGTTTGTATCTCTTTGTCTATTTAATATTTTAGGGTCTTTGCTATTTTGTATTGATGATTTTGGAAGTTATTTGGATTCATTGATTTAATTTCTTTCACATTTTCATGTATGCTTAAAGATATATAAATTTAGGGTTTTTTAAATTAGGGTTTTTTGGTTTTTTTTTTTAATATTTACGGTGGTTTATACACATATTATGGTGAATGATTCATACTTCAAGGGCTTGCAACACAAGTTTTCTTGTGGATCATACTCAGGGTTCATTGATTCGAATTAGGGTTGTTTATCTATGCTCATCTATGCTGATGGTTAATTAGTGATTTATGGGTGATATTGTAGTATTATGTATTTGTGTTGTTGTGGTTACAATGATATACAGTTGCCAGTTGTGCACATATAGTTGTACTTCTCTGCTAGTTTATGGCTATTATATTCTTATCTAAAATAAAAAAATGCCAAAAATTGATAGCAAAATGGGTTGGCGGATCAATTCTGGTTGACCCGAACCAAGTTGGGTTCAAATTCCTGACTGTATTATAGTCAAGTTGGGTTTGAGTCGGGTCAACTAAGAGCAAGTCAAGTTCGAGTTGAACTTGAACCCAACCTAATAACTCATTTTAATACCCCTGCTATAAACTCGCATTTGATCTTGAAATGCTAATCAACAAGCTCCTTCCATTTTTTAAATCTAAAAATTAGAACCCAAACCTTAGTAAGCTACAACAGCTTAGCAATCCATACAAATTGATCTATTTTTTAAAATTCTTTCTTGAAACATTTTTTGAATATTTCAAAGTAGTTAAATACAATCTAATAGGTAACTATATTGAGAAATGTAATAAAAATACAGGAGTTATCCAATAATTTAAATAGCAATACTAAGAAGATAAATAAACTAAAATTCATATCATTGAACAATTCATATCATATATCCTGATTTTTTATAGAACCTCAAAAGATTATGGCCCCTTATGACTCTCTTTTATGCTTATAGCACCAGGACATGTCCGTAGGCACTAGAACACAACTTATAGTCACCAGAATATGCCTTACATGCTCCAGAATATTTCCTAATATAGATAAAATTGCAAAGGATTTTAGCCCTTTATATATCTCAGTATATATAAGTCAATCACATATGCATATATTTTATCACATTATAATAGTTAAAGCGTAATTAAGCTCATACTAGATTTGCACAATTTTTTTTATAATGGTAGATAATAGAAAATACTACTAAGCAAATTACATAGTTTTAAAACATAATCAAATTATCAAAAAATTTGTAAAATATTATTTTAAAACATTAATTATACTACAACATTATTTTTTAGTGTTATGATTATTTACTATTCAATAAAAATTGTATAATTTTTAAAATACTAGGTATAAAGTTTATACAAAATATTCAGAATGTTTATAATCTCAGTCTCTATAACATATAAAAAGCTATACTTCAAAAGTATTTTTAGTGCAAAGTTATTCATATATTTTGGTAATAAAAAAATAAATTTAAATAAAAAAATTCAAAAAAATTATATTTTTGAAAACTAAGATGGGCATAATATGATCTACCTTGATTCGGACTTTTTTTAAAACCAGCCTTATGGTTAAAAATGACCTAAAGCGGTTCAAAAATTCACTTTTCTCTCTCTAAAACTCTCTCTTTCTCTCTCATACTCAGCCGACTGCTTAATCAAAATGAATGAAATAGTGGATTTAATTTTAAATGAAAGTACTCATAGTTACTTACCTTTGCAGTGCCGCAATCCAAGCAATTCAATGCTAGTTCAAAATTCAAATTCCTGAGCCTAGAGTGTCGTAATGTCACTATATGGTGCATGGTACTATATTAGTGTTGAGGTGCTCGGACATCTTGTGCTGAGGTGCTCTAATAGTAATATTTTGTTTATATTCTATCAAAATTCACACCAAACACTTATGAATCATTATAAAACATACACAATCATTTGAAGCATGAAAACACTTTCAAAGACATAAAAATGGGTTTAAAACTCAAAATTCAAAAAAAAAAATTACTTCTTTCAAATTGGGTCAGAACAGGTAGAACCACATGTTGAACCTGGAGGTGTAACATGAACACACCAAAATGATCATAAAACTCGATAATCCAAAGAGTCAATATGCACTAAGGCATTAACCTTGACACCCACTATTGATGTGACCAACTTCCACACAAATAATAAAGAATTAACTCTCTCCCAAAGGCAAGTGAGCAGAGAATTAACTATTACAATGCAATCATATTCACATTTATCTTATTAAATTGTGTAATTCTATTGACGTCAGTTGAAGGAAATTCTATTATATTGAATGCATCAGGAGTTTTAAGGGTTTGAATTTTTGAATATTTGATATGTGCTAAGCATTACGAGTTATAAGGGCCTATTTTATGATATGCTAGCACAAGGAGTTCTAAGGGTCTAAATTTGGATATATATTTCTGATGCAAGGCATAAAGAACTGTGAAAAAAATATTATTTTTTCTTTGATCTTGAGTACTTATTTATTTACTTTTCATGTTTTATTTATTAATTTTTTATAACTACACATATTATTATATCTAGCATAGTGAATTATTATTAATTGCCTTTAAATTTCAATTAAATGCATAATGGATTAATTATTAAAATTTAGATCGGTGGGTGTAACCTACAAATCTATGTTGGTTCACACATATTATGCATTCTATTTCAGGTATGGGAAAGGGTAAGGAGCCGGTTGAGTAGCTGGGATTCCAGGTTATGAGTTGTTTGAGTCAGTATAGGTATTTTTTTTTATTTGTGTACAGTTATGGCTATTTAGTTCCCTATTATGTTCTAGTTTATAGTCATTTACTGTAGTGTATAGATTTAGTTGTATATATATGCATATTAAAGATGAATGAAATTATTAAAAAGGTATTTGTGGTTGAGTTTATTTTGCATAGCTGGAAGTTAATTATAAGCTTTATAGTTGATTTTAAATTAAAAAGTTTTTGAAAAGTCCCCAAAATATGATTTTGGGTTGAGCCTACCTCAATTTAACATGACACGGCATATTCTATTTGTAGGTCAAAATAGGTTGGGTTGTGACACCCAAGTTCAAAAAAATATTTGTCATGTAATTTGTGATCACCTATAAACTCCTTAAGAAATTACAGTCTTTCTTAAAAGGAGGCAGGCATCAGGTGAGTCATTGAGGAACTTCATTCTTAGGTTTTAAAGAAAGATGCTAAAGATCAAATGCAGATCTAGTAGTCGCCCAACTGAATTAAACTTAAAGGCTGATCAAAAGGCCATTCAAGCGTTTATTTAGCTTGCAGTAGCTAAGGACTTTTTCTAAGTTATTGGAAATTGTTAATAGTTATGTCAACATTAAGGAGTATAACCACATGGTTGAGTCCTCTTCTGCTACTCACCCTAGAGATATGCTCAAAAGCTCAGAAGTGCCAAGATCGGTGTCATCGTTAGAGCCTCTTTGATGGCTTCAAAGCTCTGTTTCTGCGCAGTCTCCCATTTGAATACTTTAGATTTCAGGCAATCAGTGACAGGAGCAAGAATAAGACTGAAATTTTTAATAAAGCACCTACAAAAATTGACAAACCATAGAAACTTCTCACATCAAAGAAAGAGTTGTGCTAGGGCCAATCTCGAATGGCTGATACCTTCTGTGGATCCATCTCAATGCCTTCACTGGAGACAATGAATCTGAGAAACTTAACCTTAGAAGTAGCCAGCTCGCATTTGGGGAGGTTAACGAATAGTTTCTGCTCATTCAAAACCTCGAATAGAGCCTTCAAATGTTGTAGGTGTTGCAGCCGGTCCGAGCTGTATACAAGGATATCATCGAAGTATACGATACAGAATCTTTCCAAAAAAGGTTTCAGGACCTCATTCATCATCCTCATGAACGTAGAGGGTGCATTACAAAACCCAAACGGCATGACTCTCCACTCGTATAATCCCTGGGGTGTCTTAAAAGCCGTCGACCGGACGGATGCGAATCTTATGGTATCCACTACGCAAGTCCAGCTTAGAAAAGATTGCGGATCCCGTGAGCTGATCAAGGAGTTCGTCGATGCGAGGTATGGGAAATATGTATTTGATTGTGATCTTATTGACTGCTTGACTGTCAATACACATCCGCCAAGTGCCATCTTTCTTGGGTACTAACAACGCTGGCACGACGCAAGGGCTGAGGCTCACTTATATTAGTTGTTTCCGTAGTAGATCATCGATCAGTTCCTATAAAATTATTTGCTCCTTCGGGTTGAGCCGGTAGTGCGGTAAGTTCGGCAATGTAGCACCTGGTGTGAAATCAATTTGATGCTGAATTGTCCGCAGAGGAGGTAGCTCCGCAAGGAATAACTCAGCAGGAATAATGTCGCCGTATTGTTCTAGAAGCTCAGCGACGTTGGATGGATGATTGAGCGAAGAGTTGCATTGGTTCGGTTCCATAACAATCAAAGCAAACATGGGAGCATACTCCCTCCAATATTGCATCAACTTGGACCCATAAACTAGATGGATAACCGCATGTTTAGACGGTTCTTAAATTGGTGATGGCGTGCTAGCCACACCTGGCAATAATCAAACCTCCGGCCCCTCCAGTCGAGGGAATATACATTGGCTCTACCGTCATAGTGAACTCCCACATCGAATTGCCACGGGCGGCCCAAGATCAAGTTGCACACGTCCATTTCTAAGACGTCGTACAACACTTCGCACGTATCGTGTTTGTCGATGGAAAATGTCACACGGCAAGAGTCCGTGACCAGAATTTCCATTCCCTTCTTGACCTAGCTAATCTTATATGGATGCAGATATTTAGTTGTCTTCAACTGCAATCCTTGAATGATAGACCTTGAGACTGTATTTTCTGTACAACCGCTATCTATAAGCAGATCACACACTTTTCCTCCTATAGTGCACCCGGTTTTTAAAATGGCGTGTCGTTGCGATAGCTCATATTGGCGTGGTGCCAATATTAGTTTCTCCAAGACCCCAATAAATGGCTCTCCTTCATCATCCGGTACATCCTCAGCCTCATTTTCCAGTTCAGCTTCAATGTTGTCGTGATCCAATCCGTCGTCCATTTCTGCTATTTGCACCTGCTGCCTTTGCGGACACTCATTAGACTTGTGTCCGGGTTGAAAACAGCGAAAACATTTGAGTGTGGGTGGCCTCGCGTATGGATTAGCAGGGTTGGCATTCTTTGGCTTTGACATAGTCTTCCTGTCTAGTCCTAGGGGGAGTTTGATTGGGACTCGACGGTAACCTCATTGCTGTTATTGCGGGCGGTAGTGGGCTCTTGCCAATGTCACCGATAAGAGGGGAGCTTCGACTTGCGGTTCTAATGCATCTCAATTTTCATGTCCAGGTTCACTGCTTGAGGCATCGACCAAACGAAATTCAGCTCTAATTTGTCTTGAATACTATCCTTGAGGCCTCCTATAAATCGAGCTACAAATTGATTGGTGGACTCATTGAGATCGTTCCTTGCACTCAATCGGTTAAACTCTTTTGTGTATTCGCTTACCGATCCCGCACCTTATTTGCAATGTTGGTACCTCATGTACAGTATTTGCTCAAAATAGGTAGGGAGGAACTGTGCCCGCAACAATTGCTTCATTTTTGCCCAATTTCGGATCCGGCCCCGGTCCTCCCGTCGGCGTGACTGTAGCGTTTGCTCCCACCATGTGCTAGCTCCTCCTTTTAACCGGCACGCCACGTATTTCACCCGCTTCTCTGGATCTATGTCCATGTAATCAAAAAAATTTTATACTGCCTTCTCCCAATCAAGATAGTCTTCAATGTGCAGATGTCCGTCAAAAAATGGAATATCCATTTTCACCTTAAACTCACCTGAGTGATGACGATAATGCTGGGGACGATGGTTCCGATGGTGGCCTGCCTCGTGCCGGTCATCCACTTCCTCGCCACTGGAATATTGTTGATTAGGAACTCGCTCGATAATCGGATCTTCCTCCGACTCTGACTGGACTCGTGGGTTGAATTGAAGGCGTCTTCCCTCAAGATCGCCATCTTCCCTCCTTCTGGGGATTGGTCGATTTGCTCGAACTTCTTCTCGAAGGTGTTCTTGGTACATTGGTCTCGCCCGGAGGAGATTGAACTCTCGTCGAATCTCTACCGTCAGCCGCTGCACGTCGGCTGCTACTTCGCCAATCCGTCGCTTGACGTGTTCTTGATCTGCCCACAGCATCTCAAGGGTTCGAGCTTCCACCGGTTCCTTGCCTCTATCCGTCATTTTGTTTCCAGGTGATGGCTCTGATACCAACTGAAGTCCTTCTGCAGGATCGTCTTTACCTGGAAAAGAAAACACAAGTGACAGCAAGCCAAAAATAGGGGAATAGGTAGAAGAATACCTCTGTATTCTTGTTTCTAGTATTACTTGTGTAAAGAAGACAACTGCGCTCCTTTTCCTCTGTACCTCTATGTATTTACCGGCCCCTTGTGGCTGTCTACTATTTTTGTAAAAAGTAGATAATAACAGAAATAGTAAATAAGATAGTGGAGGGGTGAAGGTTGTTGAGGCGAGTAGGTTGTGTTGCCGGTCCACCAGGTTATCCGGTACTGCATCAATTTATATTTAGGGATGAAGCACATTCTATGATCAAAACATGGTGCATAATGCCATGATGCCTAAAATCAGTGAGTCATATATGCTCCTTCTACCATAAAAGAAAGTTTGGAACGCCATCAAACATATGTATTTAAAATTCAAGGTTGTTTCCTTCGTCAATAATATCAGAATTAAGTTTTTAACAATTTATTTGGATAACTTTCCTTTTATTCGGTACTTTAAAGCAATGAAGATTTAGTGGCTTGAACAAGATTATTATGAAGATCACAAGATAACATGCCACGATGATGCGATGATTCTCAAGTAATTTGTAAAATGAGAAAGGGAGTTTAATTTCTTTGTAAAACATGATAATGATTTTGACCAAGTTTGCCCCTAGGTATTAAACAAAGAAAATCTATCATCACTAAATGAGTTTTTTTTTTCCCTTATACGAGCCAAAGAAGTAAGAAGGACGACAATGCACGATGTTTAGGACTCAAAAACATTTTACCATCAATAAAATAAAATAAAAAATTAATTTATTGAAGTTATTTTACAACTTACAAATAATTTAAAACATTTCGATTCTACTGAATTAATTTTAATTGATTATATAGTGAATTTTTTCCCCTATACATACATACTGTCCAAAGAAAGTTTCTAAATATTAAAATATTTTTCTTCTGGAACTTCCAAAGATGGCTGACAAAGTAACTCCTGTAATAGAAACTAAAAATAAGGGGTGGTCTATGAGTAAAATGTCATGAGTATTGATACATAACTAGAAATTTTACTTGATCATCATGAAACTAGTGGTAGCATTTGAACTCTAATTTCAACAAATATATAGTCAAATTGAATGACTCAACAAGATGATATATATACACCACAACAAATTCTATTTGAATCTAATGAGCTCAAATTAAGCGCTTGAAGAATATTAGAAAATTTTAAGATCTTAATTAAAGGATCAAATGATCTTCAAATATCGTGTGCTTATGATTAAATTGAGCAGCTCAATTAGACAAATCCAATGATACTAAAATCATTCTATTTAAATATCATTAAGAAACTCAAATATTTAATAAACGATCCATGATTAACGGAATTAATATTGATTATTCGATGGAGCATTTTAGATTCTGGCCAAATTTACCATAGTGCTCCTCCAAAAAAAGCTATAAGTATACTCATATTTTAAGTAAAGGAGATTCAAGAGCTAAGAGGGCTAAAAACTCTATTGCATTTTCCAGCAATCGCCACCGATGAATGCCATCAACAATCACGTCCACTATCATCTGACTTTTGCCTTCTAACTATTGTCACTTGACCACTAACATTCGACCCTATAATTGAAAATTTGTCCACTTGTGCACACTAGACTTTAATAATCCTTACAGCATAAATCAAATAATTATTCTCAATTATGTAATTTCATCTTCTTTAATTATAAAAAATAGTAGATAATTATATCGATAATTATATACTTTCTTATATTATTGCAATTAGAACAAACCTTGTGGTTTTCACTTTTTAAGTGTTCCATGTAAAAAATTATGGTGTCTTTCACAACTTTGATCTATGTAAGTCAGATCTTTGTACAAAGCTAAGATATTACACACTCTATTGCCATAATTTTTTTTAACAAGTATGGATCCCATGTCACCTATCATGCCAAATCAATATTCTTATTAGTAGAGAATTGATTTTAAAATTAAATAATAAATTAAGATATTAATATTATTATATACATGATTTTGATGAAGCTCGTCCAATCCCTCTATATATTATTGTACATTATCAATTGAAACTTGTCATAACCTTTCCTCATTCCACATAGATATTAATTATAATTTGAAATTATAAATAATCTATTAAAGAGTAGCCTTCATCTTAGACCTCGAGGGTATGCCAATAGTAATATGGGTCTTCAAATGTTAATATGTTCTTATATCCATACACGCAATATATGTGGTAATTTTAACAATATTAACTTTAGTTTGGTTGCCTACTTTACTTCACTATCAAAGTGTGCCATAATAACACTTCCTTGTGAGTATAGGGAGATGCACTTGTCTTTTAATAATTGTATATATTAAAAATGCACTAAGAATCTTGAAGTGTTAAGTAGAAGAAAATAATTTAACATGAAAAGCATGGATGCTTTTACATGTCTTATTAGTTCAAAAATCAAATAAATTCATGCATGATGGTATATTAAAATTCCATCTAATCCACTTCAATATCATGCAAGGTGGTGATGATCCTTGCACATTATAAAAGTTTCACCTATGTTGGAATCATCGATGAGATGGTAGAAAGCATTAGTCTCATGGTGATAATAAGCAGGCCACTATTGTCATCTCTTTGTTATTCTCATAGTATCATGGGCTATTAATGATGTGACATTTGATTTAATTCCTAAGATATTATCAATCTTTTGTAAGTTAATTATCATTTCTCCTATATGTAAGTGAAATTGGTTGATTTGTGGATGCTAATGCTCAACAAATTTCAATGTAATGCTTTTTAAAGTTCTCTTATAGGATTCAATAATAATTACTCATCAAACTAAGATAGTAAAGTAGAGAACACTCATCAATGGTTTATAGGGGATAAGAAATAATGTAATATCAACTACTACACTGTTCAGTTCATTTGAAATGATTTGAATTGGATATGGAAAGAGTTATATGATTATTTTTAAGCATTTTTAAATTTCTATTAATTGATTTTAGTAGGAAAATTGATGGACAAAAGTTTCCCTGGAAGTGATGTAGTGTTAAGCTCTCTATATGATAGAATAAAATCTAGAGTCTTTGATGGCACTGCCTTCTCAATTTGTTGGAAAGTGCTTGGGAGCGTAGCAATGTTCATGGAGTAGAGCTATAATGTTGAGGGCTTTATTCAAAAGAATTTTTTAGAAACGAATGTCCCTTGGAGTGCAATGGTATCAAGGAACTCGCTAGGTCAATTTTTTTAGCTTTTATATAAATATCAAAAACCATTAATCAAAATGTATTTTATAATTTTCATTTGAGAGAGTATCTTGGAGAAGATAAAGGTGAAAAGAAAAAGGAAAGATGAAGAAAAAGCGATGGTTTGGGAGCTAAAACGTTGGCCATTGTTGTACTGCAGCACTACTTTCTCTATTTGTTGGAAAGAAGTTGGTAGCATCGCGAAGTTGAGGGAGTGGCACTACAACACAAAGGTTGTTTATAAGAAATATCTAAAAATTAATTCCCCTTGGGAGCTCAATAATGCTAAGGATGTCAGTTCACGACACTAGGTTAATTTTTTAGTATTTATATAAATATCTAAAACCTAGACCCAAAACTCATTTCATCATTTTAATTTTAGAGAGCAATTGAGTGAAAAGAAAGGAGGGGAGAAAAATGAAAGAGAATGAAGAAGCTATGATTTGGGAGCCGAAGAGGAAATTTTGTCCATCTAGACAGTTAAAGGAGATGTTCATCTCCTTTACCCTACTTCAGTTTTCAATTTGGGTGAATTGGGTAAATTTTATAATAATTTAGATGATTTAATAAAGTTAAAAAAAAATCTACTATATAATTTTTAGTATATTATAGAAATAGTATTCTGAGTATATTGACAGGAAAAACTTAAAATTTAACTTGGTAGTTTTTAAAGTGTGATTTTACATATATTTTATGGATTATGATGATTTTAACAAAAAAGTTATATATATTAATAAGAGCCTCAAAATAATGTTATAAATGTTATTTGTGAATCATTTTTATATTTTGTTGAAATTGAGTATATGTTCAAGTATTTCCTCTAAAAGAACCAAGTTATTGTACAAGTGAGTATTTTATGTATTCCTACATTATGTTAATACATCTTTTTTATGTTAAAAGTTTTTATGCTATCATCCTTGTTGAAAATGTTGACGTTTATACAAGTTGAAAATGATAATATTTGCATGTTTATGCATTAATGGTACATGTTAAAAATATTAATGCTTAGATAATCATACTCTTGAAATGTGAAATGAAAAAGGAGAGAAAGAAGGGAATGCTGGAGAAAATGATAGATGTTATAAACATAGAGAATGTTATATGTGCAATATAAGTGGAGTTATGAGGATTTGTTCAATCATGCATATGTATATGTTCATGTAATTTCTCTACTATCTTGAATAAATATAAGATGAACAAGATGAGGCATAAGTGGAAGTGGAGTTATAAGGTGAATTGGGTTATATAGGATTCCTCTATATTTCTTAAACAGATATGAGATGAAAAACTAAAGGTACAAATAAAAGTGGAGTTATAAGTGAAATAGAGCTAATATTATCAAGTAGAGATATAAGTGGAAGTGGAGGCATAAGGAGGCATCATAAAATATGATTGTTATGTTATGTACTATTCATATTATGTTATTTATGTTCTAATATTATGTTAAAGTAAATGTTCATGTTATGCAACTATATTCGCATGATCTTGTTAAATGTCATATGTTTTCTAAAGGCTAGTTCAAATTATATACATTTTCTTAACACACATCTTATACTGATATGAGACTGTCAAGTATACATTTCAATACAAACACTAAGATTGTTTTACTTTTAAACATGATTTATTATTCATACATTATAGCTTAAAATAAATGTTGTTTCTTATTTGATTATATTGAACTTTGTAGTAGTAAATTTCAGGTGACCTACTGAGCATGTGATTCCTCACCTCATGTGTTTGTAAAAGTTTTCAGTAAAATGTAAAGCACCAATTGAGTAAACTGAGTTGATATATATTATATATTGATAAGGTTGGGCTCTAGGTCCAAGTATGTTGAGTATGTACATATATTCTTTTGTCAATCAAGAATACATTTATAAGTTGATGAAAGAAAAGTAAAATCATGAATGATGTACATTATTCCTTTGAAAGTTTCTTTGATAAATAGAAAAAGGAAGTTTTTATTTTCATCAATATTTGATCATTATAGAAGGGCTCTGTGTTGCACATTTAAAAAATGTTAAATGGGGAAAGAATTCTTCCAAGTAGGTCTTGGAAGTAGTAGGTTCACAGTCATAATTTTGACATCATAATGTGTTCAAGTGTATTAGATTGTATTGGATTTAGGCTGCAACAAATAAAAGGTCCACTATTCCCAATATACTACTCATTGAAGAGTAAGAGAGACAAGGAAAATAAAAATAGAAACATAACTGTGTACGAACATGCAAAGAATTTCAGAGTGGTTTCATTATATGACTTACAACAACTAAAAGGTCCATAAAAAAGGTTTACTAAGCTCATAACAAGATACAAGAGACTGAACATTATAAAGATGTGCTTGTCTTAAGGATCGTGAGAGAAGAATCATAGAAAAAGAAGCATATTAGAAAAAAAATGCTATTATTTCTAAGCTACAATTGGTTTTATAAAGGAGAAGAAAAATACATGACAAGAAGAAGAGTCGTGTTCTCTTTATTTGCAGTGTTCAAGTGCAACCATGCACCCAAATGTGTGCTTGATATGTATATCGAAATCTGAGACACACCCTTCTTGAGAGAGAGAGAGAGAGAATGGCTTCTTGTTCCAAATGAGGGAACATTTATAGGGAATGGGGTTTGCCCCCCATGTTAACTATGGTTCCATTATTTGAGATAGCTTTTGACCATGGTTGAACTTTAATTTTACTAATTAGCTAAGAAAATGGGGTTGGAATCCTTTTTGGATCGATGTGCAATGGCTATAGAGATTGTACTTCAATTCTATTTGACCAAATAGGTAGCAATAATAAGTGCAATCAGACTATAAAAGCAAAGTTGAATCTTGCCATTATTTCTTAGATATTTTTGTGCTATATTATCTTCCACATGTTCCTCATTCACATAGGAAAATAGGTGGAAGGATTTATATTTTGCCCGAGGTGATCCTAAATAAGAATGATGTGATTGATTGGGCTAAAGGTTTCTTGAGCGAGATAAGTGTATGGTTATCGACAGGTAGTGCTCTCAAGCAAAATTTTGAGAATTCTTTGAGGACTCCTGTGAGGTTCAACAATGGTGGCTAATGAGAAAAGAGACCAAGAGCTATATGATTACCACTTATAGTATTGAGAACAATTTTGAGAGGATACAGTTTTTGAAGGTTATAGTAGATATCATAAATAATGTTAGTGTGCAACTCAAGGAACTATCTAATGGCCCCCACATGCCAAGCCATAATATCTATCCAAGATTACCTGCAAGTCCCTGCACAATTATTAAATCAGTTCTAATAAATCATTTAGTGTTCAAAGGAACGAGATCCATGACATAGTACATTCAATCTCAACAATAACAAATGATAAGTGAAAGTTTTATTATTCACATCACTATTAATAGCAAAATTTAATGCTCATCTATATTTCATGAGTAAAATTTTGACATCAAAATAAAGTGAAACCCATTAAAATGTCCAACAAATTATACATGACATAAAAGCCCAAAACAAATAATAAAAATAATTACAAATTGGATGCATTCCATATATAGTGCATAATGTCATATACATATATATATATATATATATATATATATGACATTTTCTTCATTGTGTCTCGTCAAGAGTCAAATTCTCATTTAAATCTAAGAATGAAATGTCATTTCTAATATTTTCAAATCAAATCTTTTAAGGCATATTATCTAAAAAAAATTATCATTCATAATAATAGTTTGTACATTATCTTAAGTTGTTCTATAAGCGTATTCTGCTATTTGAATCTCGATTAGAAGCGTTGTCTGTTATCTCATATCTCTCATTAATATCATTAATAGGTTGAGATATGACGATTGCTTCTCATCAAGATGAACTACTTATCTATAATATTATTGCTCAGATATCTGTGTTAATATATTGACAATATCGAAAGCCCTTTGTGTTTCTAGAGGTGAATTAATACCATGAACAATATCAATAAGTTTTTGCAATATTAACCAAACAATCCTATTAAAATGTGAGGGCTCTATTTCAACATATGTAACTAAGGTTTCGTTTGGAATAATTTTCATATTGCTTTTTAGTATAAAAATTAAAAAATTTGTACTACAAAACTATTTTAAGAAGCAACGAGAAAATAATTCCAAATAAAATCTAATATTTATTGTCATGTGTACAACACTAATACTTTATTTATATTATCATTGTGTTCTTAAGCACCGGATATCTAACAAATGCATAATATTTATATAAACAATGACTTATAATTTAAAAAAAAAAACAAAGTATATGTTTAACTTTGATGTTGTATCAATTTAAATTTTCAACCATCAAGATATTGTAAATTTTATCCTAATAGCATTACAAGCATGTCTCTTGCTGTAACTTGTGCATGTGCTCCTGTACTAGCGCATTTAACTTTAAATTTTTAATAAAATTTTAACAGTTGCACTTAAAGACTTTTTTTATTTTAATTTTTTTTTTAATTAAGGAGTTTCATAGGTGCATCATACAGAACTATCATTATGAAAATATCAGTGATCTATTGTTTAAATAATAAAATTATTGCTTGAAATTATAAATTTAAATAATATATTTTTATGATTTAGTATTCTGTACTTTAGGACATCATTTATCGGCAAACCATTGATAAATTTTCTTCAGCCACTGCTCAGTTTCTTTCTCCCTCCATCTATTGCTTGCGCGTGCCCGCACAGCATTATTACATCCAAATCGAGTACAGTAGCGAAAGGAAGTGAAAATCTTGCATCATATTTAACGTGAGTTTTTTTCTGCGCAAATGGAAGAATGATCTACTCGAGTTTGCTTTTCGTTGCGTCAGGAATTGCTTTGTGTCTGTTAAATTATGGAGGAGAATAATTTCTGAATGAGATTGGTTCTTTGACTGTTGTGAGGTAGTGATTAGGAGCTCTGCTAGGGTTTTGTTGGCGCCCTAGTTTTGGAGCTCTTCCCGCCGCCGTCTGGGGGTAACCCCATGGCCGCTCTTCCCCCTCTTGGCGTCACCGCCACCACCTTCTCTCCTCCTCCTCCATCCTCTTCTCCTCTGGACTGGAAAAACCTGATAGCATATACCCCACAAGTCTCTACAACCTTCTCGCACTCCCTTTCTTTTGTTCCCGCAAAAAATTTCACAGCTCAGTTCTCTTCGGAACAGTTTGTGGCGGGAGCTGGAGAATGGTCTCTTTCCTTAGTCGGTTACTCAATCGGTAAAAGACCGTTCTATGAAGCCCTTTTGTCTACCATCAAAAAGACCTGGAAGCTCAAAGGTGATTTCTCGCTGCTCACGATGGATGATGGTTTTTTCCTTCTAAAGTTTTCTACTTTAGAGGACTATGAGCTTGCATGGAGTGGAGGCCCTTGGTTTTTCTTTGGAAAACCTTTCATATTGCAGAAATGGACGCCTGAATTCGTTCCGAAGCGTGAAGAATTTCCGTCAATCCCTCTATGGATCAAAATCTGGAACTTGCCTCTATCGCTCTGGACACCTGAAGGTATTTCTAAGCTTGCTAGTTGTATTGGTATACCCCTTGCTGTTGATGCTCTTACAGCTGCTAAAACCAGACTCACTTTCGCTCGAATCTGTGTTCAAATCACCAGCTCTACCCCTCTTCCTGAGGAAATTTTTTACTCAGTTGATGGTAAATCCTTTCCTCTTCGTGTTCAGTACGATTGGAAGCCGGAACATTGTACTCAATGTGGTTCCATTATGCACCCACCAAACCTTTGCCCCAAAGACCCTGTTATCAAACCTGCGTTTGTTCCTAAACCCAGGGGTAGAAGCTCCAGCAGAAGACCCAGAATCACACCGCCTCCAAGACTCCTCATTCCTAAGCCTCCATCACAAACCAAAGATGATGCCATACCTGCTACCCAAAATCCCCCTCCTCTCCTAATTCCACCACGCGGAACTGGCATTCCTAACCTAAATTCTCCTTCGGAAGATCCCATTGCTCTCACTGAACCAGTTATCTCTAATTTACAGAACCCTCCGATTGCCACAGCTAAAAACAAATTTGATGTTTTGGCTGACAATGACTCTGCTGATCCCTTTTTCAGTGAACCTCACATACCTCCTTCCCCCAAAGAACACCCGGTCCATAACATTAATACCCCTCCGCATACCTCACCTAGAAGTCACCTACCTCAAATTCCAAACATTAATACCAACCCCATTACTGACCAACCATCTTCTAGCTCCAATTCCACAAAAACACAGCAATCAACCCAACAAAAACAAAAACAGACCCGTGGCAAAAATGCCAAAAAACCTTCCTCTTCCAAATGACCTTAAAACCTCCCAAGCTTGTGGCCTGGAACCTTAGGGGTTTTAACAATCCTACTAAGGTTAGCATCTGTAAAAATTTAGTCCAAAATCACGACATAGACCTTCTTTTTATCCTGGAAGCTAAAACAAATACTAATAACCTATCCAACCATTGGTTTCAATATCAACATAGAATTTTTCCTTTTGAGAATTCTTGTGACAATTTTCAACACTCTAATCCTGGCCGAATCTGGGTTAAATGGAATGCTGGTTCCATTAATTTTGTTCCACAATCCACCACTAGCCAACTGGTTCATGGTATCATTCAGATTGATGCGATTTCTACTGTCGCTATCACTGCCGTTTATGCTAGCAACTCCCATTCTGAAAGACTTTCTCTTTGGTCTGATCTGCAAGTTATTTCTCAATCTATTTGCACTCCGTGGGCTATTATTGGCGACTTTAATTGTTGCCGGTTTACGAACGAAAAAGCTGGAGGTTTGCCTTTGTCTAGCAGCAATCTGGGAGACTTTAACAACATGATTTTTAACACGGGTATGCATGACCTTGCTTCTATAGGTCATTTTTACACTTGGTTTAATCAGCAAAGTAATAATCCTATCCATATTAAACTTGATAGAATGTTAGTCAACGATCTTTGGCTTTCTACTTTTCCCAATTCTTATTACTTTGTTGGTGAACCTAGTTGCTCTGATCATTCCCCCTTGCTTCTTATGAATGCTATGAATTCTAAAAGGGGTCATAGATTTTTATTCAAGAATTACTGCATTAGAATCCCGGAATTTTGGGATTGTTTACTGGATACTTTCTCTCAAACTGCTCATAGCAGCCCTTTGGCGGATTTTGCTTTCAAGCTGAAAAGTCTAAAACTCAAAATCAAGCAGAGGAATTGGTCCAATTCCAACAACATTCAGAAAGATATTGACTTGCTGACTGAGCAGCAAGCAAATGTGCTGGGACTGATTCAAAGCAACCCTCTTAATGACTTCCTCAACAACTCTCTTAAGAGCATCAACACCAAACTGTATTTTTATCAAACTACTTTATCTGATTGGATTGTTCAGCGTGGCAAGGTTAATTGGCTTACGCAAGGTGAAGATGATCTTAAGTTTTTATATTCTAAAATCAATGCCAACAGGAATTACAGCAATATCAAAGAGATCACTACGGATATGGGTAGATTTACTGATCATCATAATATCTCTCTGGCTTTTATAAACCATTTCTCTAAGCTTTTTAACCCTCCAAACTGCATTGCCAGCTCTCATAGTTTTCCTGTAGGGAAAGTTGTCCCTAATCATCTGATTTCCACTCTCATTGCTCCTGTCTCTGAGGAAGAAATAAAAGGGATAATTTTTTCCGGTAAGAAGAATGCTGCTCCTGGGCCGGATGGGTTTACCTTTGAATTCTATAGAGCCTGTTGGGACACTATTAAACATCATATTTGCAAGGCGGTTTCCCATTTCTTCACTTCTTGTTATATGCCTAAGCAAATTAAAAATACTGCTATTGCTCTGATTCCCAAATTGCCCCATGCCAACTGTGTCAAGGATTTTAGACCTATTTCACTTTGCAATGTGATTTATAAAGTTATAGCTAAGATTTTAGCTAATAGAATGAAAAATGTCATGCCATCCATTATTCACCATAGCCAAAGTGGTTTTATTCAAAAAAGAATGATATCAGACAATATTATCCTTGCTACTGAGATCTTGGGGAAGTTTAACAATAATTCCAGGAACAAGTACTTCTGTGCAAAATTTGACATCACAAAAGCCTTTGATTCTGTCTCTAGGGAATTTATTTACAAGAGATTAGCTGATAAAGGGTTCCCGGACCTTTTTGTTTCCTGGATTAAGGCTTGTACTGATGAAGTCTCCTTTTCGGTTTGTATTAATGGATCTCTTGAAGGATATTTTCAGTCTAGGTCTGGTCTCAGACAAGGCTGTCCTTTATCGCCGTACCTATTTAGCATTGTGATGGATGCTCTTTCTAATAGCATGGATGAGGCCATTTCCAAATCTACTTACACTGCTATTGCATCGGGTAATTGTGTTGTTTCCCATTTACTGTTTGCTGATGACCTTCTCATTTTTGGAAATGCGAATTTGGAGAATGCTGTTACTCTTAACAGGATTTTTAAAATTTTTGGTGACAATACTGGGCTTTTTGTGAATCCCCTGAAAAGTACTATTCTCATTTCTAAAGACACTCCACAAGCTGAGGCAATTTGTAATGAACTCCAGATTATTCAATCCCAGTGCTCTGTCACCTATCTTGGAATTCCTATTTTCCATAAAAAACAAAAAATCAGTGATTTTCAACCTCTAATTCAGAAAATCTCTTCCAAGTTGAATGGTTGGACTGCCAAGACTCTTTCCTTTGCTGGTAGAGTCCAGTTGATTAAATTCACTATTTGTAATACACTTGCTTACTGGATAAGGGGTGCAATTATTCCTAAGGGTTGCTGCAAGGTTATTAACAGATTATGTTCCAGATTTCTCTACTTTGGCAATACGGATTTGAAGAAACTCCATATTCTGTCTTGGAAAGATACTTGTGTTCCTACTCTTAATGGGGGGCTGGGAATTCAATCTATTGACACTTTATATCACTCTTTTGGTTGTACTTTAATCTGGAGATTTTTAACGTCGGAGAGTTTGCTTTTCTCCTGGTGGAAAGCTTGCTATCATTCCCTTTGGAAACCATTGACTGGGAAAACCTCTTCTTACTGGAAATTTCTTTATGACAAAGCTCAAAACATTAAGCATTGTATTAAGATGAATGTGGGTTTTAAGAGTAATCTCTCCCTTATCTGGGATCCTTGGCTTAATGGTAATTCCATTGCTAATTACTTTAATTGCTTGGAACTTTATCGGTTAAGCCCTTATTCCTCTTGGGCTGTTAAAAACATTATTATGGATGATTGTTGGATTGTCCCTGAATGTTTCGGTGAGGATATTTCCTCTAAAATTCATGATGTGGAGATTATGCAGGATGAGGATGACCTGGCTTGGCTCAACACTAGCAAACCCACTGCGAGTACCTTTAAATTGCAATTTTATTCTATGTCTCCAGTGGTTCCTTGGCATAAATTTATTTGGCATAAAAATAACTGTCTGAGATACTCTGCCTTTGCTTGGCTGGCCTTCAGAAACGGTCTTAAGACTGCCCAGGTGTTGCAGTCTCGTGGTATTTCGGTGAACAATAGCTGCTGTTTTTGTCATGAGGGATTGGATAGCACTGGACACCTTTTCTTTGAATGCAATTTTACGTTCAATATCATTTCCCAACTGCTGCCGTGGCTCAAAAACAGACTGATGAAACCAAACCTGTTTCAAACTTTTGACAGTGTTTTGGATCAGGGGTTTGGTAACATTAATATTAACTATCACCTGCTTTCGGCTTGTGCGGTGATTTATTATATATGGCGAGCAAGGAATGATCGTATCTTTGGAAGGAAATTTGACTGTTCTACTACAGTCACTGCTAAAATCAGATATGCTATTGCCAAAAAAACTTTAAATTGGAAAGGCTAATGGAGATATACATTTTTTTGTGGGGTTTATATGGACGATGATGATTGCTGTTAATTCAGCAGCCCCTATGGACGGTCTACCCTGGCAACCAGGGGCACTGCTCTTGTGCTGACCCTTCCGATTTTCGCACTGAGCTTCTGAGTCCGGCTTAGCTTTTGCTAAGTTCTTCTTTCTCTGAGTTCAGTCAATTTTGGTTTATTGTAATTTCTTTAGTACGTTTTTTTTTTTTCTTTTTTTTTTTTTTAACATAATTAATTTGTTTTTAGAAAACAATCAAAATATTGCCGACTTTATGACTGCACTATCAAGTGACCATCACTCAAATTATCACTAAAAATAAAAATAGTACTGTATATTAAATTTATTTTATTTTATGTAAATAAATGATATAAAACATTGAATAAAATGATCCTAAATGGCCCTTAATTATTAGAATAAGTTGATTTTTGCAATAGAAAATCTTATAAATACTCTCACTAGCAGAAGAAATTATTCTGTGCGGAGTCCAGATGTAGCTCTGTGTTTGAGATCCAATAAAATCACGACACCTGAATTGTACACATGTATATTAATTTCTATTCCGCATTTATTTTTTTTCTTTCAAGCTTGTCCGATGCGGCCTAGAAATTGCTTGTTCAAATATTAAGATATAGGAATTGTGTTCTTTTTTAAATGAAATGTCGCCAAAGTTCCGTATTTTTAGGATTTTAGCTCCATAAACTTTTCATAAGTACTGAGAAAGAATAAACGGGAAAAGCCGATGAAGATGAAGACGGGTTCGAAGAAGGAAAAACCGATGAAAATGAAGATATGTTTGGAGGAGAAAATGCTGATAAAGATGAAGACTGATTTGGAGAAAAAGGCGATGAAGAAACTTGGAATGATAATTTTTTCTGTATACTTAAGGAATATGTCGAGGGTCTGAGACGACAACGCCCTCTGCCGAGAGTCTAAGGGGCCAGCGCCTCCTAGCGAGGTTCCAAGGGGGCTGGTGGTTCGAATGATTTTGAAGTCAGTTTTTCCTCCTCCAATCTAATTTTCATCTTCATAAGATTTTCTTCCTTCGAACCAGTCTTCATCTTCATCGACTTTTCCTTGTTTCTTCTTTCTGAGCAACTATGAAAAGTTTATTGAGCTGAAATTCAAAAAAATACGAAACTTTTACGGTATATCATTTAAAAAAGGAGCATCAATCCTAAATCCTAATATTTAAACAGACAATTTATGGGTCAGTTAGGTCGGACTGACAAGAAAAAAAATTAAATGATTAATATAAATGAATATACACATGTACAATCCAAATGTGACGATTTTATTAAAGTCTGGACATAAAGCTACATCTGAACTCCGTAGATAATAATTTCCCCTCTCAAAGTGAGTTGAGCACATTATATTGTTTAGTGCATTCTGAACTCATCAAAACTTTTAGCCCAATCTAAATAATTCAGTTTGTTCGGCGCATTTGCTTTTTTTTTTTATAGAAATTTTCATTTTTTTTACTAATTTCACTTATTAACATGCTCTACTTTGGCCTTCTATAAAATATATTATCTGCAGAGATAGAAGGAGAAAAGGAAGATAGAGGAAAGGAGAGAGAATAGCAGAGAAAAAAGAGAGAAGAGGAAAGAGAGAGAGAGGGGAAACTGAGAAGAGGAGAGCCTAGAGAGAGATGGGGGAAAGATAGGAGGGAGAAAGAGATTCCCTTATTGCGTGTTGAATAGGTTCCAGCTGACATTGAGCTGATAATACGAGCGTTGGACTATTGTAATGGGACCCCCCTCTTAGCGATAAAGATGCCCATAATTTTGTTTAAAATGCTGACTCCCTTTATCATAGTAATAACAGCTGGCACAAATGACTATAAATTTATCATTTTGGGTGTTATTACTTATTATTACATGCAAATTAATTATTATAAATATTTTTTATATAATATTGCTCAAATCAAATACGTGTGATTTATATAGGTTTTATACATGCAATGGTACTATTTAATTGAAATTTTGCGAGCAATTTTTTTTTTTATATAATATTGCTCAAATCAAGCCATAAAATAATAATATGTATTTCCATTACAACAAGAATAAATATTACGGTTACAACAGCAATAAATATTTCTGTAACAAATTTTCTTTTCAAAAAACAAAAAATATAACAAGAAGAAGATCATTTGGAGTTTTTTAGCCTACAAAAATTAAGAAAAATTATATATAATAATTACAAATAAAATAAAAATTTTCTCCTGTAAATACGTATATTATCAAAAGTCTGAAACATTTAACTGGTAAAGCTCTTCCTGGTTTGTTTACTGAACTCTGAGCAT
>NW_021319500.1:646746-647070 GCF_001605985.2 Dendrobium catenatum
AACTCTGAGCATCTGCCTTGCAGTATTAATGCAAATCGCAAGACATGCACCTCTTAATTTATCCAACAACACTTCGAACACTACCTCGACTTCGTTGGAACTTGGATGATAAGGCTATTATTATATTAATATACTAAGACTTAGCTTCTTTTGAGACGGCTTTCTTGTTGAAGGAAAGCCATCTCAAATGAAGCCTTAGCTTCGGCAACTATTTTGTTGCTTTTTAAAGCAGATTTTTAATATTAAAATTAAAATTTTTTTTAAAATTTCTTTAAGAAGTAGCAAAAAAAAGCTGTCCCAAATAAATTCTAAGCTTTTACTATA
>NW_021319500.1:647819-664464 GCF_001605985.2 Dendrobium catenatum
TAAAATAATGAGGGGGTTACTTACAATTACATTTCAATGATGCACCAAATTCTAAATATTAAAGTCACTAAAATAGTAAAAATAATTCTCTTAAAATTATTTTAAAATCAACAGAAAATTTAAATATTAAAAAACAATGTGTTTAAGCACAACAACCCTTATAACTTCTTATATTATGAATCTATCCAATTTAGTGCATAACCATTTGTAATATATTTATTGTTAATTTTTCTAAGCATTGTTACATTTTGAAGTTCTCGGTTTTTTAGTGTTGTTTAGCTTTACTTACATTTAATTATTTTTTTATTTTTTTTATATATTATATCAGGGAGATCCAGCTTCTTTTTTCAGGGTGGCAAAAATTTTTTTTTTTTTGTGGGGGATGGCAAAATGCTTAGGAATGATAAAATGAGGGGCAAAAAAATTTTTTGAGAGGGGCAAAATACCAAATATTTCAAAAATAATCTACTTAAAATAAAAAAAAAAAATTTTGAGGGGCCCCCAACTAAATGGGGATCCGCCCATGAATTATATCAAAAAAAATTTATTTAGATTAACATAATATAGATAAATTAAATTTATATATTATATATATATATATATATATATTACATCTTTTTTCAAAATTAACTTATTAATTTTAAATTTACACTTTTGCGTCCAGGAGTATTCGCGGCGGTAGAGAATATATAAAGTTAATGTCTTAGCATGTACGATAATCCAGCACGCAATCAGATAAGAGATTGTGTAGCATTCATAAGAGACACCAATATTTTTATGTGGAAACCTTGAAAAAAGGAAAAAACCATGGGGCGCTAGCCAGTGCCCAGTTTGAATGAATCCACTAGTATAACAACTGATTACAAATGAGGCCCTTCCTTGGGAGAAGGCCTTTGCTTGATGTATATTTTATAGAGTACATTACATGATGTGAATACAAAGAATTACTATTGACGTGTTCGTTTGGTCGGGAGGACCATAGTCTGGTGACGGAGCTCGGAAAGACTGTAGTATGCGGACAACGTAAGTCAGGAGGACCGTAGTCGGCTGGCGACGGAGGTCGGAAGGACCGTAGTCGGTCGGCGACGTAAGTCAGAAGGACCGTAGTCAGCGGGCGATGGAGGTCGGAAAGACTGTAGTCGGCGGGCGACATAAGCCAGGAGGACCGTAGTCGACGGGCAAAGGAGGCCGGAAAGACTGTTGTCTGACGAAGAAGGTCAGAAGGACGGCATCGGTAGAAGTCTAAAAATGGAAAGAGATTCATCTTCGAATAGATGTCCAGCGAAAGCTTAATAACCGGTAGAAGTCCGACATCGAGTAGAAACTTGGCGATGAGTGAAGGTCTTGCTTCGGGTAGAAGTCCGACGTCTGTTAGAGGCCGAGGAGAACTCGGGTATCACTTGGGCGGAGTTTCAGTGTCAGGGGGAACTCTATCGTTACTTGGGTAGGATTTCAACATCCCATGGAAGTCAGACATAATTCTAGTGTCCTGTGGAAGTCGGGAAGAATTCCGGTGTCCCGTGGAAGTCAAGTAGAATTCCGACGTCATTTGGAGTTCGGGCGGAACTCCGGCGGTGGTCGAGGAGGAATCTCTTCCCTCCTACTCTTCTCTTCTCCTCCTCTCCCTCCGATCCCCTCTTAAGAGAAATGAGGGGTCTATTTATAGATTTTCTGGAGTGGCATAGCCTATAAATAGATAAGAGATCAGGGGCAAATATGGAGTGGTTAGAATGAACGGCCGATATTGAATCCTTTGATCGTGGATTGTTTATCAGGCATTTGAAGGTCTTAATGACTTCAGAATTTGGCGATCTTGAGCTTGTTGGATTCGTCTCATCGAGCCACTCGATTCGACCATAAGCTCGTCAAGTTTGGAGACCGTTTGGTAACTTGAATTGTGGTACGAACTTTCCAACAACGCTTCGGGTCCTTGATTTGGACTCATTTGGGCTCAGATTGAGTTGAATTTGGTGTCGTTGGGTTTGTATTTTTGAGACGCTCAGTTTGACTGTAAGTTTGCTGAAATTGGAGTTTAGATGCTCTCGGATTTAATTTTTTAAGTTTCCAACTTGATTTTTGCCTCGAGATTCGTGCCCGATCATGATAATTTTTGCATGACATATCAACACTAACTAAAATTTCAAGATTTTCCAGCCTATTTATTCACCTAGTTGGCATAGGGATGTCGTTTTTTAATGCTAGAAATTAAAAATGCAGAAAGGAAAGGTTCATCTTTATCTTGTAGATGATTGAGTAGCCAAAGCTTCAATTCTCATTCCCCAAATCTCAAATTAAAAAAAAAATTACAGTATTGAACAACTTATCACCATTAGTTTTTTTTTTTATTTTTTGATAAATGGAATAATAATTTCTTAATATTAGTGTACAAAAATATTTATATAACAAAAAGAGGATGAAAGTACGATAAATTAAAGGATTTGTCATAATTGCTCCACATGCAAGTTTTACGCTGGTCCTCAACTACCTAACATAATTTTTTATTTTCTGACCTAACAACCTCAGTGCCTAAAAAAAAAGGGCTAGAAAATATGAAGGAATAAATTTAAAAGCAAAATGAACGGTTCTACTCAACGCGATAGTTTTTTCGTCTGCTAGGATTTTCGCCCTTTGGCTAGGGCTTTTGCCCTAGCTGCCTTCGTCTGGCCTCCGCCTTCTTCTCCGACGGTGTTGTTTTAATGGAAAAAAAATGTTAGATCATGGTTTCTTGGAGGGTAAGCATTCGAAATCCTTCAAAGATGCTTCGTCTTATTCCGATGAGTCAAAGTATTTTCTGGATTTTCGTATCTCCTCGATTTGAGGTATGCCTGCGCTGTGGTTTTCGGAAGATGAATTTTTACATCTTGCTAAACCGTTTGAGTTGACTTTGGTGGGGAAATTTCCTCTTAAACGGCCGGTGTTGGATTCTATCCGTAGGTTTTTTTTCAATCTTAAGTTGTCCGGTGAATTTTCGGTTACTCTGTTGGACCAAGCAAACGTTATGATCAAGCTTTCTAATGATCTGGATTATGGTAGGATTTTTTATCACCGTTCTTACTTTTTGTATGGATGTTTCATGAAAGTGATTAAATGGTCGCCTCATCTAGACCTTTTGGAGGAGTCGCCAATCGTTCCTGTTTGGCTTTCTTTTCTGGGTTTCCGTCCTCACCTTTTCTCTTCTCGTATTCTCTTTGGGCTGGGTTCGATTTTTGGTCGTCCGATTCAAACCGATAATGCCACGGCTTCTAGATCCCGTCCCTCAGTAACTCGTGTTCTTGTTGAAATTGATATTTCTAAATCTTATCCTGATTCAGTTTGGTTGGGTCCGGAGAAGATGGGGTATGTGCAGTAAATTGTTTTAGAGGGTATGCCAATTTTTTGTCAACATTGTAAGGCTGTGGGTCATAAGAAATCGGAATGTTCTAAGCTTTTTCCTAATTTATGTCCGGCTGTGGTTTCGGATCCCCAGCCGTTGGCTTCGGTGTCTAATCCCTTAATGAATTCTAGTAACCCCGTTATTTCTTCTGTCCTGATTGTTATCCCTGGTGATAATATTGCGGGTATAGGTGATGTTGTTTCAGCTCAAGGGGTTTTGAACTGCGATATTGATATTAATGCTGTGGAGGTTGATGCCTTGCCCACTGTTGAATTTCTGGTTAATTCTCCTGATGCTTTGGGGACCCCTGATCCTTTGGTTGTTTCCGATGGGTTGGGTGGTGGCATCTTAACTGAAATTGATGTTGGGGTGATTGTGGATCCCAGTTTAATTTCCTCTGGTGTTAATGTTAGTAATGTTGTGGCGGTTGGATCTGTGGTGGCTGTGAATAATTTTTTTGTGAATTCGACGCCTGACGTCGAGATTGCTGTGCTACCGGCTATGAATGTGGTTACTAATGTTGAGAGTGAGCAGGTGGTAAAATTAAATGATGTTGCGACCTGCTCTAATAATTTTTTTGATGTTCCTGTTCATTTGGTTGATACACAGACTTTTGCCAATCAATTGGGGGATAATTCGGGTTTTGATATTAGGAACCATGTAGATTGGCTACATGGTTCTTCTGAGTTTGAATCTGAATCCGATTTTTCGGATTGTGGCTTAGCGTCTCCGGAATTCTGTAGTTGTTCTGATCCTGGTAACGAGTTCACTTTTGTACGAGATAGGCCTATTTGCTCGGTTGCTTCCCGTGGCTGTTTTCGTGGAAGGCGCGTAGAAGAAGATGATTCTTCTGTTAAATGTAATTTTTTGTTTTTTTTTCTCTTACGTTTGCTTCGGGTTGCTATTATGATTTATATGGTCGGGTTTATGGGGGCTATGATGTGGCTGAGGCTCGTACTCTCGTCGTCGAGCGGGTGGCAACCTCTGGTGTTGTTCGTTGAGTTTGGTTGGTTTTTGGGGTGCTGACTTCACCTGATTGGATGATCCGTGCGAGGCTTCGGGGGTGCTGGGAGCCTCGGCCGTGTACTGAGCCCAATTTAGGTTGTCTTCTGCCTTTTTCTTTTTATTTTTGGGTCTTTCGCTGTTGTAACCGTTCTCATGTTTATTAAAAAAAAATTTTTAAAAGCAAAAAGCTACCAAAAAAAAAGTAAAAAAAAGGCTTTTAATGTGCCAAGTTATAGTAAAGAAGATCATGAAGAATAAACTTAGACCGATATACAGTATTAAAAAGAAGAAAGAAAAGTTGCTAATTTATTAAAAGCAAATGCTATGATCCAAAGAACTGGTAATGAACATTGAGCTGATCTACAATACAATATGCGCATATTTTCTCTAATTGTATGAATAAATTAAAGGACTAATATGTAATGATTTTAATTTCTACAACAATATTAACATCAAGTCTTTATGTCACTCTGTTCTTTTTCTATATTGTATCATATTAAGAGAAAAACTCTCATTTAAATATAATAGAAAATATCATTTATAATACTTTCTAGCCAAATCATTTTAGGTCAATCTCTACCTTTCTTAACATAAGCTTGATATAATACATCTACTCTCTTGATCGGGTCAGTGAAAGACTAACATTTTAAGTGACCAAACCATCTAAGTTGACTCTTTCTAATCTTATCTGTCACTAGTGCTTAGTACCAAAAAAACTATTGTTTCTGCAGCATTTATAGCAGCAGTTTAAAAATCGCAGCGAAAATCTCTTTTTACACTAGTTTAAACCGATGTTGTTAAAATTTATTTTAATCCCAAACTTATAGCATCAGTTTTAACATTCTGAAAAAACCGTTGCAAATATTACTTCATAAACCCACCCATGAACCTAATTTCATTGCGATTCAGACCCCTAAAATAAGTATATATGTGAAATGGTTGGATTAGTGCTAATCCAACCATTTCACATATATACTTATTGCACATTATTTCTAAGTATTAAACCACTCGTCCACTTTAGCATCATCGTCTCTGCAACAAACAATTATTAGGTCAGGTGATCTCACGTAGCTCTACGTTCGGACGCCAATAATATGTCGCCACGTGTTCTCACTCTTTACCGCGCGGCCCGATGACCCGACCCAGACTAGATCCCATGATTGTTATGTTCGCGTATTGCTAGGTATTGCTCAGTATTGTTAGTTATTGCTTGGCAATAACGAGAAATATAGCAAAACTCGGTATTGCTCGGTATTGGTCTTCACATAATGGTATTTCTCATTATTGTCGAGCAAAATCGACCAATACCTAGCAATACCATGTTTTTAGCAAAACTCGGTATTGTTCGGTATTGGTCTTCACATAATGGTGTTTCTCATTATTGTCGAGCAAAATCGGCCAATACCTAGCAATACTGAGCAATACCTAGCAATACGCGAACATAGCAATCCCGGGGCCGTTCTGAGTCGGGTTGTCGAGCCGCGCGGTAAAAAGTAAGAACACGTGACACTATTTTACTGGCGTCCGAACATAGAGCTACGTCAGGTCACCAGACCAAATAAAAGTTCCTTTGCAACACTTTACTTAATTTTATGCTTCTATTTTAATGTCCAACATTATGAGCCATAAAACTCACCACCATCCATAAATAATTTTAATAACAATTAAGATAAAAGGGCTTGAAAATATGAAGGAATAAATTTAAAAGCAAAAAGCTACCAAAAAAAAAAGAAAAAAAAAGACTTTTAATGTGACCAAGTTATAGTAAAGAAGATCCTGAAGAATAAACTTAGACCGATATACAGTATTAAAAAGAATAAAGAAAAGATGCTAATTTATTAAAAGAAATTGCTAGCATCCAAAGAACTGGTAATGAACATTGAGCTGATCTATAATACAATATGCGCATATGTTCTTTAATTGTATGAATAAATTAAAGGACTAATATGTAATGATTTTAATTGCTACAAACATATTAACATCGAGTCTTTATGTCACTCTGTTCTTTTTCTCTATTGTATCATATTAAGGGAAAAACTCTCATTTAAATTTAATAGAAAGTATCATTTATAATACTTTCTAGCAAAATCTTTTTAGGTCAATCTCTACCTTTCTTAACATAAGCTTGATCTAATACATCTACTCTCTTGATCGGTCAGTGAAAGACTAACATTTTATGTGACCAAACCATCTAAGGTGACTCTTTCTAATCTTATTTGTCATTAGTGCTCACTACAAAAAAAAATTTATTGTTTCTGCAGCATTTATAGCAGCAGTTTAAAAATCGCAACGAAAATCTCTTTTTACACTAGTTTAAACCAATGCTAAAATTTATTTTAATCTCAAACTTATAGCATCAGTTTTAACATTCTAAAAAAACCACTGTGAATATTACTTCATAAACCCACCCATAAACCCTAATTTCATCGTGATTCATACCCCTAAAATAAGTATATATGTGAAATGGTTGGATTAGCGCTAATCCAACCATTTCACATATATACTTATTGCACATTATTTCTAAGTATTAAACCACTCGTGCACTTTAGCATCTTCGTCTCTGCATCACTTTACTTAATTTTATGCTTCTATTTTAAGGGCCAACATTATGAGCCATAAAACTCACCACCATCCATAAATAATTTTAAAAACAATGCAGCAAAAAAATAAAATCAAAGCATAAATATGACAAATAAAGCCTAAATATCCTTCATATTTATGGCTGAAATAATCTATAGAAAGTGATGAAAAGCAGCCCATCAACAAGCATTCTTTATTTTTTACTCTCATTCATAGAACTACAAGCATATGTATGATTGGTATCAAACTATATCCTTGAAGACTTAATCGCATATAATATTACAGAAAAATCTAAAAGAGATTTAATAGATGATAAGAAAAAGACAGCGCATCTTAGATATTATTAAAAAGTATTCACGCAAAGCCAAGTTGTTGACGCCTGTGAGAGCTTTGTGGATTCATATTAATTAGCTCCACAAAGAAAATGGTATTCAAAGGCTTTGGTGGAATTGCTACAGTTGTTGCGAAATTCGTGGTTCCATTATATTGTTGGCAATTTTATTTGAAAGTTTGTTTGAATTTTAGGTTACCATAATCTATTATATAGAGATTCGTTCGCAAGTCCAGTTCATATATGAAAAAGATTTAAGTACATGCACTACAGGAAATTCAGTTATTACCAGCGGCTACGACCGGCGGTCCTTTAGCCGCCGGTAATACCGGCGATTTCGGCAGCAGTTTGACCGCCGGTATTAAGCGGTGATTTAACCAGCGGTCTTTAATAAACCGCCGCTGGAATTAGCAGCAGTTTAATAACCGTGGGGTGTGGCGCCAGTTCAATTTAATATCAGCTCCTGAACCGGCGGCTGAGAGCGCCGGTATTAAGTTATTAATTTTCAGCGGTCTAAATCACTGGAAAACTGCTAGTAAAAGCCCTAAATCTACCCAGCCCGAGCCTTCCTCCTCACTTCTTCGCACTTATCTCTCGTTGCTGCAGACAGTTTGCCCCCATCTCGCGATCGTGCCTCTGAGTACCTCGCAGGAATCCGACGCCGACAAGATCCCTACGTTGTATTTTCTTTATTGTCTGCATCCGTTGGGTCTCTTCTGTCTAGCAGTGGTCTGGATGGTTTTGGACTTGAGCTATGATTGCAATGTCCATGTGGCTGGGAGTTTATCCCATTGGTGCTCTCCTTCCTTCAGGGTGCAGCTTTGGACTCCATGAACTTTTATTACGTCCGGTGTAAGGACGTAGAGGAACGTCCGGTTGGAGGCAAAATTCTGTCAAAAAACTCGGTATTTGCTTGGTACAACTAGGTATTATTTGATATTAACGAGGAATACCGCTTTTTGAAGACCAATACCGAGTTATACCGAGCTGTATCGAGAAATACCGAGTTGTACCTAGTTTTTCTATGAATGAGAGTAACTCGGTATTGGGTTTTCAAATGATGGTATTCCTCATTATTGTTTGGTATTGCTCGGTATTTGCTCGGTACAACTCATTTTTTGGCTGGATTTGGCCTCCGACCGGATGTTCCTCTGCGTCCGGTCGGAGGACGTAATAATTGTTCGGACTCTAGGGGGTTTAAGTACTGATTTGGATGGGGTTCTGGGTGGTTGTGCCTAAGGTCTTCATTTACCTGGTTTGTTGGTTTTGGTTCTGTTTCTAGTCAGCAGCTGGAATGCCTATGGCCTGCTTTTCTGTGATTCTCTGGAGGAGTCCGGTTGTGTTTTTAGGGACTTTAAACTATTGTTTCACTGCAGGAAAAATAGCCAATACTGGCAGTTTTTTTCGACGGTTTAGATGGTAACACCGGCGGTTTTCAGTAACACTGGTGGCTTTCCGACGGTTATTGAACCGTCGGAGAAAATGGCGTAGGAAAAAAATTGCCGGTGGTTTTTACCGGTGGCCTAATTCGCCAGCAATTTTTCGGCGGCGTAGACCACTGGTTAATACCCCTCTTTGTACCGGAGGTGTTCCGATGTTTGCACCGCCGGTCATTTTACCGACGGCTCACCAACGATCCATTCACCGACGGCTTGCCGGCTGTTAAGGCGGGCGGCGAGCGTCAGATAAACAGCCGGCACGCGTCGGTACACCACCGATGTCATACCGGCGATTTCCGGTGGTTGTAGCCGACAGTCTGGACAACCGGTCTTTCACCGGATTACCGCCGGGTGCCGTCGATAACTGCCGGTATTATACCAGCGGTTTGACAAAATTACCGGCGACCAATAAAAATCGTCCGGTATCGTCGTTTCCGACGGCTAAACCGCTGGTTAGCCGCCGGAAACCTGTAGCACCTGCAAAAAAATTATCAGCATCCCCTCTATTTGAGGGAGGTTCACCCTAGATTCTAAACCTGCATATAAAGCAATATATAATAACAAGTTTTGGGCAACACGCCGCTATATTCAATCAACTATCACAAATATAAACATAAGCACAACCAAACAAAACATTAAATGTAAACAAAGTTAATATGTTCGGGTCACAAGTTCACAAGTTCAGAAGTTCACAAATTAACAAGTTCACAATAAACATAAAATAATTCTAATCCTCAGCTGTATCCTCGCTGTCTCGAGATGTTCGTCGCCTCAGGTGTATCCCCTGGGTGGTGGTGTAGGTACAACCGAAGGTGGAACTGAATGTCCCTCACCTTCTTCAAGCTGTGTGGCTCTGCTGAGAGTAACAGTAAACTTCTTCCGGCGAAACTTTGAGGCAAATGATTTACGAGGAGGATCATCGCCTGAAGTCATCTGCATTAGAAGAAATAATTAGTAAAGCATTGTAATATATAAAAATGACAAATTAAAAAGCAGTTAAAGAATTACAAAAAATAGTAAATAAAGCAGTTAATGAATTATAAAAAATAGTTAATAAAGCTGTTAATTAATTACCAAAAATAGTTAATAAATATAAGTTAAAAATTAACAATTTTATTTCTTAGAATTCAAAAATTACTATTCAAAATATTACAAAATAGTAAAATTCTATAATTCTAAATTACAAAAACTACTCAAAACTATTTTCATTGCTCTCAAGGGTATCTTCACTTTTATCCTCGTTCTCATCTTCGTCTGAACTAGTTGAACTATTCACATCTTCTAACTCCATTTCAATACTAGAGGTTGTAGTTGGCATTTCCTCAATTTCAATAAGCTTACAACTTGACATCTCATCTTTTTGATGTGCAGTTGTTATAATGTATTGTTGATCAATTATTCACATTGCTTTTATTTTTATGACAGCTAGTCAATCTTGTTTGTCTCTACGACCACTGGGATATTTGCTGAAATAAACTTGAATAGCTTGACTTGCTAACACAAATGGATCAAACTTCTCGTATCTTCTACTATATTTTACATCTATTAAACCATACGTAGGATGAACCCTTGTGCCTCTATTCTGTACTGGATCATACCATTGACAGTTAAACAAATATACAAAATTCTCATCTTCGTCTGGGTATTCCAAGTCAAGAATCTCATTCAGAATACTATAATAATCACACTCATCTTCTTCATGAGTGTTTCCTCTAACACATACTCCACAATTTTTAGTTGTTTTCCCGAGTTTGGCTTAAACCGAGGAGCATTGCAGGTGCGACAAAAAATTTCTGCTGTATCATCCTTATAGTATAACATACATCCATTGATACAACAATCAATTTTTGTAGCAGTGAGACCCAACTTAGATACTAATTTCTTCGTTCGATACAAGTCTGAGGGAATTAATATTGCCCGCTGGAATTTAGTTCCTTTCATAAGACAAATAAAATAATCATTGATAACTAACTACGGGAATATTTTATACTCTGTTTTATTTATACTTTAGCAGCATCATTGTCTCTAATGATAAATTTTCTTGAATTTGTGTTATCTGCTATACCATTCCCTAAATTGGCTTTTGGTATTCTGTTATGTATATAATCTCATAAGAATTTTGTTATTTTTGTTTTCTCTCATTTGTGGCTTCTTCCGCACTACCCTTAAATTTAGGATTCCTTCTACATCATAAATTAATTCTTCATAGGTCTTACTTCATTTGATCTCGATCAATATGTTTCATATAGCTGTAGATGATACGGCATGATCATCTCTGTTTTGTGGCTTCTACCGCCATGTTATGTCCTATAATCTAGTTTAGTTTGGAAATAAATTCCCCTATGATTATAAATCAAGTCTTCTATCTATTTCTATCTAGGTCTTGAATGAAATGCTAGATTTTTATGCTGTCGAACTTTTTTTATTGGACATCGTAATTTCATTTTTATTCAAACTAATGATGCAAGTTGAGATGCAACTTTTAATGAAGTCTTAAGCCCTGTATAATATTTTCACACTGTCAATGAACTCTTTTCTTGTACCATAAACAATTCTGTTATTACATCCACATCCTCTTCGTTGTGATAGTCATTGACGTTGTAAGAAAACGTTCCCCCTATTATTTTTATGAAAATTAATTGTTTAGAACACTTACATGTGTAAACGTCGTTATACTTTAACTAATGGACCATTGTGCATCTTCGTTTTTGTATTTTTTTTGTTATCTAGAATGAGTCTTAGCAGTCATCGTTTATATGTTTATTAAATGTGACTCATAAAGTGATTTTAAAACTTTTGCTAATCAATTCTAATCCAAGCTTGACAACATAAAATTGATTATTTGTGAACTAGAGATGTTTATTTTATCATCTCCTAATATTCTTATCTTATCATTATTTAATGTTGCCAGCACTGAGTAATCATCCTTTCTTATCATGCAATAAATTACTACATCATTATATTATATTTAAATCGCCCTCCAAAAGTTTTCAACAATCCCCCACTATGTCATTTTCACTAAAATTAGCACTCCATATATCCAATTTAGATCTACTCCAAACGAAAAACCTTTTCGCTCATAAAATGCTAACCTCATAATTCGATCATAAGTACCTTCATACACTCCTCCTTACTAACGATGTCTACCGAACATTCATGACTAAAGCAAAATAATATATGGACGTTAGCTATATCCTGATTAATTCCAACCAATAGGTATATCAATGTAAAACCTATACAAATCAATCATTATTAATATTATGTTACTTTCTTCAAATGATTATTAATTATCTATCTCCTCCTCTCTCTCTCCTCTCTCTCTACCTCCTCTCTTCTCTCTTACACTTCTTACTCTCTTCTCTCTCTAATCCCTTATCCTCTTCTAGCTCTCTCTTCTCCTTCTGCCTCTCCTCTCCTATATCTACTATTCGTAATCTATCTCTCTTCTCTTCTCTCTCTCTCTCCCCCCTCTCTCTCTTTTCTCTCTCACTCTCTCTCTTTTCCCTCTCTTTTCTCTCTCTCTCTCTCTCTCACTCTCCCTCTCTCTTGCTCTCTCTTACACTTGCTTGATCTCTTTCTCTCTCTATATCTCTCTCCCTCTTTATAGCTCTCTCTCTTGCTCTCTCTGTCTCTATCTCTCTCTATCTCCCTCTCTCACTGTCTTTTCTCTACCTCTCCCTCTCTTTTCTCTCTCTTTCTCTCTCTTTCTATCTTACTCTCACCCAAAGTCACAATCAACCCATTAGATCTATTATTACTAAAATTACACTTAAAAAATTCAATCGAATACAAAATTACCTATTGCAAATGTCTAGATTACAACCTAAATCATACACTATATAATAAACTCTTGCAAATGTCTATTGAGAACAAAAAATCACAGGAAAAATTTCAAGTTTACCTTCAAATCCCGGATTTTCTAACTCACACGAACCCTAGGGCGGCCGGTGTGAGATCGACGGTGGCAAGCTTCGACGGTGGAAAGCTTCGACGGCGACGGTCGACAGCGGTCGGCAGTCGGCGGCTGGAGAGAAATCGTCGAGCTCGAGTGAAGAGGCGGGTGAAGGCGACGCACAGAGCTCTTCCGAAGAAAGATAAGGGAAAATTATAAATGAGATGGGAAGCTCGGGTCTGTAAATTTTAGGGCTTGTACCGGCGGCTTTCCGGCGGTCAGGGCCGCCGGTATTGACTTTACTTAACAGCGATGGTCTACACAGCCGGAAAGTAGCCGGTATTTTTAATGTCCGGAGGTTTATCCTGCGGTTAAATGACCGCCGCTATTACCGGCGGTATAAACCTAAAAAACCATCGGTTGAGCCGTCGGTATTAACCGGCGGCTAGACCGCCGGCCAAACCACCGGTATTACCGGCGGCCATATAACCGCCGGTCAAGGCCGCCGGTATTAGCTATTTTTCATGTAGTGTTTTCTTGTCTTGGGTTTCAATTTTTCGGCTGTGCCTATGGGCTGGGTGCTTCTGTTAACCTGATGCTGCTGTGTTGGTATATTAATGTTATCCTCTGCTGCTCATGTTATTTAAAAAACTGGTTGAGGTTTCATTGCAGTCATTTTTTAAAGATTAGTTGGTTGGTGTATGCTCTCGAGGGTTGGAATGAGTGGCTTATGGATTTCCTTGACGAAGCTTTTATTATCTTGATCCTAAACTCTATCAGTCTAAGTCCCTATTTATTCTTGCAGTGGTGCCTCCATTTAGCTCATTTCTACTACAGTGGCTTCTATCAATTCTGACTCCGGTTTAGTCTAAATTTTCTCTTTATGCATTGGTTTAATTATATATTTTTCTACTATACCATTTTGCTCTGCAACCATTCTATTTTGCAGGAGAGTGTGATTCAGATAGTCATCAACATTTTGTGTAGATAAATCGACCTTTCTTTCATATCCTTTATCTTTTTTTTTTTTTATGCTTCTCTGTAGCATCTATAGAATGTTCCTATGATTTTTTGTAATTCTATTTAGTGGAGATTGTCGACTCCTATGTTTTTCTTTTCTTTATTTTGTAGCTCTTTGGAGCATTAGTGAGCTGATCATCTCCTTTAACGACTTTGTAATCATTTTTTATATTAACACGTAGGCCCCTCTACGGGTTTTAATTAAAAAAAATAAAAATAAAAAATTTGGCTATAAACTTAGATTTCCTCAAAATTTGGTGTAGAGGCTTCATTGGCTATGAAAAATCCAAAATTTAGTTTTAACAAACAATGATCTCAAAATCCCAAAAATGTAGCAAAATGCTGTTCAAATATCAAAATTAGCAAGTTTTTAAGGAGCATACGAAAATGAAAATTATAATAAGGAGCGTCATTAAAAAAATAACAATAGGAGCGAATTCGCTAAACTGAACGACTCAATCTACATTTGTGAAGAAAATGCTAAACAAAAATTTGCTATTTCTCCATTAAAAAAAAATTGTCAAAAGATTTAGGCTTCGTTTGGGATGGCTTTCTTTCTGCTTATTAAAATAACTTTTTAGTATAAAAATTTTTAATTTTGTATTAAAAAGCTGCTTTAAGAAGCAGAAAGAAAGACGTCCCAAACGAAGTCTTAGGCTTCGTTTGGGACTACTTTTTTATTGCTTTATAAAAATGAGTTTTAGTACAAAATTTAGTAAATTTTGTACTAAAGCTTCGTTTTAGAAAGCAATAAAAAAGTCGTCCCAAACGAAAGTCTTCTACTCAGCTGCACCGTGGAGAGAGAGAGGCAGGGGAGGGAGGGCACGGGAGAGGGAGAGAGGGACATGTAATAATAACAAATAAATTAATAATATAATAATATTAAAAAAAATTATATTTTGAAAAGAAACAATTGGATATATAACAGCTATCATTATGCCTTCAATAAATTATTTATGAATGGAAAATAAATAATTTATATTATTTTCAAATTTTAATAATTTAATCTTTAAATTTTTTAACAAATTTAAATTTATGTAGTTTTAAATTTAAATGAATATTACACAAATCTAATTCAAATTATTCATCAAATGCATAGCTCATTTACAGCCGCAGCTTCTGATGAATAACTCGGCTGTTTTATTTATACAATCTATTTTTTAATTAATTTATTAAGTTCCGGTCCTCATAAGTCATAATTTTCAAAAAAATTCATGTGCTCGGCCACGTAGCATCACCCCTTTTAATTTTCTTCAACGGGTCCCCTCAGTTCTCTCAGTCTGTGCCAAATGTGTGTGACATAGCAGTTTCTCTCTCTACATCTATGGCGTAAGCTTGATGCCTGACAGTGCAAGCAAAGCAAGCTCCTCACGCTTTATTCCTCCACCTTCAAACTGTTCTCTTTCCTCTTTTAAAATTCTCCTCTCCTCCATTTTTTTTCTTTCTTGCCTTGTGCTCCCCCATTACATCTACAAACCTTAGATTTGGCTTCTCTCACATCTTCTTCTTCATAAGTCCTCGGTCTTTCATTTTCTCCCGCTTGCATAGTTTATTTCCCCTCCACATCTCACAGACATCCACCTCAAAGAATTCTTCCAGCCAACAACAGTTCGATACTGTGCACTAGTGCAGTCTTTTCATAGAGAATGTTCAGGTTGTTCATATTCTTTCTACCATTGAGAGATAAAAAACCATTTGAAGTTTGAAATCTCTTTGTTTTCTTAGGTGCTCTTCCCATTATTGCGCTGACTTCTTGATTGAATAGTTTACGCCATGAGTTGACAGGAAACTGTTCAAAGTGTATCTGATTCAAGATTCAGGATCTTTGCTTGGCTTCTCAAACCAAAGAATCGAAGAGTACTGAGGAACCCCCTAAAAATTCTACTCTTTTCTCTTCTTCCTTTCTATTGCATCTTCAAGAATTAAACCAGGATGTTAGAATGCTGTAAAGAGATAAGGTGACAATTAAGCAAGTGAGTTGATAATTTCTTTTTATTTGTGTCCCAAGATTTCTATATATTTGCTTCCTCAACAATCCTTCTTTACTTATTGATCTCTCCAGGCCATAAAGGAACAGGTCTAGCTAGAAGTTCAAAATAAAAATTAAAACAAAAAAGGAATAAAGAAAGAAGAGTGTTCAAAGATAGAGAAGGAGAATGAATTTTTCTAGCCATGATGGGGATATCCCAATCCCAATAACCAGCACTTTTCATCTTGGTGGTGGAGCTCATTGCCAGAGCCAAAGCAACTGCATTGGCCCACCCCCTCCTCCTCCTGAAACTCTTACTCCCCTCCCTTTACCGACTCCAGATAACAGCAAGAAAGGAATTGCAGTAAAGTACAGAGAATGTCTCAAGAACCACGCAGCTTCCATTGGTGGGAATGCTACTGATGGCTGTGGAGAGTTCATGCCCAGTGGAAAAGAAGGTACCTTGGAGGCCCTCAAGTGCTCAGCTTGCCATTGTCACAGGAACTTCCATAGGAAAGAGACTGAAGGAATATCGTCATCCTCTTGTGACTGCTTCCATTTCAAAGGAGGGAGGAAGATGGAGGGGTACATTTCAAGGCCATCTCCTCACCAAATGATAATGCCACTTGGAGCTTTGCAGACCTCAGAATCTGATGATATGGAAGGTTTCATGACAAGGACTCCCATAGTGAAGAAGAGGTTTAGGACCAAGTTCAGTGCAGATCAGAAGGAGAAGATGCTGGGATTTGCTGAGAAGGTGGGGTGGAGGTTGCAGAAGCAAGAGGAGAGTTTGGTTCAGCAGTTTTGCCAGGAAATTGGGATTAAGAGAAGGGTTCTCAAGGTGTGGATGCATAACAATAAGCATAACTTGGCTAAGAAGAGCAGAAATCTTCAGCTGGATTGGAGTACTAGTACGACAACTGTTACTGATCTTTGATTTTTGTCTGAAATTTTACTGTTATTAGGTTGAGTTTCATATATTAAAACGTTTATCTTTTGTTTCCGCTCCTTGAGTGTTATTTTTTTTTTTGTTTCT
>NW_021319500.1:667997-695453 GCF_001605985.2 Dendrobium catenatum
AATGAGGATTTTGTTACCAGTTGTAAAGTGGTTAGATGGTTAAAACCGTTGTCTCCTTCGTTGAAACTCAATTCTGATGGTTCTGTTGATAATAATTATGCTGGTTTTGGGGGTATAATCAGGGATTTTACGGGCAAGGTTTTGGTGGCTTATGCGGGCCCTTTAACTCCGTATAAGATCATTCTTGCTGAGCTGATGGGCTTATACAAAGGTCTTTTTATTTGTATTAATAGAGGTCTTGTTAATATTGAGATTGAGGTGGATGCCTTAAGTATTATTCAAATTATTAATAATGCTGAGGTGTTTCATCCTCAGTTATTTTACATCCTCAGGAAAATTCGTTTGGCCCTCTCTACTATGAACTATACTATGAAGCATTTGTTTAGAGAAGGTAATGCTTGTGCTGATTTTTTTTTTGCTAAAATTGGGAGCAGATTGGATGAAGATAGAGAATTTGATGTGAATACTTTGCCTCATATTCTAAAAGGTTTGGTGACTCTAGATAAAATTGGATTTCCTTATGTGTGTTCTTTCTGATGTTCTGTGTGGGTTTATTACCTTTGGTTTTGTTTTACTGAGTATGCTGCTTTCTACTGATCCTGTCTTTGGTTTTTTCTGTTCTACTATTCCTGGTAGTGGCTGTTGTGTTTTTCTAGTCTCGGGGTTGGTCAAACCTGGGAGCTGGAAGCTTGTCATTTTATTTAGGGACATGGATTTAACTTCCTTTAGTATCTGGAATCTGTTTTGGAGGCTCCAAGTTTTTGGGTGTTTACAGATTTGGTTTTTCTTATTTATTGGGTGGTGGATTGTTTCTTATGAGCTGAAGAGAAACTGTGGGGGTTTACGGTATAACGAGAGATGGTTTACTGTTTTCAAATTTATCTTCTATTGCTATAATTTGGTTGAATGGAGAAAGGTTAATCATCAGCACATCTTCTGTTTTTTGCTCTGGAGAAATATGGACATCAGGTGTTTTCATTCTTATAAAAGAGCCGTTAATGTCATATTTTGTTTCAGTTTCAATTACTATGATTTTGATTCTGTTTTTTGGAGATTGTCTTGCAAGGACACTATTCCTTATGTGCTTACTTGGCTGCAAGGTTATTTTGGTAGGTTTCTGTTTTTTCCTGCTCTTTTTTGGTTTTCGTTTTTTCAGGAAGAGGATGCTGAACGAGGACTTTAAGCTCTTCCTTTTTTGGGTGTTGTATGCTCACAACCCGATTACTTTTTTATGTACTTCTTGTAATCTTAGGAAAATGAACCACTGGCTCATAGGCTTTGTTTTTCTCTTTTTGCTTGTAGCTCTTTTGAGCGGTAGAGAGCTGGAGGTTCCTTCTAAGGACTCTGTAACCGATTTTTTGATATTAACACGTAGGCCCCTTTGAGGGTTTTAACCAAAAAAAAAAAAACTCGGTCATAATCTGGCTGTTTCATTTATACAATCTATTTTTTAATTTATTTATTAAGTTCCGGTCCTCATAATTTTCAAAAAAAATCATGTGCTCGGCCACGTAGCATCACCCCTTTTAATTTTCTTCAACGGGTCCCTTCAGTTCTCTCAGTCTGTGCCAAATGTGTGTGACATAGCAGTTTCTCTCTCTACATCTATGGCGTAAGCTTGATGCCTGACAGTGCAAGCAAAGCAAGCTCCTCACGCTTTATTCCTCCACCTTCAAACTGTTCTCTTTCCTCTTTTAAAATTCTCCTCTCCTCCATTTTTTTTCTTTCTTGCCTTGTGCTCCCCCATTACATCTACAAACCTTAGATTTGGCTTCTCTCACATCTTCTTCTTCATAAGTCCTCGGTCTTTCATTTTCTCCCGCTTGCATAGTTTATTTCCCCTTCACATCTCACAGACATCCACCTCAAAGAATTCTTCCAGCCAACAACAGTTCGATACTGTGCACTAGTGCAGTCTTTTCATAGAGAATGTTCAGGTTGTTCAATTCTTTCTACCATTGAGAGATAAAAAACCATTTGAAGTTTGAAATCTCTTTGTTTTCTTAGGTGCTCTTCCCATTATTGCGCTGACTTCTTGATTGAATAGTTTACGCCATGAGTTGACAGGAAACTGTTCAAAGTGTATCTGATTCAAGATTCAGGATCTTTGCTTGGCTTCTCAAACCAAAGAATCGAAGAGTACTGAGGAACCCCCTAAAAATTCTACTCTTTTCTCTTCTTCCTTTCTATTGCATCTTCAAGAATTAAACCAGGATGTTAGAATGCTGTAAAGAGATAAGGTGACAATTAAGCAAGTGAGTTGATAATTTCTTTTTATTTGTGTCCCAAGATTTCTATATATTTGCTTCCTCAACAATCCTTCTTTACTTATTGATCTCTCCAGGCCATAAAGGAACAGGTCTAGCTAGAAGTTCAAAATAAAAATTAAAACAAAAAAGGAATAAAGAAAGAAGAGTGTTCAAAGATAGAGAAGGAGAATGAATTTTTCTAGCCATGATGGGGATATCCCAATCCCAATAACCAGCACTTTTCATCTTGGTGGTGGAGCTCATTGCCAGAGCCAAAGCAACTGCATTGGCCCACCCCCTCCTCCTCCTGAAACTCTTACTCCCCTCCCTTTACCGACTCCAGATAACAGCAAGAAAGGAATTGCAGTAAAGTACAGAGAATGTCTCAAGAACCACGCAGCTTCCATTGGTGGGAATGCTACTGATGGCTGTGGAGAGTTCATGCCCAGTGGAAAAGAAGGTACCTTGGAGGCCCTCAAGTGCTCAGCTTGCCATTGTCACAGGAACTTCCATAGGAAAGAGACTGAAGGAATATCGTCATCCTCTTGTGACTGCTTCCATTTCAAAGGAGGGAGGAAGATGGAGGGGTACATTTCAAGGCCATCTCCTCACCAAATGATAATGCCACTTGGAGCTTTGCAGACCTCAGAATCTGATGATATGGAAGGTTTCATGACAAGGACTCCCATAGTGAAGAAGAGGTTTAGGACCAAGTTCAGTGCAGATCAGAAGGAGAAGATGCTGGGATTTGCTGAGAAGGTGGGGTGGAGGTTGCAGAAGCAAGAGGAGAGTTTGGTTCAGCAGTTTTGCCAGGAAATTGGGATTAAGAGAAGGGTTCTCAAGGTGTGGATGCATAACAATAAGCATAACTTGGCTAAGAAGAGCAGAAATCTTCAGCTGGATTGGAGTACTAGTACGACAACTGTTACTGATCTTTGATTTTTGTCTGAAATTTTACTGTTATTAGGTTGAGTTTGATATATTAAAACGTTTATCTTTTGTTTCAGCTCCTTGAATCTTCTTTTTTTTTTTGTTTCTTCTCTCCTATTGTTAGAGCTTTCTTTGTCTCTCTCCAGTGTCATTGTAGCAGGGAAATGCAGATTAAGTGGCTTATGCTTAAATACTCTTTGAGAGGCAGACAGTACCTTGAACTGATTTCCTTTACTACTTTCTTTTACTGATTTCTTTTGCTTAAGTAATGATGTCCTTAATTTGTTAGTACATTATACTTTCTATATAATCCAGAATCTGTGTGCTATTATTGTTTTCCATTTCTTTTTATCATGTATTATTTCGTGTCTTATCGGATCCAGAAATATAACTCTTCTGGATCAACAAAATGTGCTTTGTTTTCTGTAAAAAGTATTGAGATCAGGCATGTTATATGTAATAATTAACATTTATGCCTTCCGATCAACATATACTAACATTGTTCAAGAAATCTAATGCTGTAAAATACAAATCTCTCATGTAAAATAATCACAGATGAATGGAAGCCTTCTTGATTAGTCTCACTAATCCCAAGAAAAAACCAATCCTCCACCTGTAAATTTCATAGTTAAATGAGATAATATCATTTATATCCATATGAACTACCTTTCATATATAATATCATGCAGCCTTTTAATACAAAATGTTTTTCTTTTTAATTATCTGTTTGGTAGTATCGATTACAATGAAGTCTAATATATCAATCATCAAATTACCAGAGAAGCGTTGTTGTACAAATCAAACCTGACATGATTTGTCAGTTTTTCTTTGTATCAAAGCAGCTCGCTGCAAAACATTTTAAACGTGGATGCATGCAATCTGATCAAAGAAGGAATAATAATTTTATGCATGCTAAATGCACTATTTATATACCCTTTTAATACGTTATGGCCTCGCTCACTTACCAAAGATGTAAATAAAAAAAATTACAGAAAGAAGATAGATTATTCCAAGTTTTTGTAAAAAATCTGATTCTTGTTGCAGAAGTACATAACATTTAAAATAACTGATGCTGTAATTACCTCTGGAAGGAGTAGAAGCACAATGTTCATTAATGAATGGAGTCAGAACCATAAATATGGGTAGATATACGCATGATTTTCTCCTCGACATGTTTTATTGTTCATTGAATGCATGCGACACAGCTAATTGATAAGTGGACATCTCCGCCCACGTAAAAGTTGGACTTTTATGCCGTAATTAACCTCTTAATCATGATAATAATCCCCTCCTAAACTTCATTATTAGTTTAATTATATCTGTGAGGGAGCATTCCTTTGGAAAAAAGTCATGATTAGTATTCTTTCAAAAAATCATAAGCATGTGGTCAATAAAGCAAAAGCACAATTTAACAGAAGAAACAAAACTGTACTGAAAGATAAGTAGCTAACTAATGATTGTTTAATACTTAAGCAGCACTTTTGCATAATTCATCCTATATTTTTATAAAATATATAATTGTTAACAAAAATTAATTAAAATTTATTTTATATATAAATATGATTTTTTTTTTCAAATCTATTTAGGTTCTTAATTTCAGCATTTTCTTTTAGATTTTTAATCAGAAGTAGTAGGCTATATTCGTGAGCCATTAAAAATGACTTTATTTGATGGAGCTGCCGCTTTGTTTGGTAAGGTTTTAAATGAATGAAATGAGTTATTATTTTGTTTATGTTTATGTTTATGAAATATAATTCATTTTTTTGATATTTAATAATATTTACAATTATATAACGTACACAACTTTTAAATGCATAAGATTTAGTAATATGGATGCTCAAAAGTAAAAATAGTTATCAAATAAGGAATTGAGCAATCATTAATAAATAGCATTTTATCGAATTTGTAGTGAGTTATGATATAATGAATGATTATGTTCAAGGACTTATAAATAAATAAATATGTCGTTTTTTTAATACATTCATTTATAGGACAAGTTTTATTTTTTTTAATTATTAAATTACATAAATAAATAAATAAAAATAAGTCTTATCGAATCTTTGTTCGAGTTCATTATTTTTTTTTTAGTTGAAACCCACAAAGGGGTCTACACATTAATATATATAAATCAGAAATTACAAGTCCCTAAGGGGTAAATTAGCTCATTAATGCTCGAAGAGCTACAATCATTCAAAGAAAATAAAACCTAAGGGCCCATGAACCCCATCTAAGAATAAAAACATAATACCCAGATACATTCTAAGGCGGCACGAAAGAAGCGCCCAAAAAACAAAAAGCTCTAGCATAAAACAATCAGCACAAGCTTTTTGGCCAAAAAATCCTTCCAGGTTAAAGAAAACTTGCAAAAAATACACAAGCAAAATAGAAACTAAAAAACAAGTCTCAGATAAAAACTTACCCGATTTCCACGAAGTAGATCCAGCAAATTGCAGCCCCAAAAACACATAAACCATAGACTTGTACCTCACAACCAACCAGCAGCACCGGCAAACATAAGAGCAAAAGTTAGAAGCAAATAAAATTAAAATGCATAAACTCCTCAAGGTAAACAAAGGCTCCCAGATCCTAAACCTCATGTACCCAACCAAAGTCTTCAACCTGATGCACAGAAAATGCCTCATAGACTTACCCAGCCAATAAAACCAATACAAAAAAGAAGAAACACCCAGATCTACCTCCAGCACCTCATATAACCTGAACAGGTAATCACCAAGAGATACAAAGAACACCTCATAGAAAACACCAGCTATCTTGGAGCAACAACCAAACACCACGGAATATAACTCCCAGGCAAAGAAAAACAACCAAATAAACAAAGAAACCAGATAGTAGAAGAAGACCTCAACCAACAAAAAGAAAGCAAAACAAAAATTAGCCCGAACGAATATAAGGTAAACCCATTTATCTAGCCTAACTAAACCTCTCAGAAAATAAGGCAAATTAGGCTCCTCAAACTCCTTAACAGCATTAATAAGGCAACCCAACTTGGTCAACCAATCAGCACACGCATTTCCCTCTTGATAAATATGAGATAGGGTATAATTCAGGTTAGCAAGCACCTGATTAATTCTTCTAATAATATAAAACAGCTCAGGATGACCCACCTTCTCTTTTTGAATAAACTGAATTAAGTTTAAAGCATCCACCTCGATGGCCACATTTACAATGCCAAATCTATGGCATAAACAAAAACCATAAGATAAGACGATGAACTTAGCAAAAATAACTTTACAGTGGTTAAGAGGAGCAGCATAAGCAATAATAACATCACCATTAAGATTACGAATAATCCCACCCATACTAGCCGCGTTATTACCAATAGAACCATCCGAGTTCAACTTAAAAAAAGGAGTGACAGGTTTCAACCACCTAACAATTCTATCAACTGTGAGGGACATATCAGACTGCATAGAAATATCGAAATAAAGAGCCAGCTGAGCACAGTTTTTAAATATTTTCCAGAGATCATTTTAGAGGCTTGAAGCTGAGAAATTTTGAATTTAATATTGGCAATAATTTGCATGGAATCCATTTGAATATCTTTATGCTTGACTTCATTTATGTCTCTCCAAAGATACCAAAAAATAATGACAGGTAATAAATTAGAGATATGACCTTTGGAATTGGACATCCAAGAATCTAAAATCGTAATAATATTATCATATGCTAAAATAAGTTATCTTTATGAGCAATGTCAAGGAAAAAACTCCAAACTTTTTTAGCAATAGTGCCATTCACAAAAACGTGAACCAAATTCTCAATATTGAAGCAGCACTGACATTTAGACGTTATAGTAAAACCTTTTTTCATAAGTGTCAACTGGAATAAAACCTTTCATACATCTCCACACAAGTATGGAATAGGATAGGGGAATGTTATTGTGCCAAATAGAAGAGTAAATTCTCGATTTGCTATTCTTGATGTGAAAACTATCCCAAACAATTTTAAGACTAAAACTACCAGAAGGAGATGACTTAAATAGAATGTTATCCTTGCAATGTAATTATAAGGGGATCTCAACAATCAAGCTAATTAAGTTAGAAGGTAAAAACTCTCTCAATTTATCAACATTCCAAATACCATTATCAAAAAACTTGTGCACCTTAATATTCAGAATAGTAAAAGTATTTAAAAGGTTATCAATGGAGCCACACCCTAACCAATTATCTTGCCAGAAAGAAATGTCCCCTTTTCCCAAACCCCATTGAATAAAATATTCAGCTTCCCATTTGATGTTATAGAGTCTTTTCCAAACCTTAGAGTCGATTTTTTTATATGTACAAGCGGTAGCATGCAAACCCTTGCAGTATTTAGCATTCATGAATTGATCCCACAAACTAATATTAGATCTAAAAGTAAACCAAAGTTTGTACGAAAAAGCTCTAGCAGTGTCCATTAAGCTTTTGCAACCCAAACCACCTTCATTAAGAACACCACACATTTTGTTCCAAGTAGATCAATAGATGCAATTACTATTATTTTTGGCACCCCAAAAAAACTTTTTAATCGTCTTTTCATTCTCAAACAAATAAGCCCAATAGGATTCAAAGTATGAAAAATGTAGATAGGAATCGAATTTAACATGCTTTTAATGAGAACAAGTCTACCACCAAAAGATAAGAAATTATAACTCCACTTGGTAATATTCTTTTGAAAAATAGTAAATAACTCTTCAAAAATATGATTTCTCTTTCTCCCTTTAAAAATAGGAGTACCCAAATACTTGATAGGCAAAAGAATACAATTAAAATCACAAATGCATTTAATAATATTGATCTTACCTTGACTCACACCTTCAGACACCAAAAAACTACTCTTCTCTTTATTAATCGCCAAACCACTCATACTTTGAAAATTACTTAAAAATTGAACTAACACTTTAATGTTGTTGACCGAACCATTAACGAAAATAATAAAATCATCAGCAAAACTAAGGTGGGTAATCAGAATACCACCCATAGTATGATAGAACATGGAATTACATCTTTTGTATAACTCCTCCAAACCCCTAGAAAGATAATCCATAGCAATAATGAACAAAGCAGGAGACAAAGATCACCTTGTCTCAAACCTTGCGAGGACTTAAAAAAATCATGTTTACTACCATTAATAATAACAGAAAAGAAATAATTCTCAATACTATTTCTAATCAATTGAATAAAAGTTTGACTGAAACTAAATAGAGATAAAATATTATAAAGGAAATTCCAATTCAAATTATCATAAGCTTTTGTAATATCAAGTTAAAAAATAATATTACCACCCTTAACTTTGGAATTGATATCATGAGTAATCTCCTGAGCAAGAAGGATATTATCAAAGATACTCCTTCCTTTCACAAAATCTGTTTGATTGATAAAAACAATTCTAGGAAAAATATTAACAAGCCTAGAAGCAATAATTTTAGAATTAAGTTTATTAAAAAAAGAGCAAAGGCTTATAGGACGAAAATCATTCCAATTGTTAGCCACCTCTTTTTTGGGAATTAGCACAATATTAGTAGCAGAGAAGAATTTTAGATAAGAGCTACCAGTAAAGAAATCTTTAACAGCATCAACTACATCATGCTTGATAATATCCCAAGATTTCAAAAAAAATTTAGTGATAAAGCCATCAGGACCCGCAGTGGAATCACTATTTATATCCTTAATAGTATTCCAAACTTCTCTTTAGAAGGAATATTCACCAACATTGTATTATCACAATCATTGATACAATGAGGAACAATGAAAGGGTTAGATATAGGAGTAGTATTAACAAGCTTATTAAAAATATTCTTGAAATGATCAACTCCAGAAATAAAATTGTCTTCCTCATTCACAATAGTAAACCCTTCCCCATCCACTATTTTAAAAATATGATTTCTCATTTTTTTTCTTATTAGCTTTGCATGAAAAAATTTCGTATTTCTGTCACCCTCCACCAACTTCGAATCAGCTTTTTGTTTCCAAAAGATTTTCTCTTGGTCATGCAATAAACCAAGTTTAGTTTTAACCTCATTCAAAGCAGACATGTTTTCAAAAATCGGATTTTCCATATACTCCTTCTCTAAATCAGTCACCTCCTTTTCAGCCTCTTTGATGTTAGCAAAAATATTTTTATTCCACCACCTCAACACTTGTTTCAATCTGCTCAATTTAGCCCAAAGCCTATACATACCATAGATGTCATTGTTAGGCGCAATAGGCGCCGACCAATTAAACTTAATGACATTATTGAAATCCTTATGAAACAACCACATATTCTGAAATAAAAAAGCAGATTGCACATGAAGTCTTTTAGCATTAATAATTAAAAGTAATGGCGCATGATCAGAAGCAGTTCTACTCAGATGTTCAACATGAGTTAAAGGAAATTTCACTAATCAATCATTATTAAATAATATCCTATCCAGTCTTTGCCATAAATTATCTCTACTCCAAATAAAAACACTACCAAAAAAATCAATATCATGTAATTGCAATCACTAATCATGGAATTGAAATCTTCCATAAAATTTATGTTAGGAGAGCGACCCCCTTTTCTTTCGTTAGTATTGCAAATAGTATTAAAATTCCCACCTACAAACCACGGTATAGTAGAAATATCCGATAAATACGATAACTGATCCCATAAAACAAGACGACCAACTATAGTAGAAGAAGCATAAACAAAAGAGGCATTACAAATAAAACTATAAAATTCAATGCGAACATTAACAACTTGCTGAAAATCATCAATAATAGTTAACTTAAAATCATTTTTCCACAATATCTATATTTTGTTAGAACAATTTGCAAAATTAGAAGAAAAACCCAAATGAACAGCAGTATTATCAATTTTATCTCTAGAAATAAAGGGTTCAAGTAAAAACAAATTTGAATATTGTGAATCCTACAAAGATTTTTAACTCTAATAACCGAGTCTTTTTCCCCCAACATCTCTAATATTCCAAATAAGAGCACTAACCATTACGAGGTTTTAAGGAAGTTTTAGTTCTAGTAGAACGGGGCGATGTAGGCAAAGAATACTTGATATTCTTACCTTTTTTCCTATTAACCTTAATAAATTCTTCCTCCTCTTCATTATAAGAAGAATCCCCAACCCCATTAGAGGATAAGGAATCTTCTTTCTCATCTCTAGTTAAATCAACATTTAAAACATCCTTATCCGGGTTAGGGATAAACTCACCTTCTTCACAACCATCTTTTTCAAAACTATAAATATAAAGAACAGAATCATTCACAGGAATAAGAACTGGAGCAGGAATAGCATTAGACATATTAAGCATTGAATCAATTAAAACATAGATATCATGTTCCTTCACAATTTCCTTAAAAACCACATCATTTTCCTTATTAAGATTATCTAACACAATGTTATTGTTAACCGTCAAAGCAGTATCCACCGTGAGAGGGTTTCCATAAGAAACAACGTGAGCATTTGGGACCTTTTCAATAATTTCCATAGCAGCATCAGGTGGAATAGCATCTAGATTAATAGGATCACTAGCATTCTTAACTGTGTTATCAACAGTATTTTTTTTCAAATTAGGATGTAATTTAAAACAATCCGAAACAGAGTGATCGTGAATCTTACAATGAGAATAGAAATATGAAACATTCTCGAATTCAACTTTTTGAAAATAACCAAAAGCTTTTGAACCCACTCAAATTTTTTTCGCATGCTTTTTAGAAATATCAACTTCAATGAGAATTCTCGCCATAAAGGGACGGGTTCTCGATGCCATAGCCTGGTCGGTTCGCAAGGGACGACGAAATAAAGCTCCAAGTGCATGCAGAACTTTAGGGTTAAAAAAATGTAAACGTAAATTCGAAAAAGAAATCCAAATAGGAACTATCGGAGATTCCTCTTCAACATCAAAAAAATGGAGTCTATTTAAGGACACGCATCTGGCAATTATTGATAAAATATGCTCTTCTAGCAAAAACCCTACTGTAATCAAAATCATTATATAGTTGAATCACTACATGACGAGCATCCATCAAACCAACAGAAAAAAATCCAGATAATTTAATATTACCAAAAAATTTGCGGATCGTATCCAAATTTGGTCTACGCAAACCAAACTTACCAACCAACATGAACTGAAAAGGGGATGCAAGTTTAAGCACATCCTCATCTGAAAGAAGAACATCCGAGACATCGTTAAAAACCGATTGAGTTAAGTTAGTAATTTTATCACCTTCCATCGGGTTTGCAGAAAGCACATCTTTGAACGAACCAGTAGGAGCAGCAGCTACTCCATCACTATCCAAGGAGAAAAAACCCCATGTTTAGCCCCATAATTGGGCTAGCCACCTTCCCCGAAGGGTTGGAGGTCAAAACTCCAGCCATCAAAAGGCCCCAAAAGGGCTAATAGTGACACGAGGCCACAAAACGAGCAAAACTCCGTAATCCAGGCAAAAAATATCACTGGAACAAAGCTGATCGAGCACCGAGAGCAGCGGAGTAGAGGAAACCCTAAATCGTACTTGACGGCACTTTAGGGCGACACGGAGATACTCTGAAAGAATAAGTTTAAATCTTTCGAGTTCGCTAATTTATTTACAACTCTACTAACAAATTGTGAAGGATTCAAAATTTTTGTATTACTCTTGTAGTATTAGGCAAGCACAAAGCAAGTCGGCAGATTGTGAAATTCTAAAATGGTAATTAATTTTTATATAATATTATTACTTTGTTTGTGTCAGTTTTCTTGTTGCTTTTTAAAGCAGATTTCTAGTACAAAAATTTCTTGAACTAAAAATTTTTGTGCTAAAAAACTATTTTAAAAAATAATAAGAGAGTTGTTTCAAACAAAACCTAAAGCTATTTTGGGATAGTTTTCTTATTGCTTTCTAAAGTAGCTTTTTAGTACAAAAATTTCTTGAACTAAAAATTTTTATATTAAAAAACCGTTTTAGAATACACTAAGGGGTTGTTTGGTTGCCTGCAAAGTAAATACAATGTAAAGTAAATGCAGTGTAAAGTAAATGCAGTGCATTTCAAATACTTTGAGGATATTTGTTTGTCTGCAAAATAAACGCAGGAGAAATGTTTCCCTTGTTTGGTTAGATATATCCAGAGTAAAATAAAAATAGTGCATTTGTAATATTTTTTTATCATTATAACTCGTGTATTTATAAAAGTAATCACCGATTGTTTAAACTTTGTTTGGGATAGCTTTATTCTTGCTTTCTAACAGCTTTTCAATACAAAAATTAATTAAAAAACTGTTTTATTCTTCCTTCTCAATAGACATTGTCTACTTAATATATGAATCGAGTTGGTCATTCTGAACTGGAGAGTTTGAACATTGCTCCTGTATAGATACAGCAACATCAACTTCTATCTTTTCAGAACTATTGGTTATTAAATCTACCTCAACATCAGCTGGCCCAACAGGATCGCTAGGAGCGAACTTTGAACCAGATGAGCCGAGTTTTTGTGTAATATGCAACTTATTGTTGACTTCATAAGCATCCAGATCAGTATTACTACCCTATCCCAAATCATCCTGTTTCAAAAGCAATAGTATTTGATATATGGATTTTAAATCATCCATATGAAATGAGCAAATGCAATTTGATACTATGTCAAAAAAAAATTCTGACTTTTATAATTGATAACAGCCAATGCAAGTAAATCAAGCAGGAAAGTTTTGAAGGCTTATGTTGCCTCTTCAAGTGAGTAGACACGAAGCTCATACATGACCTGGCGTGCAGAATTTGAAGACCGTGTGGGAGAAGTTGTAACATCCATAGCATCAAGGCTCCTCTGTGATGGAATTCCTACCTAAATCACCTTCCTAAATTAACGAAAACCACCCCAATCCTTCAATGATCACCTTTTGCTGAAAACTATAAGCAAATGCTAGAAAACTTACTAATTGATTACAAATAACAAAAGATATTAATCAGCACCAAGCTACCCGTAGTCAACGGTAGAAGCACAGACAAGAGCTCCTTTATCCAATAGCATTCTGACGCAGGCTGACCGACCTTGCTTCGTAGTAAGATGCAATGGCGTTGCCCCCTTGGCATCCTTCACATTAATAAAACGGGCAAATCCCCTAATGTTTGAGAAGGAAAAGATAAAAAGAAGACCGAAAGATTATTAGAAATTACAAAGAAATCCAAATGATCTGACTTATAAGATTTTTATTACTCAGTACCAGGATTCCGAAATCGGGTTGGAGTGGGCAGCCTCAAGAACTGATTCTAAACAATCAGAATGACCATAGTAGGCTGCATAGTGCAAGCATGTTCTTCCATTCACCGAATCAAACATCAAGATCTAAACGTAAGGGAAAATTAAAAGTTCGCCAATCGATGAAAGCGGATAACAGAGAAACGCATAAGAAGATAGAAAAGAAAGCCTACGTTTGCTCCCGCCTGAAGGAGTTTCTCCAGCAAGCAATCTTCCCACGCATTGCGGTCAGCATAAGAGGAGTCTACGGAGCAAAATCACGGACACATCAGATTTTGATCGCAGAATTATGAAAAAGATTCGATTTTTTCGTCTCCTGTTACCTGTTTGTTCCGGTTGAGAACATCGGGGTGATTCCATCTCTCCAAAAGCATTGAAAGCATCTGAAAATAATGTTAACGAAGCTATCAAGGATTGAATAGAAATGAGAAATGAACTGCTGATCTCGTCAATAAAAAAGGGAAACCTCGTCGTGCTCATTTGCAGCAGCGATGTGGAGGGAGGAGAGGCGGCCGTAAGCGGTAGTTTTCTTAATGATTTTGGGGTCTATATGGAGGATATGTTCCACTAATTGGAGCTCGCCGAAATGAAGTCCTCTCGATTGAAGCCGAACAGCACGACGAAGCTTCACTTTTCTCCTCTCGTTTGAAGCTTCGTTTTTCTCCTCTCGATTGAAGCCGAACAGCACGACGAAGCTACGCTTTTCTTCCAATGAATTTATAACTCGCTCGAATGGAGCGGGTTTCTAATTCCCGCAAAACAGCCTCCATAATACACTCCTAACGCATCCGACGATTACCTTTCGTTCCGCTCAAAATTAACCAAACAATTAAATTTAGTAAATACAGATATTTGTTTTACTTTACACTCCTAATTCAGGCAACCAAACAGCCCCTAAGAAAATTGTCCCAAACGAAGTCTAATAGTAGCTCATGAGCGTGGAGAAGGAGACATCATTAGCTTAATTACTATTGTAACATTATGGCATAGAGTTGTTAAGAAAGGAGATTAGGTTTTGTGTTGTGTAAATAGCTTGTACTAATGATGTTTCAATGATCTCTATATTTATTTATTACAACCTTTGTTGCAAATCTATTTTTCATGTCTTATTTTTTGATAATTGACAAACACTTTTAACTCTCTTGGACTGCCTGTTACTTCTAACTTTTCAGGAATCAAAGGTCGAACGAACAATACAAGCCAGTTAAAGATTGCGTAGGTTTAGGGTTGAGTCAGTCTGTACTTTGTTTTTTCTCTTGTTGAGTCTATTTGTAATGTCCAAAGAGACTGATGCTAAGTAACCCTACACACACACACTTGAGAGACTTAGAATTTCTATTTTTACTCATATCGGTCAGGATGATATTTACATCGTCCTAGACGATCGGGCTTAAAAAAGAAAATCTAAACAAGGATTCTTAATTAAGGAAGCCGTCATCAACAGATCGTCCTGGACGATACGTGTATCGGCCAGGACGATAAGCTCAAAATAGCAAGAAGTTCCGTCATAGACAATTAAGGTATTATGTATTTTTTAATAATCAGCGAAGACGATCATTGATCGGCCTGGACGATATTCACAAATTATGTCTTAATTGATCAGGAAATCAAGAGAGTAATTAAGGATGATTGATACGATTATATCATCCTGGACGATCTATTCAAAAACCTTAGTTACTTCTGGACGATAAATTTCGGCAAGCTCAAATTCAGGGCGATGCTCTGGACAATTTTCCTCTGATTTGAACTGATCGACCGGGACGATCGTGAGATCGGCCTGGACGATTAAGCCAATTTTAAATCATCCAGTTTACATTCATGACGATGTTTTGGCCGATCTTCTGAGATTTGTACTGATCGGCAGGACGATGTCCATATCGGCCTGGACAATTTTGTCGACAACTTGCAATTAATGAGCTCCTTTGAAGCTCTTATATTTAAGAGCTCTTGTTCAACATTTTAAATAATCTTTTGCTGCTGCCTTGATCTGAGAAGACCTTGAGGAGAGAAAGAGCGAGAGGGGGAGAGAGAGAGGATCTTATGAGGGGGAGCTTGTGAGGGAATTCAATTCACAAGGGTTGCTTCAAGGATTGCTCTGCTTCTTCTTCGTCTAGAGTTTCTCATCCGTGAAAGAGTCAGTAGAGGTAAGGAGTCAGCATCTGATTGTGGTTCTCTGCCAGCTTCAGGAGGAAGCAAAAGGAGATAGGTTCTCTGCCTTTCTAGGGTGGAAAAAAGAGGTTCGTTGTAAATGCTTCTCCGCCTAGCTGTGGGGGCTAAAGGAGAGTCATGATTGTAGTGCAATACTCAGAGGTCGCCTCTGGGGAGTGGATGTAGGTCGAGTTAACCGAACCACTATAAATCTCTGTGTTCTTATTTCTTGCTTCCGCACTTTAATTTCCGTATTTATTTTTCTCTTGGTGTGATTTTGGTTTATGTGATCTTTTGTTCTTTGTGAAAAGAACATTTTTAAAATACCAATTCACCCCCCCCCCCTCTTGGTTAGCTTGGGCCAGTTCTATAGGGCTTAACATCCCTAACGAACTTTCAACCTTCAGTTGATTATAGAGAGTTTTTTTGTTAATATTATAAGGATAAATCTACAATTTATGGACTCATATGTATTAGGGTCTTTGAAGAAAAAAAAATTATATTATGGTATCAAGATACAATATTAGTTAATATAGATTTAGAAAATGTTATATTTAATTTAAGATTTGTGTTATAAATATGAAAAAAAAATATTACATTTTTCTCAAAATAAATTCAAAAATTTGCAAGTCATTATGATAAAAAATTATATTAGGATATTTTGAGAGAAAAATTTTCCATTATTTGATGTTAATTATACAAAATTTTTTAGAAGCACAAGATTTCGATGCATATGATCATTATTTTTGCTAAATGTTTTTTTATATTAGTACTAATACAATACTAAGGTGAATAAAATAATAGAGTAAAAAATATAATTAGATCCAGCACTAAAAAAAATATGATTATAATTCAATGTGTGATATGCAAGGTATTATTATTTATTTTTTTCTGAAAATATAGTGTCCAAATATAATTTCAAATAAGAGATTAATTATTTTTTAATACTTGATCTCTTACAGGTTCACTTGAGAATATCAGAAACAATACAGTCTGAAGGCAACATGCTTTGCTGGTACCCTTGCCATGTAATTAATTCTCTGCAAGAGTATAGTAGAGGCATTGGAACAACTGCAACGGTGAAAAGTAAAGACTAGAAACCTTTAGATATTCACAAATGCAAAGCAAAGCAAAAACAAAATCAATGATTTGAACATATACAATAATATCTCTTGACTTTTTTGAGATGCAACATTGAAATTTACAGCAAACGTTGCCATCAAGAGAAAATGAAAGCAGATAAATAAATAATTCATGGAATCAACCCCAAAAAGTTATGATAAGGCTAATAATGTTGATTTGACATCAAGACAGGCATGTCATGAGGCTGGAAAGCATCAGAAACTCTGAACCAATACCTCCCTATTACTTTTTTTTAATTATTTATGTAAAATGTGAGTTCTGTTGTATTATTTTGATGAGTTCATAAACTTAAGTGATAATTTTTTGTATAAGTTTAGAAGTTGAGAGCAAGCTGATGCTCGGAATTGTGAAGGATGAAGAGAAGATAAGATAAGATGAGAAACAAGGTAAGTGGGAATGAAGATGGAGATAAAATATATAAAATACATGGTATGCTGTGGATGAGCAGTGAAGATAGGAGCTGCCAGCCAAAGCAATAGTGTTTAAGTATAATATCCAGACAATTATTTTTCAGATCAGATAAAGAGACAAATTCCAACTGTAGCTCTGGAAATAATTAATTATGACGTCCAGGTTTGCATGAAGGTAGCAGCTTAGTGGAGCAGTTGCGGTGCACAGTAGAAAGTCACGAGAATTAAGGCTAGGTGTTAACTAGGTAGGCTACACCTTTAAAGAAAATTAGCCCAATAATAATATTAAAATTGAAGAGAATAGCATATAACACTGGGCAATAAAAGTAAAGCACGTTATAGAAAGTTGCTCAACAGAATATAAATTGAAATTTGAATAAACTAGCATAAAAAGGGAGCACCAGAAGCGAGGAAGATTGAACAATATTGAACATCTCAGCAGCAAGACATAAGAAGTCGAGAAGAGAGAGAGAGAGAGAGAGAGAGAGAGAGAGAGAGCGCGCGCCAAAGCCACCACCCAGAAAAGATATCGAAGTCGGACAAGAACAGAAATAAACCTTCCAATATTCCATTAAACTGAGGATTTCAAGCCTCCAATTGTTTTATTTTTTTCCAAGAGATTTTGAGAATAAGACCAAATAACTTTGAGCTCTTTCGTCTATTCAACATCTGAATCCTTTCATGGTGCTTTTTTTTTTTTTTTTTGATAAAATTCAAAGAGGGGCCTACACGTTAATTTTCAAAAAAGCGGTTACAAGGTCCTTAGAAGGAACCTTCAGCTCACTAATGCTCGAAAGAGCTACAAGATAAAAAGAAATAAAACCTACGATCGAGCCAGTGGTTCCTTTTTCTAAAATTACAAAATATATCAGAATTAGAACTAGGGCTGTGAGTAAACAGCACCCAAAAAAGGAAGCTCAAATAGTTCCCGTTCAGCACAAACTTCCTACAAAAACTAAGAGCAAAAAAGGACAGCATATAAACTAGCAAAATAGAGGAAAAATTGCGCACCTTGAAGCTTTTATAATCAGAATTCTCCCTGTAAAAAACTCTCTTAAAATAAACATTAAACCAAAAATAGACTAAACTATTAGAAGTGTGAATCTTAACTTGATAACGGAAACTAAAATTCTCACCAAAATTCACACCCAGAATATTCCAGCCTAAAGAGTAAATACTACAGCACATACCCGAGAATACATGAAGTATACCAAAAGCCTCATCAAGGAAGATAGCAGTTAAAGTCCCCACAAACCTTCTTTTATACCTAAACAGAAAAACATCCCAACAATAGAAGCAAACTTTATCAGTAAAATCAAACATAAGATAATAAAAATTCACAGTACCAAAGATAACACATCACCACCAAAGATACATAGGAATATTGCAAAGCAGCAAGCATCCCGTCCAAAAACAAGACTGAAGCTGATCACCAAACTCCATATGATAAATCACCTGGAACCTAATAAAAATAAAATGATACACCCAGACCTCAATAACAGAAAAACCCCACCCAGAAGAACAACAACAGCAGAGAACCAAAAAAAGAACAGCCCATGCAGAAAGCCAAGCACCGGCCACCAGACGCTCAAACAAAAAAACAGATGTAAAACAAGTCATTTAGATCAAATATACGGCAAACCTATCTTATCCAGGTTAACCAAACCTTTTAATATATGAGGAATATTAACCGAATCAAACTATTTCTCCTCTTCCAACTTACTACCAAGCTTAGCTAAACAGTCAGCACACTCTTTCCATTCTCTAAGAACATGTTTCATCGTGTAGGTAAAAGTAGAGAGAGTCATACGAATCTTTCTAATAATATAAAATAAGTGGGGGACATACACATCCTTATTATTGATAATATGAATTAAACTAAGAGCATCCATCTCCACCTTAATGTTAATGAAACCTCTATTTTTACAAATGTAAAGGCCTTTAAGTAACCCCATAAATTCAGCGAAAATGACCTTACACGGAGATAAAGGGCCCGCATAAGCCACTATCACATTACCAACATTGTCACGAATAATCCCACCATACCCAGCAGAAATGAGATCCACAGAACCATCTGTGTTAAGTTTCAGATTGGGGGGAATCGGTTTAAGCCATCTCATAGTTCTTTCCCTTGTCATAAGCTCTTCAGTATGAATAGGAATGCCCAGACTCACACATAAATTATCACGGTTAATAAAAAAATTTCTCGAAATCAGCTTGAGAATAGAAAATTGAAGCAGTTTATGATTTATATTAGAAATAATCTCTTATCCTCCATCTTAATCCCATTATGCTTAGCATCATTACGAGCTTTCCAAAGAAACCATAAAATAAGCATCGGCAAGAGGTTAAGAACGTGACCTTTAATAGTGGAAATCCAACCAGTCAAAACCTCATGAATACTATTGATGGACATAGGATCATAAACAGGAATATGTTTGTTAACAATGCTGCCATAATAAGCCCACACTTTTTGAGTAATATTACCAAAAAGGAAAATATGATTAATACTTTCAATATTAGAACAACAATAGAATTTAGAGGGAAGATAAAAACCTTTATTCAAAGGCGGTCATCCACTGGAAGAAAACCTTTAATACACCTCCAAGCTAGAATAGAATAGGATAAAGGAATGTTGTTATGCCAGATAGAGCCATAAACATTAGAACCATCCTTTTTAATTCTAAAATTCTCCCACACATCTTTGATTTTAAATCTACCATTGGTAGAACTGTTAAAGAGCAGGCAGTCAGTATCATTAACATTCAAAGGAATGTTCAAAACAAGATGCGAAATATCAACAGGCAGAATCTCTTTTAATCTATTGACATTCCAGCTGCCATTAATAATAAAATAGCTAACCTTAGTAGAAACCAAAGTATGAGAAGACAATAAGCTATCAATAGAGCCCGACCCCAACCAATTTATCTTGACAAAAATAAACCTCCCCTTTTCCCAAACCCCACTGGAAAAAAAATGTTCAGCATCCCAACTAATCTATTATAAATGCTTCCAAATAGGAGAATCAAATTTTTTAAAAGTACATAAAGTAGGATGCATCACTTTGCAATACTTAGCAAACATAAAATTAGACCATAAACTAACATTAGATCTAAAGGAGAACCAAAGTTTATAAGAAAAATACTTAACCATATCCAAAAAAACTCTTACAACCTAAACCACCCTCATTAAAAGGACCGCACAGTTTGTTCCAGGAGGACCAAAGAATACAAGACTTATCATTCTTTGCTCCCCAAAAAAATTTATTGATCAATCTTTCCAATCTAAGACAAATCGAAGGAGACGGATTAAGGGTGTGAATCATAAAAATAGGGATAGAATTTAAAACATGTTTAATAAGCACAAGTCTCCCACCAAAAAATAGAAAATTAGAGGACCAATTAGAAATTTTATATTGAAAAATCGTTATCATCTCTTCAAATAACATACTTTTCTTCCTCCCCTTGAAAATAGGGGTACCCAAATACTTGAAAGGCAAAGAGGAGCAACAAAATTCAGAAATCCTTTTAATATCATTAATCTTTTCATGACTAGTAGCTTTAGAAACAATGAAAGTACTTTTATTTTTGTTGATAGAAAGCCCGCTCATATTTTGAAAATCATTTAAATAGTTAACAAGATGTCTAATATTAGTCAAAGAACTGTTGGCAAAAATGATAAAATCATTGGCAAAGCTAAGGTGAGTAATAGGAATACCACCCATATATTATACGATAAAGCAAATTTGGATACTTTTTATAGAGAACCTCCAAACCCCTAGATAAGTAGTCAACCGCAATAATGAATAAAGCAGGGGAAAGAGGATCACCTTGACGCAAGGCTTGACTAGAATTAAAAAAACCATTACTTCTACCATTAATAATAACAGAAAAATAATAGTGCTCAATACTGTTCGTAATCAATAAAATGAAAGTTCGAGTAAAACCACAGAGAGTTAAAACTTTGTATAAAAAATTACAAGAAAGGTTATCATGAGCCTTAGTAATGTCCAATTTGAAAATAATATTCCCACCTTTCACTTTAGCATTGATATCGTGAGTCATTTCTTGCGCAAGTAAAACATTATCAAAGATGCTTCTACCTTTCACAAACCAGTTTGGTTTTGAGAAATAATTCTAGGAAGAAAATGAATAAGTCTAGTAGCAATGATCTTAGAGATAAGCTTATTAAAGAAGGAGCATAAACTAATCAGTCTAAAATCATTCCAGTTATTGGTCGCCTCTTTCTTAGGAATTAAAACAATGTTAGTAGAAGAGAAAAAATTAATATAAGGCTTACCCGAAAAGAACTCAGAAACAGCCTCCATAATATCCCTTTTATTAATATGCCATGTCTTAATAAAAAACTTAGTAGTAAAGCCATCCGGCCCTGCCACAGAATCCACATTAATCTCCTGCATAACCTTCCAAACTTCATCATCAGACGGAGACATAGTAAGAAATAAGTTATCGACCTCCGAGATACAAGAAGGGACAATATGAGAATTAATCATAGTAGAAGAAACAAAACCACTATTAAAATTATGTTTAAAGTGCTCCACACCAGAATTTAAAATAGAATCCTCCTCATCCAAAACACTACCATCATCAGAAGAAATTTTGAATATATGGTTCCTGGTTTTCTTTTTATTAGCCAAAGCATGAAAAAATTTGGTATTCCTATCTCCTTCAACCGTAAATGTAGTAGTAGCTTTTTGATACCAATATATCTCTTCCTGTTCTTGCAAAGTAATAAGATTGATCTTAGCAACATTAAGATCAACAAAAATAGAACTATCAGGGTTAATTTGAAAAGCTTTTTCAAGCTGTGACACCTCATTCTCAACATTCTTAATGTTAGCAAATAATTTTTTAAAAATATGTTTGTTCTACCATCTCAACACCTGCTTGAGTCTACTAAGTTTGTTCCATAACCTAGCCATACCCAAAATATTGTTATTAGGGAAAACAGGAGCCTGCCAATTTCTCTCAACAACATTAAGAAAATCATGATGAGAAAGCCACATATTTTGAAACTTAAAGGCAGAAGGAATAAACTTCTGATTAGCATTTATAAAAAGCAAAAGAGGAGCATGATCAAAAGCAGTCCTACTAAGGTGCTCAACATGAGTCATATGAAACTTAGCAATCCAATTACTATTAAATAAAACCCTATCAAGTCTTTGCCACAAGTTACCTCTATTCCAAGTGTAAGCATTACCAAAGAAACCTAAATCATGAAGATCACAAGTAGATATCATGGAATTAAAATCTTTCATAGCATTAGTATTAGGAATGTTACACCCAATCTTTCAGTAGCATTAGAAATAACATTAAAATCACCTTCAATACACCAAGGCATTGAAATAGATGAAGCAACATTCGTAAGCTGATCCCAAAGGGTTAGCCGACACCCTCTAGTGCTAGCAGCATAAACAAACGAGGCATTACATTCAAAATTAAACATAGATATGGAAGTATATATGAACAACTTGAACATAATCATCAATAATATTCACCTTAATATCATTATTCCAAAATATCCAAATTTTATTGGAGCAATTGACAAATCTATTAGCAAAATCTAATTTAGAAGCAGTATTATCAAGTTTACTCATAGCAATCAAAGGTTCAAGTAAAACCAGCAAGTGGATATTATGAATCCTACAAATATTTCTAACTCTAGTTTTAGAAACCTTACCACCAATACCTCTAATATTTCAAATAAGTGACTTAACCATGAGAACCTTTTGCACTAGTTTGTGTTTTAGTAGAGTACTGCGTCTAGGATCCAGCATCTTTGGATTTTTTCCCTTTTTTTGTAACTTTAGAAAAATTTTCCTCCTCCAAATTTTCAGAAAAGAATCATCCACCGCAGGTTTTTTAGATTTAGAGCCATCTAAATCCAAAGGTAAAGAGCTACCATGCTCCAGATTATACACCTGTTTGTCCTTCTTTTTATCAGTATGAATAATTTCCCCTTCTTCACAGGTATCATTCACATCAGAATCTAAATTAATATTAGAATGCAGAGCAGCTACTTGAACATCTTCAGGATTTTTTAACATAGAATCAACATAAACAAAAATATTAGGAAGATTTTCAGTATCTTTACCAACATCAATACCTCCCATAATAGCATCCAACTCACCTCTATTATCCGGAACATTTGAGCTAGTCCCAGGTTCGGCCTAGTTTTGAAGCACATCATTAAACACCGGATTGACCGGATTATTCTTAGAATTAGAAATAACAGGAGCATGAAGTAAATCATCCGTGGGTTTAGCAGTTTTCTTAAGCTTAGGATGTAGTTTGAAACAACCGAAATTTGCATGACCATGAATCTTGCAATGAGAGAAAAAATCCGAGACCTTCTCAAATTCAACTTTTTGCAAATAACCAAACGCTTTTGAGCCAACCCAAACTTCTTTGGGGTGTTTCTTAGAAATATCAACTTCGACCAGCACCCTATCCATAGAAGGCCGAGTCCTGGAAGCAGTCGCTTGGTCAGTTTGCAAGGGCCTGCCAAAAATAGAACCAAGCGCATGCAAGACTTGGGGGTTAAAGAAATGTAATCTCAAGTTTGGAAAAGAAATCCAGATCGGAACTATCGGGGACTCTTCATGAACATCAAAAAAAGGGGGTCCATTTTAAAACTCTCATTTGACAGTTATTGATAAAGTAAGATCTCCTAGCAAAAACCCTACTATAATCAAGATCATTAGACAGTTGAATCGCGACATGTCTCGAGTCCAAAAGCCCGACGGAATAAAATCCAAAAAGTTTAAGATTAGCAAAAAAACTGCGAATCGAATCCATATTTGGTCGACGTAAAGCAAATTTCCCAACGAGGGTAAACTGAAAAGGAGACGCTAATTTAAGAACATCTTCATCAGAGATTAACACAGCCGGGACTCCATTCAAAACCGATTGAGTAAAAATAGGAGCGTTATCACCTTGCATCGGGTTACCAGCTAACACATCTTTAAACGACCTCGAAGGAGATTTCGATGAAGCATCATCGTTCAGATCGAAAAAGCCCTTACTTTTTTCATGTATCGGGCTGGAAGCCTTCCCCCAAGCATTAGAAAAGCCATCGACGCCAAAACCAAGCTCCAAAAAAGGGGGGAAAGCCGAAAGGGCCACCAAAGATAGAAAATGGGCGAGAGAATAAGCAAAAACGAAGGAAAATGAGAGCATGGATGCCGGCCAGAAGGAACCCTAGAATCGCCAAAGAGGCGGCTAGGGCGAAAGGTCTGAGGATGTGAAGATAGTTTATCCTTTCATGGTGCTATAAACGCTCATAAGATACAACCTTTTAGCTATGTAATGCCCATGGTTAGAGTTCACTCTCAAAAGGTTGTAACAAAAAAGATAATTAGTCTCATCTGATAGCACTTTCCTAACCATTATCACGTGCTTTTGGTTTAGTTATATAATGCACTTTTGATTTGTCATAAATGAGTTAGGGTTTAAACTGTTCTTGTGAATTGGTGTTGAAGAGGATAGCTAGCTTGAATGAGTTGATAAACACTTCTAAGTAGTGTTGAGGGGCTCGAAAGGCTAGAATTATAACTTCGATTCTATTACTGGTCCTCTTGCTAAGATAACTCTTATTGTCTTTTATAATATCAAGATCACACCCTCATTCTCGTCAATTCCATTGTGGCTTCTTCACTAATCTATGTTCCTTTTGGCCCTGTCGCCATTCTCTTTAATCTGATTGAATGATATGCAGATCTTCATCATCCTTTCCAAGAAAACTACCTACGAATTTGGCATGTGCTCAGCCATGTATAAATCAGTCGAATGAACTCGATTCATCCTTAGCTTGAACTTGAGCTTGATTAATTAATCAAGTTCAAACTCGATCTTGAGCTCAATTCTGCGAGTTCAAGTCGACTAACAAGCTATCTCATTTATTATGAAAGAAAAAAAAAGACTTTGATTAAAGCATTTATTGTAATAAAATGATAAAAAGTTGGAAAATTAGATTAAAAAAATAAAAAATCACTTTTTTTTAACCCACGAAGGGGCCTACGTGTTAATATAAAGAAGGATTACAAGATCCTAAAAGGAACCTCCAACTCACTAATGTTCACATGAGCTACGAAATAAAGTAAAAGAAATCCTAAGAGACAATAGTTCCTTATAATAAGAGTACAAAAATCCCTAAGAACAATCTAGGGTTGCAAGTAGTCAGCACCCAAAAAAGGAAGAACAAGAATAAATCAATCAGAACCAACTTCTTGCAAAAATAGTAGGCTAACCCACACCTACAAAAAAATCTTGAACACACGATCTTCCTACAAAAAATGCCAAGATAGTCGTCCAGCCTCCAAGTCTGCAAAATAAAAAATCTCCAACACAAGGGGATAAAGTCACAAAAAGGATGGAAGCAGTAATGATAAAGATATAAAATCAAACGGTTATTATTAACAAAATTAGATAATGTAGCAAACCAAATGTCGGCCGTACTTTCAGTACTGATGACGGCAAATACTGTAGCCTTGGGCAAAATAAGGAGCAACTTACTCCAACTAAAAAAACAAATAAGAAATACATAGCAACCGGGTGCGTAGCAGTACCATAATTCCTAAAATTGTAGCAGATACCACCCGCAACACACACCACAACCACCAAACATTCCAGAATATAAAATGAAAAGACAGAACACCAATATATAGACCCGAGAAGCACTAAAAATCAGCAACCAGGGGACTACTGTTGCAACTCGGGCTTCTGAGTTTATGATTTTGATGATAACAAATAATATTTATTAATCTTTTATTTCTCCTGGTATTTGCAGTGCATATTTCTTTCTATGTTAACTAATATTTCAGGTACATCATGCACCGTTCTTTGAAGATTCAAGGCTCAAGATTGCGTAGAATTGATCGTATTAAATGAGTCTGTAATTTTCATTTATTGAGTCAAGTCTTATAATGATGTATGTTAGTTTGTTGATTATGCACACACACAGAGGGAGCAAAAAATGATTATGAATATTTTAACTTTTCTGTTCATCGTACTGTACGAATTTATTAAGTACTGTACGATCTGATGTAACAGAAATAAATTAAAATATTTATTTTTCCTAAAAAAATTAATTTTGAATATAATAAATTGTATTGTACGATCACCACATCGTACTATACGATATGTTATAATTAGAAAGCCCGCCGTCCATTAAATTAGGCAAAAACTTGAATTTGAACAGTTGTATACTCGTACTGTACGATCATAATCGTACGGTACGATATTTGAAATATTGCCTAAGTTAATCCTGTGAATGTGCAATCAAAATGGCTGAAATTTGTCAATTGGATCGTACTGTACTAACTAGATCGTACAGTACTAACGAGTCAATTTCTGCACATCATACTGGATGATCTTGAGATTGTACGGTACGATATTTGACGGCTGAATTAAGTATTTTTAGGGTTTTTAAGCCCTCTATTTAAGCACTCTCATAAGACTTTGTAAGGGTCTTTGGCAGCCATCGTGTCTTCATTCTTTTGGAGAAAACTTAAAGAGAGGACTTGAAATGGAGAGAGGTGTGGGTCTCCGAAAGGATTCCGCTCGTGTGGTTCGAATGCAAAGGGTACGATCACACTATCCCATAGGACAAAATGGTCGTAGACCTTTACACTCGACACAAGCAGGCCGATGAAAGAGCATATGGAGTTATAGATACGATTAGCCATGGAGGATAGCGGCTTTCACATACCAACCTCGATGGATAATAATATCTATAACCCAAAGTTCACGAGATTTCCCCTATTCGATACATTAGCTCGAATAGGGTTTATTTGATTGTGGGGATCGGTTTCCTACGGGCGCAAGCCCCCGTAGTTAATTACATCTTAGACCTCGATCTAAGAAAACTCTCGATTAAGGATGTTAGATTATCTCCTCTAATGGGTTTAGTGTAAGGACAAATTCTAGGCTTTCCTAATCAAAGAAAAAGAGTGTCCCAAGTTGGCTCAATCAATCACACATAGTTCAATCAACATCCGGCCGGCTAGAAGAAGTGAAAATTGGAGAAAAGAAAGAGGGACAACGCACTCAGACATGCACGAGAGAAAGAGGGAGGTGGCGTCATCTGTGTGGCGCGGATGGGTAGGATTTATAGCTTTTAGAAGGAAGGAAAGCTTACCCACCAATAAGGTGTATAGGGGTATACTCGTACCACTCACCTTTAGATCCTAAATCTATAAAAGACGTAGTGTTGCACACACAACACTAACATCTACGACCTAACTAATACAGTCCTGAACTTATTCCTTGCCTGACAAAGGAAGCCAGCTAAAACCACCTAGTCGTATAAAATCCATGTAATCCAGTCCATATGAAGAAGGGTGG
>NW_021319500.1:695553-758202 GCF_001605985.2 Dendrobium catenatum
AATATATTTCTTGCTCCGCCACCGGTATCAAGCCATCGAGAGAGGACGATGACAATATGTTTTCAAGATCGGGATATGATGTATATTCAATTAATATCGGGTAAGGGGCATCGATGTTAAGAGGGCATTTTGTCGTCAGATGAATGAGAGAGTGTTGGTAGTTCATGGTTTTATTGTCGACGCCGGACAAAGCACATTGAGCTGTCAATTTGGGCTATATTAGATAATTGCTAATTAATATCAAGCATCAATGTTAAGATAGTTGTCAGACTTTGAATTGGGATTGATTTTTTAAATGTCAAATATTGTAATGACATTTAGATATTGGTGTGTGAGATGAACATACATTCATTATTCTGAAATCAAACGGTTCTCGCAAAACTTCCCAAAGAGAGAGAAGAACATGGGAAAATGAGAGATATCAATGAATGATATTGAGTGTGGGCGATTAATTTTGATAACGTGGAAAGGAAATAAGAAATTTAGTTTTTATATTTTAAATATTTTAAATAATAATGTTTAAAAAATTTTTATGCTGTGTTTGAAGTATTTTAAAGACATGGTATTCGGACACACATGTCCATTTATATTTAATATTTCTTTTTAATCATATTACATGTTCGGCTTCGCCCGACAATCAAGTCAGAGGCATGTTGGACGTGAGGTCGTGTCGGATACCTAGTCCGGACACTGCAACGCCTCATTAAGTAGAAATGTCCTTGCATCATAGTAGAAAGTGGATATAAGTTTTTAAGATAATTTTTATTGACTTCTGTCAATTAAAACCTTCTAAAATCTAATATAATTTTTAAATTTTATTTTTGATATTAACATTATATTAAATGAGCCAGGCTCATGATTAGCTGAACAAATAAAGTGGGCTAAGCTCAAGCTGACTAAGGAAGCCATCGACTTGTTTTCTATGAGCTATTTTGAGTTCAGAAAGAGCTTATTCACAAATTCAACCTTACAAAAAAAACTATATGAGTACTCTAAATTTTATATATGCCTAATTTTCCTTTCACATTTAAGTTTATAGAAAAACTTATTGATAATATTTTTAAAAATGAATTCATTAAAATCTATTTTAACAATAAATATAAAATTCTAATTTCTATAATTAGTTATAAAGTATACTAATTTCAAATTTTAGTTATTAATCAGTTTTTTATTACAAAAAGGACTTGAAATTATAATTTTCTTTTTGCGAGACATTTGAAGCCAATTAAAGGTACGTAAACTCACAACACAATTCACATATGTAAAATCTCTGAATTCAAAATATGTTAGTTGATAGCCCCCAACAAACATATCAAAATTGAGATGCAATATTAAACATCACTAAGCATTGAGAAAGAAACCAATAACAACAATAGTTTTCAAATAAATAATTAATTACATAATTTTTTATGATTTTTATTAAGTTTTAGATATTAACATTGCCATAAATATATTATATCTATATAATACTATATATATATATATATATATATATATAATATATAAATTATATATATATATTAGTAAGTTTAAGAAGCTAAAATTTAAATAAAAGTTATATTGGTTTATATGAATGTACGTACAAAATGCACATAAAAATTTAGAAAGAATAATAATAATATTAAAATTTTAAAATATTAATGCTTACTTTCTGTATAAAAGAAATTTAATTTCAGATTTTTGTTTAGTTTCACATAATTTGAGAGCATATGAATAATTATTTTATCTAAATTTATTTTTATTATTTTGACATCTAAAATTTTATATATTAGCGAATACAAATGTTATGATCTTATAGAAACAATTTCCAGGAAAATAATAGTACGTATAGATACTCTTTCAAATTATAATTTTGTATATATATATATATATATATCTGTGTGTGTATAAATCTTATATTTTATAAAATGTAAAATTGCACATATTTTAAATGGATAATATTATTTAATTTATATGATTTCATTATAAATTTACTTGAGTTATATATATATATAATCTTATATTTTATAAAATGTAAAATTGCACATATTTTAAATGGATAATATTATTTAATTTATATGATTTCATTATAAATTTACTTGAGTTACCATGAAAATTACATGTATGACATGCAAACCCGCTTCAAAATATGTCTCAATGCATGCTAGTATTTATGCTACGTTTATAAAAAATATAATTCATGTAAATATCATCAAAACCCATAAAAATGTATGCACGAATATTTATACACTTGTTCATCTCCATTTCCACTTCTCTATTCTCCAAATCATGAATTGTACTTTGACCACTATTGCTCGACAATGGTCCCCCAACCTCGCTCGCACCACTCTAGCTCTTCGACCAACATCACCCAACTATGGTCTTCCAACTAGTATTTCCTAACTATAGTCCTCCAAGCTACATGCCTCAACTATGGTCCTTTTGATCATCGTCGCCCGATTACAGCCCTTTCAATCATCATTATACGACCATAGTATTAGCACGCTACCTCCTTAGCCTAACATGTACCTGCTCTTATTACTGTTTTACCCACATTTTGCCTATTTAATGTTCTATGTACACTTCTTCATGCATATAAAATTACATTTTCTTTCTCAAGATTATCTTCCTCTCCGTCTCTGATTGCACTTGTCCCAGCCTCTCTTGGTTGTTCTTACATGGTATCAAGAGCCTTTAATGCGGGATCAAGATTTTGTTTTCTCCCTCCCTTCCTCCCTCATCCTCTATTCTCGTCGGAGCCACCACCTCTGAGATCATCATTCAGGCACCTCTAAAATTCCTCATGTCCAACATCAAGAATCTCATACCTCGCCCTATCACCATAAAAAATTATGCAATCTGGAGAATCCAAATCCTTCTGCAGTTCTTCGCAAACGACTACTGGACATCTCTCGAGCGCCACTCCTCCGTCCGATGATAAATCACCAGCTCATGACGGTTGGATATGTCCAACATCAAGAATCTCATACCTCGCCCTATCACCATAAAAAATTATGCAATCTGGAGAATCCAAATCCTTCTGCAGTTCTTCGCAAACGACTACTGGACATCTCTCGAGCGCCACTCCTCCGTCCGATGATAAATCACCAGCTCATGCCGGTTCGATGCTCATCGACAGCAACCTGATTTCAGCGCTCTTCTCCACGATCTCGCCTTCTATACTTACGTAATCACAGCTACCACCACCCAAGAAGTGTGGATGACTCTTGAACGCCACCTGCAGCCATCAAGTCGTTCTCGAGTTATCCAGCTCAAGAACGAACTACACCATATACAAATTAAGAACCTCTCTATGCAGCAATATCTATTGCAAATAAAGAACATCGTCAACAACATTGATGTATCTGGTTCCTGAATAAATCTCGAGGTTATAGTTATTTACATACTCAACGGCCTCCCGTCCACATACAACTCCTTCAAAACCTCGATTTGAACTTCCCCTCTACCCGCAGATATGGACACTTTGTACTCACTCCTGTGCAGCAAAGAAATTCATATAAATCAAGAAACTCTTAAAGATCAGTCAACCAATTTGTCCGCCCCCGCCCTTTATGCCATGTCGTACAATCAACTATGTGGCAAAACTCCAAAATGTCCTCCTAAGAATGAGAACAATCCCTACACCCATCCTTCTCCGAGTCATCCTCCTCTGAATGGCTCCAACTCAGGTATTTAGTGGCCCACTTGCTAAATCTGTGGCAAAATTGGCCACATAGCTATAAACTGTTGGCATCGATCCAATTTCAAGTACGCGCCAACCACCAACTACAAACAACAAGCAATGCTAGCACAACCGACAACCTTCCCAACACAAGATTGGATACTAAACAGCAGTGCTTCCACCCATCTCACATCGGATAGTACAAACATCCAACACCCATCCGCCTATCAAGGTCACGACTCTGTCTCCGTCGCCAATGGCTCCTCCTTACCCATTCAGAACTCTGGGCAAGGTTTGCTTCCGTTACCACACACCCCTCGTAAGCTTCGATTATGCAATCTCTTACACCTTCTATAACTCACACACAATTTGCTCTTTGTATCCAAACTAACTTCCGAAAAATCTATTTCTATTACGTTTGACGCTAATGGTTTTGAAATGAAGGATTCTCAAGATCATCAGCCACTTCTACGTGGTCGTCTTAATAATGGTTTGTACCACATATGAATGGCACCGAACGTCCAACGCACTGCTCTACATACAAGCACAAACTCATCTCAACTTTGGCATGCTCGCCTCAGACATCCGAACAACCAGCTCCTTACCACTCTTGCAAATAACATTCCTGGTTTTACAAATTCATCTTTATCATTGTTTTGTAAATCTTGTAATGTGGCCAAGAGTCATAAGCTCTCCTTTAATGAAAGAAGTTCGGTCACTTCCTCACCATTAGAACACATACACTCGGACGTCTGGGGACCAGCACCGAACCAATCTTCTAACGGTTTTCACTACTATGTCACTTTTATAAATGCTTTTCCATGGTTTTCTTGGATTTACTTCATGCATACTAAGCATAAAACTTTCTCGAAATTTAAACTATTTTTTAGCCTCATACATACACAATTCGCTAAATCTCCAAAAAAAATTTCAATCCAATGGGGGCGGTGAATTTAGTAGCATCGCATTCACCACTTTTCTTCAAGACCATGGTATACTTCATCAACTGAGTTTTCCTCACACACCAGAACAAAACGAAATAGCTGAGCGTAAGCACAAGCATGTTCTTGACTTAACCCAAACACTCTTACACGCTTCCAATCTTCCAACTCAATTCTGGACTGATGTTATATCCACTTTAATCTATCTTATTAATCGCCTCCTCTCCAAATCCACATCTCTCAAATCTTCTTATCAATTACTTTACAATAAACTTCCCACCTACTCTCATCTCTGCATCTTCGGATGCCTATGCTACCGGTGGCTTCAACCTTACACCCCTAACAAACTCTCCCCTCGCTCACATGACTGCATTTCTCTTGGTTACTCCTCCAACCATAAGGGTTACATTTGCTACAACCCTGAAACCCTCAAAACTCATATCTCAAGACATGTCGTGTTTCACGAAGATACCTTCACCTATCATTCTAGCCATCACACCTCCCCACCTCCCAAAGAAACAACCCATAACATTACTCCACCTCTTCTCCTCGTGCCCACCTCAACCGTGACTCAATCCCGTCAACCCGTCTCCTATATCCCTTTATCTCACACCTCCAACCGTCACACTCACTCTACAATTCCCACTACTGATCCTGCTCTTCCATCCAGCACACTTTAAGAACCTCAACCAGCCATTTCCTACCAAATTCGTCCTTCACATCACATGCAAACCATATTGAAATCTGGCATCTCAAAACCAATCCCGATATACTCTCTTCTTAGCAAAATAAATCTTCCTCATACCCTGACAACTTATAACCAGGCTAGCAAATTTGAACATTGGAGCTCCACCATGGCGGATAAATTCAATGCTCTACAGAAACAAGGGGCATGGTCTCTCCACCATGGCGGATAAATTCAATGCTCTACAAAACCAGCCATTTCCTAAGGCTCGTGTAGTAGCCTTAAGCTACGATAAAAAGTTCAGAGAAAACTATAATGAAACCTTCAGCCCGGTCGCCAAGATGTCCACCATACGTATACTTCTCACTCTAGCCCTCAATCGATAATAGAAAATACTTCAACATGATGTCTCAAATGCTTTTCTTCATGGTGATTTACCCGACGATATCTACATGCGCCAAACTCCCGGGTTTGTCGATCCTCAATCACCAAACTCCGTCTGCAAGCTGCACAAGTCCCTCTACGACCTTAAGCAGGACCCAAGGCAGTGGTTCCAAAAGCTCAAACTCGAGGATTCTGGTTCAGTCTCTCCAACACCTCCTTACTCATTTTTACTAAGCATCAACTTTAAATATACCTACTAATATATGTTGAAGACATTCTTGTCACAGGAAATTATCTAATAACTATTCAGTCCCTTCTTAAGGATCTACACTCCAACTTCGCTCTCAAGCAACTCTGACAGATTTCCCTCTTCCTCTGAATACAAGTTCAGCAAACCACCAAAGGCTATTTTCTCACACAAGCACACTATGCAAGCAAACTAATCACCGAAGCTGGCTTTGCAGACTGTAAGGCGTCGCCCACTCCGATCACACCTACCTCAAAACATAAATCCTACAAAAACCAACCGTTCCATGATCCCTTTCTTTATCATCGTCTAGCAGAATCACTTCAATATCTATCCATAATGCAGCCCGATATTGCCTTCGCTACAAATCGTATATGTCAGCACATGTAACATCCAACAATTCAAAACTATCAAGCTCTCAAACGTTTGCTCCACTACATCAAAGGTACCATATCCTTTGACCTACCAATCACTATTGGTGACTTACAACTCCAGACGTACACCGATGCCGACTGGGATTCAGACAATACAGATCGTAAATTGATCTTCGGCTTTTACACATTCTTGGGACCCAACCTAATTTCTTGGTCTATCAAGAAATAGGTGACCATCACTAAATCTTCAACGGAGGCTGAATACCAATCCCTCTCTGCCGCAACATCCAACGTTATATGACTAGACGTCTAGCAGTTGAACTACAACTTGAACAATGCTCTCCAACACCGATTTATTGTGATAATGTATCGGCCATTTCTCTCGCTAAGAATCCTGTCTTTCATGCTCGGACGAAGAATTTTGAAATTGACTACCAATTTATTCGTCAGCATATATCGTCCGGCAACATCATCGTCAAGCACATCCATTCAAAAGACCAAATTGCCAACATCCTAACTATGCCATTCTCGAAAGCACACTTCAGTGAACTTAGATCCAAATTAATCATTCTTTCCATGAATGCTTAATTTGAGGGAGGTTGTTAGCACGCTACCTCCTCATCCTAACTTGTACCTGCTCTTATTATTGTTTTACCCATATTTTTCCTATTTAATGTTCTATGTACACTTCTTCATGCATATAGAATTACATTTTCTTTCTCAAGACTATCTTCCTCTCCATCTCTGATTGCTCTTCTCCCATCCTCTCTTTGTTGTTCTTACACATAGTCCTTTCACAACTAGAGCACAACTATATTCCTCTTGATCACCATCACCCAACTACAGTCCTCCTGACCACCGTCACCCTACTTCGGTCCTCCAACTACTGTCGCCATGCTACGATGCTTTGACCACTGTGACCCAGCTACAATCCTCTGAACATCGTCTCCTCCCTACAATATTGTCACCCGATTAAGTCCCTTTGGCCTCTGTGCCCGAAATGATCCTTGCGACTACCATTACCCAGTTATGTTCCTTCCAACCACTGTCTCCAGCTAAGATCCTTTCAACTATTGCTGCCCGACTATATTGAATCAACACTTACATAATATATTGTAGTTGCACTATATTATATCAAGACCTTACCCGTTAAACGATATGTTCATAAAAAAATAACAAACACTAAGTAAATCATTTCAATCAAGTCAAGCCCTGTGATTTTTTTTCCTTTTTGGGTTTTCAGACAATAATTTGAGTGCCCCTTGTAACTCCTCTATTATATATGTTTTTGTGATAGATTTCTATTCAATGTTAGCAAAGACATTAAACTCTCTATCTTCCTATTTCTCGTGAATGTTCTATCACATAATATTTATGTATGTTGATGTAATAAAATGTTTAGCAATGTATGTTTGAAACATCAATATTACCTAATTTTTGTTCGATAATTTTGAAAATAAACAAATAACCAGTAATCATTTTGTACTTAATTACAGGTCATGATAGTTACACCCCTCACTATCTCTATCTAATTCCAGCTCTAATGGCTTTCTCACTAATTGCTTCTTCACATTCACCTAGATTCACCATCATCTATTATCCCAACTCTCCAGCCCTTTCTCTCGACTCTTCACCAGGATTTCCATATACTTCTGAGTGCCCCGTCCCAATTCAGAATTTTCTTAAACCATTGAGAATATTTCCCTTCCTTATACAATCTCTTCTCAACTATGCCTCCATGATCCGTCTTCTCCTAAATATGTCGTTTAGATCCGCCTCTTCCAACTTTGTTGACTCAAGAGCTAATGCCCCAACTTCTTCTTTTTTTTTTTTCGGATAAAACCCACACAAAGGGGCTTACACATTAAGAAAAGTAAAAAATTACAATAACTAAGTGATACAATAGCACTCTAAAATACATCTATTGAAAGAAAACCTACGAGTCTTGATTCAAACAATTACAAAACAAAAACAAAAACAAGAAAGGTAAACAAGGAAGATAAAAATAGCAAAATAAACACCCAAAAGAGACATCCAGAAGAAAAACTATCAGCACCACTCTCCAACCAACACAACAATCCAAGCAAGACAGCCTTGAAGGTCAACATCAGCTCTCATCGCCATGGGAGAAGTTCTCAAGCATAATGTGCCCCACATGCAAAGTATACATCTCTTACAATTTATCCACATCATCAACTAAATCACCCCTGCACGCCGAGGAGAAGGAATCCTCCAACAAATCTGATGGGCCATCATTATTCAAAGTTAAAGCCACATGAGCTTTCAACTCGACATTAGAAACAATTGAAATAATAACACCAAAAACAGGCTCCTTTCCCTTAAAAACATCCACATTTGGAGTCAATTGCACTCCAAAGAAGCCATTGGTGAGACATGAATGATATCATTCAAATCGCTTGAAGACTCGACCAAAAAAGCCTTGTTAACATCACACAATTCTATGTTAAGCCTATCCAGAGCATTACCTAGACATAGCTCACCATCCAAATTTTGATTTGCATTAGAAACAACATTATCATTAGGAGAACTAACCTTGGCAATGTCATCATCCACCATATCATCAAGCGAGTGGTCCAAACCAATCGATTAAGGATCCAACTTTTCAATAGGAAAATACGACACTTCAGCTTCAACCAAATTATTCGATCCAATAAGACCAGCAATAAGAGGGGATAAAAGCATAGTTTCAGACAAAATCTCAGTACCACATCTAACCAAGGGAAGATCAACAGCTTGTATTCAAACATCACTAACAATATCAGCTTCCCCACACACGAGCACCATTCCAACACCACCAATACATTGAGAGGGTTGAATAGGACAAGGGGATTTCCATCTAAATTGACCATATTCAAAACAACATATGCATTCACGAACAATGGCATTCCCATCAGATGGAGTGGGATTAGACATCATAAAAGGACAATATTCGAAACAGAGGAATGGGAAGAACATTCACCCCTAATATGCTCTATGCATTTATAGGAATCACAAAATGATGGAAAATTCTCCATCACAACCATCTGTATGTAACAAAACTTTTTAGGACCAAGCCAGATTTTGTCCGAATATTTTTTGGTGATGTCAAGCTCAACTAAAACTCGCATAATAGAGGGTCAAGAGCCCACAGATGTAGCATTATTGACTTTAAGGGGGCCGACCAAACCTAGAACCCAAAGCATAAATGAATCATGGAGAAAAAAGATATGGGCTGAATTTTGGAAAGGAAATCCAAATATGAATCGTAGGGGACTCAACATTGATATCAAGAGAAGGGGCCATTATTTGGTTACTTTAATGAAACAGTTATTTACAAAATATGAAATGTGATAAAAAAAACTCTGCTATAATCTAAATTATTTGACAACTTAATCAGAACATGTATCAAACAAAGTCACAGAAAACTCAGCAATAAGCTTAAGGTTGAACAAAAAACTTACAAATAAAATCCAAACTAGGACGGTGTGATGGAAAAAACCCACCAACGCAAATTGGAAAGGAGCCGCAAGCCCAAGAATGTCATCTTCGGAGATCCACAATGAAGGAATACCACAAAAATGAAGATGGTTGTAACTTAAGAAACCCACCATGAGCGGAAGATCTAGCTAGGGCATCAACTAAAGATCTCGATTTCATATATCCACCCAAAAAGTCAGGATTACAAACTCGATTCGCGGCCATTCCAGCCCCTAGGATGGGAGGAGGACAACATAAGGACCAAACAAAAACTATGCAAGAAAACCACAACAAAAGAAATAGGAAAAGGGAAGGAGCTTCCCTGAACACATAGACTGCGGTCAAAGCCGCCGGGAACATGGAAGGCAGACGCGAACGAGCCACCGGGAGGGAAGACCCCTAGCGAACGAGCGGCCGAGAATCCCTGAGCACCTGCGGCCAAAGCCGCAGGGACAGGAGGAGTCCATCACGTGGTAGGAAGAAACGAACGAGCCTCCGGGAAAGAGCCTATTGGACGGAAGGAGTCCAGCAAATCGGAGGCATACGCGAACGAGCCGTCGGGACGGGAGGGTAATTGTTAGTTCTGATAACTGAGCCAATTCCCCAACATCTATTCCTTCCTCTTCACCAACAATAGGCCTTGCAGTTCTTTCCTTACATCAAGGATCGAACAGTACAAGAATTTCAACAAGAGACTCGCATTACTCTCTCTTACTACATTGATTGTAAATTCTATCAACAATCTGTTGGGAGATCTGCCCTCAACTTCACATTTTTTAAACACTTTCGCCATCCATATCTAGCTCAAATCCATTCATCGGAATCAAAATTCAATGAAGTTTTCCTTAATGTTTCATCGAGTTTGAAGCGCAGCATAATTACATGCATTGAGCTCATCTTTCGATTTTTGCCATGAAGAATGATAATTATTTAATATCGGATCATCATGCAAGATTCCACAATTTAGGTCATAAATTAAGGCTTATCGAATTACCAATTCAACACGAAGCTTTATATTGGTATCCCTTTTGACAAGTTGGGCAAATCTACGAATAATCTTCCTTATGGTGGTGAGGTTTTACGCACTATTTTGAATGCCAAAGTGGTTGAAAGTTACGTTCAATCATTGATGTGATGCTTGTTGGCGATATTAATTCCACTTTTTAATGCCTTTTATAAAGGTGAATTCAACTATGAAGAGCAATTTATAATGGCGAATTCAGCTATGAAGAGTTCTGAATCTAATAGAAGTAATTTATAATTCGGCAACCTATTCAGCTATGAAGGAAATCATGGGGTAGGATCTATGAAGGAATTCATATATTCTATTACGTAAAAATCGTATATAAAAGGAACTTGCTGCAGCAGCTATGAAGGAATTCAGCTATTAAGGGAAGGATGAAGGAATTCGCATATTCTATTATGCAAAATAAAATCAGCTATTTCCTAATATAATTTTTATAGTAATAATTATAATCATTTCGATTCAAGTTTGGATTATTTTATAAAATCTAGATTATTCATTTGGATCATTTTTTTTACTACTTTCTATAATAATTTTCTAGAAAAAAATTTTATACTAAAATACTATTTTATAAATTAACAAGAAATATGTACCAAACAAAGCCTGAACATTTGGGATGGTTTTTTTACTACTTCATAAAGTAATTTTTTAATATAAAAATTTAATTTTTGTACTAAAAAGATGATTTAAGAAGCAGTAAGAAAGTCGTCTCAAACGAAACCTTAGTTAACTTCTGATGATTAAAGACTATTTGTGCAATTGATTTAAGATTGTTAATGTGTATAACAATCAAGAAGATCATTCACCTGATGTGTTTTTTTTTTTTTTTTTGGGTAAATCGGGGCAAAGCCCATTTATTAAAAAAACAGAATTAACAGTTACAATAAGACAAGCCTTCAAAAATAAAATCCTTACAACAAAACTACAGTAGAAGCGAAAACAAGAAAACCCCTCTGAAAGGAACTTTTATTAGGTCCGGAGTAAGGACGTAAAGGAACGTCCGGTCGGAGGCAAAATCCAGCCAAAAAATTAGGCATTTGCTCGGTATTGCTAGGTATTATTTGATAATAACGAGGAATACCGCTCTGTGAAGACTAATACCGGTATTTGCTCGGTATTTCTCGTTTTTTGGCGCGATTTGGCCTCCGATCGGACGTTCCTCTACGCCGGTCGGAGGACGTAATAATTATTCCTCTGAAAGCGAAGCCATTCAGGAGCTAGAATAACAAACAAACTTAACCAAAACATCACAATAACTGATCAAGACCTCTGAATAAACATCATCATATCTCCACGCCAGGCTCTAAGGTGAAGCGGATCTAATAAAAATCCCTAAGCAAAACATTCCGGAAATCGTTCCTTTATCTGTTCAAAATGCTTCCATCTATAAGCTTTGATACGGATAGCATTCTTAATGGTGCTAATGGCTTTATTCGGATTACTCCATTTGTCAGCAAATTGTCGGTTATTTCTTTCTCTCCAAAGATGATAAATTGTATAGCAGACTGTAAGAAAACGGAAGGACTTCTCCCACTTAGTAAGCTGAAGAGAGTTGTCCAAGTAATCAAAAAATTGTATCAAATTCGGTCTTAGTAAGAAAGAATTTAAAGCTGGTAGAAGATTATTTATCACATAAAATGTATAATCACAATAAAAGAAAAGATGTTTATGATCTTCACGAGCATTGTGACATAGGCAGCATTCTGGCCTCATTTGGATTGATCTTCTTATCAGCAAATCAACAACCTTCAACTGACATCCAAGTGAAAATAGAATATCTAAGAGAATAATTCTTATGCCAAACAAATTTATGCCAAGTCACCTCCACCAAATGTGAATAATAAGAGGCCATAAAATCCTTAAACTTAGGATTAAAAGAGCCATCCCAGGCTAAAGCCAGTTGCTCCTTAATTTCCACTAAATAAATTTCATCACAAACATTGTCAGGAATTGATTCAGGAAGAACCCAAGTATTATCCTTGATGCAATCTTTAACAGTAAAACCAGAGAGCTGATTGGCAGCAGGCCAAATTTTCGCCAGTGCTTTCCCATTTAACCAAGGATCCCAATAAACAGTGGCGGAGCCAGGAAATTTATCAAGGGGGGGCCTAAATTAACTTAGTAAAAATTTTCCCAACTTTTTTCATCCGGGCTTGGGACCGGCATAGGCAGTTTTAAAATTTTTTTATTAATAATTATCCCAAAACATATAATATTAAATACAAGATAGTAATGGTTTGGAAAATCATGACTACGCGGTTGAAATGGACCTCGTTGTAAATACAATCTTCGAACTTCATCCCGAAGATTAGGATTAAAATCAACAATAGGAATTCGTAGTCCTGGATCAGATGGAAGATTTTCAACGCTTACTTCTATATTGTTAGGTAAATCAGTTTCCACTCGAATGCGCTTTTCTTTATGATCTTCAACTTGATTGCTACTGTCATTTGATGTTTTTGAAACTGATGATCGTTTGAAATATCTCTCCATAATATTCCAACTCAAAGATGCCTTAACATTTATCTGATTATATATCTATTCAAAAAAAGGACCAAAATATAAAACTTATAGAATCAACCATATAAATGTAAAGAAACAAACAATAAAACTTAAAAAATTTAACAAAATTAAATATATCTGGTCCTTTGAAAATTTCGGGCAAACATGAAAAAGCACTAAAATTTTTTTTTCAGATTTTTATAATTATCTTCTACGGTTCTACCCAGAAAACTCAAAACATGAATGCATAAATCATAATTTAAATTAGAGACATCAGGTCATCAGCTACTTTAGATTTAACATTTAAGAACTTCTAAATGACTAAATGTCTGATTAATGCTAATTGAAACAGGTTTTTGTTAAAAAAAATACCTCACGAGTCAGTAAGTCACGGCTTCCCAAGTTCCCAGTCGCCGCCGCTGCTCTCGGATACTCGGAGTAAGACACATCGCGGGCTGGGCTCCAAGGCTCCAACCGTCGTCTGCCGCCGCCGGTCAGCTGCGTCGCCGGAGAAACGCCAAGGAACGGCGAAACTGCGAAAGAAAGGATAGAGGCGGCGACGCGGCGTGAAGAAACGCGAAAGAGCCGGGACTTGTTTTCACAGAACAAATAGGATTTACTTAAACCTAAACTTATTTTTTATTTATTTAATCCCTGCTTTTTTTAATCATGGTTTAATTACTTCCTAATCCCGGTTTTTTTTTTTTTTTTTTTTTTTTTTTTTTTGGGTATCCGCCCCTGCCAATAAAGGGAGAAATTAGGAGTGTTCTGAAAAGACATATGATCTTTAATTTTATAAGCAGTGAAACAAATGTTTTTCCAGAATTTAGAAGCTTTAACCGGTGGATGTTTCCAGAGAGAACAATATTTGTCTCTAAACCAAGAGCTAATTAATGAATCTTGAGTAAGCATGCGCCATATAAAAGAACAATAAACACTAAAGTATAGGGATTGGAAGGAATCCCCAAACCTCTATTCTTCTTAGGAATAATCGTTTTATCCCAAGCAATCAAGTGAATTTTCTTCCCGTTAATATTCCCATGAAACAAGAATTTAGAGCAAAGCTTTCCTAATGTGATTAATTGGATCTTAATTGAACCCAATTTCATGCCACTCATTTAGAAAAAAGTAATTATTATTTAATGAACTACCCTTACTTATTAGAGGCATTGCCCTCCGTTTATTGAGATATAAATTGATTATTCACTTTTTCAGGTTGCCTCTTCTTATCAGCCACTTAAATATTAAAACTTGAAAAATGTTTGTCAAAAATTCATTAGGATTTAATTATATTTAATATTTATCACCAAATAGATTTCAACAGCATTAAATTTTACAAAATCTCCTCTACAAGATTGAGTAAATCTAGTAGTAATTGAATCAATTTTATTAGCTATTTTAAATAAAATTTAATCTTGACTTTCTAAAAATTATTAGCTACCAATTTAAAAATCAATTCACAATTTAGACTTTATTTGGAACATCTTTTAACCTTTACTTTTCTTCTACTTACCAAATATTTTTTGTACTGAAATTATTGTAACAAATAGTAAAAAAATTATCTCGAATAAACTTTAAATTACTAAGATGGTGATTTCATAATTCAACTTACACTTAAAATTTCAAAAATAATTAATTCAATTCATACTTAATTTTAAAAAATAATTATCACATAACTTAAGCACTACAGGAAAGCAAGCTTTTACCGGCGGACTAAATCCGTCGGTAAAAACAAAAATGCGCCGGAAATTGTTGATTTCGGCCGGAGTACCGTCGAAAAACTTTTCGTCGGAATATTGCGCGTCAGAATTTTTTGCCGGCGCAGAAATTGCGCCGGAAACAAGTTTCCAGCATACTTTCCGGCGGAAAAACAGCAAAATCTCGTCGGTGAACATTTTCGTTTACCGTCGTTTATTCCACCGATAGTTCCGGCGAATAGTCCGTCGTTAAAAGGACGATGAATAACCGTCGGATACGATCATTTATATTTAATTCATCTTTCATAATATCTCATATGTTTAATGAAAGCTTTATTATTAACTATAAAAAAGATTAGAAATCAATAATTAAAAACATCTCATCGTCACAACAACAACAAGCCTTTATCCCACTATGGGTTCGACGACATAAATTTTTTTTCTAGTCAAATTCTGAACTAAATCTAATAAAGAAATGTCATTTTTAATATTTCTAACCAAATCTTTTTAGGTCTACCTCTATCTTTCTGCACATAAGTCAAATCTAAAACATTGACTTTCCTAATCAGGTCATCTGAATGCCATCATTTTATATCACCAAACCATCTAATATGACTTTCTAATATCCTCCACTGGAGCTACTCCAATATTTTCATGTATATGCTCATTTTGTACCATATCTCTAAGAGTAAAGCTACTCATCCACCTAAACATCCTCACCTCTACAACACTTAAAGTAATGCTTTTCTTTTAATGGCTAACATTATGCACCATAAAGCATTACAGGTCTCACTACCATCTTATATAAAAAGGGAGACTTTTCTATCACACAACAAACTCAATGCTTTCCTCCACTTCTACCATCCAACTTAAAATTTACTAAAAATATCTCCAACTATTTCACCATTACTATGAATAATAGACCCAAGATATCTAAAATATGTACTCTTATTAATGACTTGATCATCCAGTCGCAATCCCTCACTAGATCTATTATTACTAAAATTACACTCCATATATTTTATTTTAGAACTACTCAAATAAAAGCTTTTAGACTAAGGTTTACATTCAAAATTCAAGTTTATCTTCAACTCCCTCTCTAATTTTATCAAAAAGAAGAATATCTTCAACAAAAAGCATACACCAAGGTACAATCTCTTGCAAATGTCTAGTAAGAACATTCATGACTAAAGTAGAAATATATGAGCTTAAGGCTAGTCCTTGACGTAATCCAATTGAAATAGGAAAATATTTGATCAAATCACCTTGTGTTTGAACACAAGTAATACATTATTAACCCCTTCTTATATAGAACTCTCCTTAGCATTTATCTTGAGACTTTATAAAATGCTTTCTCTAAATCAATAAAAAATATATGTAGATCCTCCATATTCTCTCTATATTTCATCAAATCTATCAATAAATATATAATTTTCATATTAGACCTACCTAGAATGAATCCAAACACACCACAACCTATGCTCCGTAACTCTCCCAAAGTTTTAAAGCATGACGCATTATTTTAATTCATCTATAATTCGCAAAATTTGTGCTTCACTTTTATTCTAAACAATACAAATCAACACACTCACTCTCCATATATCATATTCTTTTTTATTTTCATCCTTAATACACTTCACTTGAACTAAATCATTACTGCTCATATCTTTTTGTTTAGCTAACTGTCTCATCAACACAAGCAAACAAAAAAAACTTTCTACAATGGAAGGAAGAGCAAGAAAAAGCAACATCAACAACTCATACTCCACATCTAATCATTGTCTTAATAACAAGTGATTATACTCCATCAATATCATTAAGATTTTCTTATTTTTATTCATATGAAATGTAATTTTTCCCTATATATTTCTTTGGAAACTAAAATAAAAATTTTGGTCTTTATACAACAACGAGCATAAATGAATGTCAGGAAACCTCGTTATCTTTTGTAATTATATTTGATATCTTTAGTAAATCTATTCTTTCCCTATTTATCAAACTTTCATCACTATTCTAACATGTATCAAAACTTTAGCATTCTAGCAGAAAGCATGGGAAGCAAAAACTATACCAAAAAAATACTCCAGCCAAAGAAATAATTTGTAGTCGAACGATGAGATGGATATATTTGATGGACAGGCAATCCGAAGGTTCATTTGGCTATCCTCGAGTATATTCAAGCTGCCATAACGTCCCATGAATTTCAACAATCCAGCAGAAAGCTCTTCACAAATTACCACCCTCCCAAAGAAGTTTGCTCCATCAATTATAAGCCAATACACAAACCACTTGCCAAACCTTCTTGTCACGTTAATCGGGTAAAAACAAAAGGCAGATGTACCAAGCTGTCAGCTCATGAATGCTATTGAGTATTATCACCATGCACTTATTAAGATTAAATTAGACAAAACTATCAGAAGTTAAGCACCATTATGACACTACAGCGGCTGCTTTTTTACTCCCAATTAATGCTTCATTTGTAATGACTTTCTTGCTACTTCTTAAAACAGCTATCTAATATAAAACTTTTAATTTTTGTACTAAAAATTTACTTTAAGTAGTGTGAAAATCATCCCAAATAAAATCTAAAATTTCATTTGAGACAGCTTTCTTGCGCCTTCTTAAAACAGCTTTTTATAATTAAAAATTTTTAATTTTATTATTAAAAAATTAATTTAAAAAATAATAAAAAAAATCATCCCAAACGATGCATAAACAGAATTCGAATCTGACTAAAGATAAATATTTAGATAAACTAATTAGTACATAACGAGCAAACATAAGCACAACTGAAGATTTATGATTAAAACACAAGAATCAAAATCGTTTACTTGGATATCAGACCATTAAGAAAAAAACAAAATATGGTTGCTGGATCTCCAATAAATGGATTTTTGAACCACGTAAACTCACTTGGCCATCTTCATAGACTTGAATCACAATTAATGCCGGGTGTTTTTTTTTTTAATTTAAAAAAAAAATCTAGCAAATGATCCAAAATTTCATCTTCAAACTACAAAATAACATTCATTAAGACATTGGAAAGTGAGTTTAGTAAAACAATGAAGGAAAAGACGGCCACTTTTATGAACGGAAGTCCCAAGTATAATTACGGATCAGCAATGGTGACCTCAACCTCAACACCAGGTTCAATGGTGATTGAGGTAATCTGCTTCACCACTTCAGAAGAGCTGACAAGGTCAATTAGCCTCTTGTGTACTCGAAGTTCAAACCGATCCCAGGTGTTGGTACCTGAAGCATCCAGCAGTTCATCAAACAGGTAATGCTAATGACATGGCAGATATTCTGAGCATAACACAAATAATAAAATAGCTTTTTGTTGAAAAATAGAGATATCCTTTCAGTAAACTACCTTCATAGGAAAACTTGCATATTGACTTGAAAAACAGCACTGAGATACTATGGTAAATGTAATTGAGAAAGAGAAACTGGAAGGGGGTAAAGTTGATCTTCTATCTGGGTGCTTCTAGATGCAGGTGGGTTTATTTGCCAGGATATCAAGTGTGACAATCTAGTTAACTCAAAAACCGTTATTATCATTTCAAGCACTCTTCTAAGTTTTGATGTCTCTACCGAAATTTCTATAATTAACCATCAGTGCACGGTTTTTTACCTTTTTTTTATCTCCATGCCGCTGGAATCCCCTCTTCCCCCTCTAATACGAGAATGCAGACACCGGACAAAAAGAACCGTCCGGATTTTTTGCACTTTTGTTGTGCTTTTACAAAAGGGAAGTAAAAGAGCAACAAATATTCAATTATGAATGTTTTTCTATTGTCATTTTGCTGCCCTTTTGCAAAAATGCAGCAAAAATACAACAAATGTTCAATTATTTAATAAATATTAAATATTTGCTGCTCTTTTGCAAAAAGACAGAAAAAGCGCTGCAAATCTGGACGGCTCTCTCCGTCCGGTGTTCACACAGAATAATTAATCCTTTAATACAGGGCATTCTCTGGTGTTTCCCTGATGTTTTCCGTGGGGACAAGATGCCATTTGCTTACCGTATATAGTTTAGCTAGTTTTTTTTTTTTTACATAAGATGCATTAAACGGATTCATTACTAAAATAATATAAGGAATTATGAACCGATAATGAATTATAATGAATTAAAATAAAAGAGATTATTAAAATAATATAAGGAAACATGTTATTAAAATAAAATTTTAATACATACAATAACTTATAAATCATAATGTTAGAATAATGAACCGATAATGAATGAATACATAAGTTTATGTTATCAAATTAATGAATTATTTTTCCTATTTTAGATAATTTGTGGGTAGTTTTGTAAAATTTTACCTAAATGAATTATTCTTTTGGTAAGGGCTAGACATAATGTAAGATGTAAAATACAATATTAAATATAAATAATGCTAGAATCGGTTTAACAAACTTACGAATTCCCAAAGTTATGATTCTTATTTATTCAAATTCCACTTACAATTTCGAAGGGATTCTTACAATCTATTTAATCTGCTACAAATACAGAATTTAAATCGTATGATTGAAACATTAAATTTAGCACTAAGGGAATATACAATTTAAATGAATTCTAAACAAAATTAATTATAAAGCAATATATACGTAACAATTCCATTTATTTTGCTAGCTGAAGATTACTTAGAGATGGGAGTTTTTCTCACTCTATGTTGGGTGTGTTCACTGGGAATTCAGTAAAGTGAATGTCTATCAATTCAAAATTTGAAACAATTGTAATTTACTATGCTACAATTAGCTGCATAATATTTATTAGCTGATGCTGCTGAGAGATTTATTTGAGCAAACACCTAGCTTACAACTCAACATGAGATTTCATTGGCTGTACTATTTCATTTAAGGATGACCATATATACAAACCAAACACCCTATCTGAAAACTTTCATTGGCTGCGTTGTAAAAAAACCAATGGCCATGCAACCAAAGAATTATACGCAAAATTAAGAAGTGTAAGTGAGACAAGCCGGCTAGAACTCGACTTGCTAAAGAGCTTACGAGTCGAGCTTATAGAATTTTGAATTCGAGCTCAAGCATATAATCGAGCTCGTTTATTAAACGAGATCGAGTTCAAGTATAATCTAACTCGACTTGTTAGCTCATCGAGCTACTCGATTTTAAAATATATATTCAAAATTTTTAATATACCTTTTTTTAGAATTTGTCAAGATAACAAAAATTCAAACTTCATAAATATGTCAAGTTCAAGCTTTTCAATCGAGCTAAGCTCGAATATTTTAAACGAGCTCGAGTAATCAAGTCGAGCTCGAGCTTGATTTTTATACAATGATCGAGTTAAAGCTCATTATACAAGCTCGAGTTCGAACTCAGTATGAGCTAAACAAGCTCATACTCGATAATGTCACTATTTAACTCAACTTGTTTATACCCCTAAACAGAATTATATTGGATCCCAATCTACTTTAAACAGAGAAAAGAAAACAAACAACTGCCCTTACACACTGCTAAATCAAAATGGTATGAAAGAGACGTAATTGAATTTATGGTAGGAATTTTTGTTATTGTAATTGGGAGAAAGCATGATAAAATACTAATTGAAAAAAGTTACAACATTTACATAGTGAATATCATTATAATGATATTAAAAGGAATATAGTTTAACAAGTAAAAGAAACATTAAATAATGAAGAAACAAAAGATGAATAACAATTGCCTTAAAAATAGAGTGCAACACATTACAGGAGCCAAAAAGATGGTAGTATTTTGAGAGATTTTAACCACTTGAAGAAGTATATAACGGGAACAACGAGATAATGACTTGGAAATTAAGACGAGGAGAAAGGAAATAGTGCAAAAAAGTGAGATAAAGCCTCCAATATGTATTTGAAATAAGGAAGCAAGGCCAGAGCCCAAAGGAAAAGATGTACTGTTTTAGCATAACAAAAAATGTAAAATTGTTTCTACTTTATTTGATATAAATTAAGGAGGTTCAGATTTGAATGGAAATAGCATAGCTTTGTTGATGGCTCAGATTTCAGCTTGACATAATTTGAAGCCCTTTTAAATGGAAAATATATTTGATTATTAGATATCATTTCAGGTTGATAATCAACTAAGTACAGTACATGGTAGTCTTTGTAATACTCTGATTTTGAAGTTGGGCACTGGATTGAGTATCAATTTAAAAAAGTTCAGATTTGTGACTTTATAGACATATCACGCAAGCAATTCTTTTATATTAATATCAGACATTTAGTCAAATCATACCCTGCATTGAACAATAAATGCAAAAAAACACACTAAAAGTCAGCGCATTAAAACACAAAACCACAAGCAAAAGCAAGACAACATTTGAACCGAGTTATTTTTTGTTACATAAAGCATTGGATGTATTACAAGAAATAACACAGGGTATTTCACTGGCAAAAAAACTTTAAGATACATAGTGATAAGACCCATGATCCATCAGATTAGTACAGTGCTCTTTTAGTCATACCACACCACAACTTCACCATCTAAAATTTCACAATTTAAGTGGCTAGAGTTTAACTTGGATTAGTGTTGGATTAAGAACCTACTCGAGTAATGAGCAGTTTTTTTGCAGGATTAAGCATCTACTTAAGTAAAACACAATTTTTTTATGGACTCGAAGGTCTAATTTAAAAAACTCAAATTTGAGAGTATTGATTGTAATCGTATGACTGAGCATCAGTTTTAAAAAGCTCGATTTTGAGACTTCATAGACAAGTCTCAGAAATACTTGTTTTATATCTATATCATCATCTGCTCAGTCAAATCACACAAAGCCATTGAACAAAAAAGCACTCCGGCAATCTAAAAACCAATACATGCAAGAAAAATAGAGTTAGAGGTATTTTTGTAACCAAAAAACATTGGGTATATATTAATAGGGATTGAAATAACAAAAATTTGCCAGTAATCAACCTGATGAAACACTATGATCACATACATTCAGATTTGTACAATACAATCTCAGTCCTACTGCATCACAATTTCCTCTTATATATGTTACAAATTGTAGGGTTCTAGTATGTAAATTAAGAATGTTGGAGGATTGAGCATCTAAATCAATTAGATGGCTTTTCCTGCTGGGTTAGTGTCTAATTGAGCAATAAAAATTTTTCCACTGATTAAGTATCTGATCCATGATAAGTTTTTGAATGAATGGTCATAGGACTGAGCATCAGTTTTAAAAAGCTCGAATTTGAGACTTCATAGAAATATATCAGGAGTAATTGTGATGTATCTATGTCATCATCTGCTCAGTCAAATCATGTCATGCAATAACCAACAACCTAACAATCAAAAAATGCAAACACAAAAGCCACAAGAAAGATAAAGATAGCTGCCGCACTTAACAATTTATTGTTACAAAATCCACTGGTCATATTAGGGGAAGTAACACGAATAGGTCATTTCGTTTGAAATCAACCCAATGTAACAGTTATCAGAGGCATTTATATATGCACAATACTCTTGCAGGAAAGTCACATAACAACTTAATCTTGCATGTATTTCACATCTTAAGGGGATAAAGTTTAAATTGGGAATGCTACTGTATTACATGTCCGTTCCAGCAATACAAAATTTTTTTCTGCTTCAAACTATGGAGTAGCTAATCCTATTTGACTAATCTGGCCTAATATTAATCCAACTTCCCTGTTTCACAAATAACTCAACTAGATGGCCTAGTAACCAACTTCATTTGTCTACAGAACAAACAAGAAACTAATGAATCCCAGAAAGGGATGGTGTAAATATTGATTTAAATGGATTTTTGAATACAAGATTATGCAAAAAGTAGAATGTGAACGACTAAACTGGGTTGATGCAAGATAAAAAGTAATCATTATAAAAAGGTTCTAACTTCAACTTCGTGAATAGAAAAAATAACATGCAGAGATACCTGAATACAGATCCAAAAGAACAAAAACTTCAAATCATAAGAAATGACACAGACGATCTAGATAGAAGTTGGAAGTTCACCTTCACCACAGGGAGACTTTCTGGTCGTGATATTAAGAACCTTGGTAGGCATCCTGACAGGTCCCTTAACCCTAAGCTTTTTATCCTTTGCTCCCCTCACCAGATCCGCACACACTATTCGAAATCGCAAATCAAATAACAAGAACTAATACAAATTCAGTAATTACGAAACCAAACGAAATTTTCCTTTCGAACAATAGATGCCAGAAAATACCCTTCTCAAGATTCTTCACATTCTTAGAAGACAGAGTGATCCTGATGCGATGCTCCTGGTCCCTCGAATCCTCGAGACCCGGTTTTGTGGGTTTCATCGCATTGTAAGCCATCTTTTTAAAAAGACATAACGATCTAGAGCGTATCAAGACAGAGTTGAAAAAACCATAACCCTACAAGAAGAGATAAGAAACTTCGCTACCTTGTAAGAAGAAGATCGGTATAGAGCTGTGTTACTTTGGCTGCCTCCGCCTCTTCCTCACCGCAAATACCAGGCTAGGGTTTTGTGTTATTTATAGGATTCAGTGTGGACTACATAATGGAATCCATTGTTCCATCTATAAGCCGTTTGATCTGGATCGATGGCGTAAAAATAGAAATGGGCAAATACTGCTTGATAAAACTTTGGGCCAATATGCTTATGGGCCGGGCTGAAACTGCCCATTAAAACTTGTTTCAAAGATCCAATTTTATTTGTTTTTCTTTTTCAATTTTACTATATAATTTGTAAAATAAGATTTTCAAAATTCTGAAATATCTTTTTTTCTGAAATATCACATTTGTAAATAATGCAATTCCCTTGGAACAGTCTCTCGCAATTCTCATCTCATCAAACCCTCTTCTCTGTCAACTTGTCACATCAAACTATCACGTGTCACATGTCGTATTTTAATGAATTTGAAATGTACCATAACATTAAAAACTTGTTTTTCAAAGATCCTTATAGTGTTTTAAAAGTTATTTTTTGAAGGAGGTTGTGGGTCTCCGAAAGGATTCTACTTTTAGGGTTCGAATACAAAGGATACGATCGCACTATCCCGTAGGATAAAACGGTCGTAGGTCTTTACACTCGACATAAGAAGGTCGATGGAAGAGCAGATCAAGTTATACATACGATTATCCATGGAAGATAGCAACTTTCGCCTACACACTTCAATGGATAATAATATATATAACCCAAAATTTCACGATATTTCCCCCATTCGATACATCAGCTCGAATATAGTTTATTTGATTGTGGGGATCGGTTTCCTACGGGCGCAAGCCCCCATAGTTAATTACATCTTAGACCTCAATCTAAGAAAACTCTTGATTATGGATGTTACATTATTCTCTCGAAATGATTTTAGCGCGAAGGAATTTCTAGGCTTTCCTAATCAAAGGGGAATATATGCTCAATTTGGCTTACTCATCCACACATGGTTCAATCATCATTCGATCGGTCTAACGAAGGGAAAACTAGAGAAAAAGAAAAGACACTACATATCAAGCATACGTGAGAGAAAGAGGGAGCTGGTGTCATCCATGTGACGCGAATGGGTAGGATTTATAGCTCCTGAAAGAAAACAAAGCTTATCCACCGATAAGGCATACAATGGTACATTACACCACTAGCCTTAGACCTTAAATTTATAAAAGATGTAATGTCATACACACGACACTAACATATACGACCTAACTAATACAATCCTAGACTTACTCCTTGCCTGAAAAAGGAAGTCAGCTAAAGCCACCTAATCGTATAAAATCTATGATATCCAGTTCATATGAAAGATGGGTGGGTGGTTAGACTTTGGAATTTGGGATCGACAACTAGAGAAGTTCCTAAGTGATCCCACACTTATGGATGGTATTATGCACCTAAAACTAATGCAATTAAATTTTAATTTTAATTAGTTACTAATCTAGTTTATGTTAGTCAAAGTCTCCAAATAAAAAATGTATGAAATTTTAAAAAGGCTTATAAAATAATTTTTTTAGAAAGACTAAGCTTCCCCAGGTCCGGCACTTCATCCTAATAGGCCAGATTATCCGGACTCTACCCGCAAGCGTGGAAGTGTCTAAAGAAGGAAGAGAGAGAATGCATGCATGTGACCCCGGACGATTCCGACTATTCCCTAAATCGTTATGTTTCTATGTTGCTTAATTTTTAAAATTTTATGAATGATTACGAGTAGAAGATATTTATTCCTAGAAAAACCTAGCGAGTCAGGTACATGCACATGCAAGAAAGAAATCTATAAAAAAGCATGTTAGTTCTACTGCGCAAACAAAGCAAACAAATCACAACAAAATAACAAAAACTATGAAAAAGAGTGTCCAAAGTCCATGGCAAGTGTCATACAATATTACATTACATAGTACAAAAAAAGTAGTGGTGGCCGGGCTCCACCGACAACAACTCGGGTTCACCCCTAAGGAATGACGCAAATCTTAAAATATGGCATTTTACATCTCGCTCTTCATCTTTCCTTCCTTGATTTGTCTATGGATCGTCTTCTCTCCTTCGGGCTCCTCGTAGTATATCCTCTAAAAGGATGTCCAAATGAAAAAGGAAACTCCCTATAGGGGATTTTCTTTTTCCTTTAGACCCCTTTACATTTAAAATATCTTATTTTAAAGATTTTCACAACTCTCACCATCAAATACATTACATCAGCAAAAAAAAATGAAAATCCAGACTCTCTTGCAGGGGTTATCCTAAGCAGTTATAATCAAAAACATCCAAGCAGTTATATATGAAATGAAGTTACTCAAAATTAACCACACTTGGCCGTGCTCTAATTATTTGAGGGCTAAGCAGCTGAAGCGCATGTAGCAGTTATACATTTTATTATTAATTTTAGCCCCTTTTTGGCGCTGTGTGAGCACGACCATCTGCAATAAGATAATGTCAATATAAAAAAGGTGTTCCTAATCTATGGGTACTCTATCGCTCACAACACAGCAAAAAGGAAGCTAGAAGTCACCATAGAAATACTTCAAAGAAAATTAAAGCAAGTAGCAAAATAAATAGCATACGGGTCACATGCAAATCACCACAACATAGAGACAGAAAAAAAAAGCAAATCATCGGCCTAACCTAAAGCTAGTAGTTGTGTCCTAACAAATAAGTCTAAGTGTGTATAGGCTGTGTGATTTTGGTATGTCCTATGTTGGATAATTTGATTAAAGTTGCTTGCATTTGATTTATTAGAAGACAAAAGAGAGATTTTAATTGAGATTTAAATATTAGTATTTTAAGTTGGAGATTTTATTTTAATATTTGATTGATTACCACCTTTATTTCGCACTGAAGCCGTGTGGTTTATTTCATCCTCCTTGGGGCTAACTTAATAGCCTTGTAGGCTTACCCAGTGATAATCAACTGTGTTAAATTATTTTTAGTTGATTATAAATTAGAAAAGAAAGGTAAATTGAATAGTTTATTAATCAAGTTTATTGATTGATTTTAAAGATTAGTCTAAAGTTTAGTATTTAAAAGTCTTTTATCCTAATGAATTTTAACTTTAGATTTGAATCTCCTAATTTAATCTACATCTTTTAAATTTTAAATTGTTAAGAGTTTATTATTAGATTAGTTAAATTTAATTTAGGTTTTATATTTTAGGTTTGTAATTTAATGATTACAAATGTTAATTATAATTTAATTAAGAGTTAAGTATTTTTAATATATTTTAAATGTTAGATTATAAATGATTGGTTGATTATTAATGGATTAAAGAAAACTAAACCTAAGAAAATGTGTCACTGAGTTTTGTTTTGATGTCTCTATCCTATAGAGAGCATGCACCATAAATCTATATTATCTAAGACTCAGCCCTTAATTTTTATTCTTAGGTGTCACTAAAGCTGTAGGACTAAAAGAAGTTTTGTTTTCTAACCCTTAGGACTTTCGTACATGTGAAAGGGTTTGGGATCTAAAATAAAAGAAAAGTAATCCTAATTATAAAATAAAGTTTCTACATAGTCCTAAAGGGTGGAGAGTGTGCAATCATTAAAGCCCCTAAAGATTTTCTAAGTTTTTAAGGAAACTTACAGCACTGGGGGCTATGACCCGATGGTTCCGCCCGTAGCGCCCCTATTAGACTAAATAGGGGCGACTGATGCTCGGATCTGATTATCCATGCTCCGTCACCAAATGCTCTAGTGCTCCTTGTCCTTTGCTCTCCAAAAGGTACCTCACAAAACATAGAAAAGATAGTTATAAGAGCACATTCATATATAAGCAAATAATAATACAAAGAAATGAAGATGCAATAAAAGCTAGAACGTACCTTTTTGTATACTGGTTGAGCCATTTGTCTTTTAATTTCTCCTCATTTTACAAGCATTTAATATATCAAAGTATAAAAGAAATGACAAAAGATTAGAAGCAAAGCAAAAGATAATTAAATGCAATAAAAAAATGAAAATCAAACATAAAAGGAATGTATATATTGTTATTATTAGGCACACTTCTTTGAAGCCAAGTGTGTCTCTAAAACAACCTTCTCCCTAATTCGATGTGATATGAATAGGGAAGAAAACATTTTCAATGCTCTTTGTTGTCCCCACATTCCAAATAACTCACTTGATACATTTAAAACGACTCAAATAACTTAACCACTCTCTAAATAAAGCTTAAAATAACGGAAGAGAAACAGTTTCCCAAAACCCAAAACTAAAACAAGCCCTTTCTTTTTTGCATATTTTCCAAAATCCCTCTTTAGAAGTGAATGTGAATTAATAGAAAAACAATCCGTACACTACACATTAACTTGCTCTAAAAAGATACTAAAGGACCTTACTACACAAAGCAAATCGCAAAACTAGAAGTTCCAAAATGCCTTATGAAAAACTTCTAAATTAAATATTACATAAAATACAACATAAATCATCTACCAAAATCTTTTTGACACAAAAGACAATCAAGTGCTTCTTATTACATTGGGAGTGAGGTTAAAATCAAAAAGCTTTCCAACAAGAAAGTTTTATAAAACCTCTCATTGTAAAGCATTCACAAAACTTAGTGTAAAACCGTCTAATATAAAAAAAATAAATAAATTTAGAGCCAATGGTAAATCATGAAACCTTTCAACAAAAATAAAAAGAAATACTCATAAAGCTCTCTAATCACAAAGAAACCCGAGAGACTTCCCAAAACACTTTTACTCTTCTAACAAAGAACTAACTTCTAGGAGAAGAAAAAGAAAAGACTATTCAATCTCTTCAACACAAGTTCAAGAAAAAAAAAACACTGAAATCTATCAATATATGTTACTTTAAATGTTAATGAAAGAAAATCCATTTGTAATAACATAAACTAGCCTCCAACATAAGTGCATAAATCATCATGGCCAATCATATATGTAGCATTGAAAGATACTCATAAGTCCAAACTTCTCCAAATATGAAAACAAGTGAATACCCGCATAGCATCAAAAGGATAAGTGTAATTGAGAACAAGAGAGGCATGTACCTTTATAAGAGAAATTAGAGGAACTATTTATGTAATCACTCAACCTTCCCCTCTTTTTATGCCAAACATGAATAAACAAGAATAAAGTTACATAGCACAAGACTTCTCAAACTCAACACTTAAGCCAAATGTATTTAGAAAAGAGAAAGAAATTATCGTGTCATTATTTTTTTAAAACTCAAGAGAGGAGAGCATGCTATCATCACAATGCACTATCGACTCGAGACATAAGATATGTAATTGTTTTTCATCAAGTTTATAATTTCCACACTTCATGCCATCAAAAGTTTCAAGCAAGCTTTAACCCAGATTCATGAACTTATTAACATGTCAAATATACAACACTTTGTCAAAAGTTCGAAGTCAATCTCATGTCATTGGAAGGAAACATAAATAAGAATGGTTTTATGCCAATTTATTTCTCCAAAACTTCAGAAATATTTTAATGTAATTGCCAACATAATTTTCATATAAAGCTTAAAGAGACAAAGAAGGATCTAGATTTAAAACATACATTAAGGTATCTCAAATCCTACCAATCCTTTGTGACTAAGCATGCATCAAACAAAATAATTCACATAACTAAGAAATTTAAGATTGCTCTACAACAAACATCCACTTTCATGCTATGTGTCATTCAAGAAAGCTTGTAAATGTGCAACTAGAAGAACAAGAAAATTTATGACAATTCATGCATTAGGCCTCTTTTTCGATGGATCGAAACAAGAACAAGGCCACATATAATGATAACATTCCAATTTTATGAATCAAATGATTTATGCATGATGCTAAAATACCATTCTCTTAGCTCTAAATAATCCATGCTTCCATCATGAATACAAATATAGCCCTAAGATGTAAACCACATGGAAATGTAGATTTAAAATAGCTATGCTCCTTTTTTTAAACTTTCCCCAACCATTCATAAGATCCTCATGAATCGAGTTATAAAGTCACTTTATACATTATCACCATTTTATAAATAAGCAAGCTCTTTATCTTTTCCAAATTCATAGATGCTCTTAGAAATATAAACAAAATACCATCAAGCATGTCTACTCCTCACTTCCTTAACTTAGGAATACTTCTAATTACCATAACTCATGTGAATATGAAAACAGGATAATATTATATTTGCTTGCCATATTTTTTTTTCAAAGAAAAGCTTTCACTGTTTCCCAATAAGCAACAAAGCAAATACTTAGCATGCATGTTTAAGTAAGGAAATAACATGACTCCTCATGATTTGTCAAATTGTCTAACATATTTCAAGTACAATTTTCATAAACCCATTGTTCACTTCTCAAACAACATAGATCAACACATGATAGCAATGTCAACTATGCAAAGTCTCATAAAGCCCAACATCGAGAATGAAAGTATTTACTAGAAATCAAGAGGACTAAAGGTGACCATGAGAATTCTATCCACATTTTATTTAGTCAAAATAAGCTTCACATATAAAGCATTCACAAGATCTTAAAACCATGGCGCAACACATCTCAATATTTAAAAGGAACATGTATATATCAATGCAAAGATCCATAGAACGATGAATCTTTAACTCATAAATGAGATTCCAAAATATATGAAGTATGCCACTAACACAATATTGAAAGTTTAAATATTCAAGTCTAGGTATAGGCTTTAGTTCTATCCATTGATCTACAATAAGATTTAGAAGCTCTATGCTTCTTTAAACTATTATGCCGGTACCATAAAAGCAAAGTTTCAATGACTATAATCAAATCAAAATCTCTCGCACCACATAAATAGTTGATTCCAACACAAATACTTAACACTTATAAGCATATGAGCTTTCAAGCCACATCAAATTTCATATAAAGAGGAAGATGCTTCCAATGTAGGGGCCGTTTGGTTGCCTGCAAAGTAAACGAAGTGTAAAGTAAATGTAATGCATTTCAAATACTTCGAGGCTGTTTGGTTGTCTGCAAATTAAACGCAAGAGAACTGTTTCCCTTGTTTGGTTAGATATATCTAGAGTAAAGTAAAAGCAATGCATTTGTAATATTTTTTTTGTCATTATAACTAGCGTAAGCATAAAATTCCCTGCCTTGTCCTGTGTAAAGGTGGGTCCTTAATTAAAAGAGCTATAATGATAAAGAATGTCTATAGTGAACGAATTAATTTAAATCAGATGAGACAAGTTCGTATAGAAGAAGAATGGTGAAAGTGATACAGGGGACTGTGGATGCTGACATTAGCATCATAGATAAAGGAAATATGAATAAGGCACCTTAGTTTTGAGACAGACTTCTGTTACTATGAAGAAAGTTATCAACAGACCCAGTTGTTGTTGAAGATTAAGAATCACTGTGTCAAACTTGTTTCTTACAAATGAAATTTTGAGAAAAATTAACCTGTTCTTCCTGGAGTAATTATTTTATCTGTTAAAACTTCTTAATTATTTTCATGCCATTCATAATTTAGAAAAAGACATTTAATTTAAAATTAAAGTACTAATTTTTATTTTTAAGAGGCATATAATCAATGAAAAACAGAAAATCTAAATAGAAAAGTTAGAAGAAAAGTCATGATGATCATCACAATATAAAGAAAAAAGTTGTCTTTGTGTAGTCCATCTTACTTAGCCTATTAATTATGTGTTTAGACTTTAGACTACCAATAAAGACGTCTCGGATTCAGACTTTTGCATGTAGAGATTAAATTCCCACATAGTAACACAAAAAAAAGGAAAACTTTAATCTGTTATTTGAGTTTCCAGCCTGGGCAAGATAAAAAAGCCAACAATCATTAAAATAACAAATATCAGCTGCAAATAGCATTGCAAGCCTCTCAGAAAAACCTCAAGTTTTCAGACAACAAAGAAATTATTATGACAGTTGTTATGGCTACCACTTCTCTCAAATCAGCTAGGCCCGCTTCTTAGAAGGTGAACCATTAACCAGAGTTTCTCCCCTTCCTAGAAAAAACACAAGCCTCACCCTGTTCTTTTCTTGTTGTTGTTCTCCTTCTCTGCTCTAAGTGGAAGTTCGTTGGATTCTCTGCGTGCGTTGACGTTTGTGCTTGTCATCACTTGCAATGAGCGTAGTGTGAGATCTCGCTCCCTTACTGTTCCTCTCTGAATTGGATTTTTCCTCCCAGGATCGGCCGGGACGATATTGAGATCGTCCAGGCCGATCAGTGCATTGAAAACGGCTAATTTCTGGAGTGTTTTCTGGAATGATTTCTGGACTGGATCGTCCAGGCCGATTTTGGGATCGTCCTGGGACGATCAGTGCATGGCAAAATCCCGAGAGCAAGGGTTTTTGGCAAATTAATTATCGACCTGAGGAATCGTCCAGGCCGATTGGATTTTGTTCTGATCGGCCAAGACGATGTGGCGATCGGTCGGGCCGATCAGGCTTAGGATATAAGCAAATCAGCTCGTTTTAAGGAGAGAGAAAATCATTTTATAAAACAAAAATATCTAAGGAGAGATAAAGAGAAAGGAAAAGAGAAGAAAGCTTGGTTTCGGAGGTCGTTGAGCGCTTTTCGTCCGACGACGCTGTTGGAAAAAGTGTAGATCTCGTGGTAAGGACTCCGAATCCTATTTCTGTTTTCAGAGATGGGAAAGGGAAGGAAGTTCAGGACTAGATTTCAGAGTCTGATCAGTATAGGTACTTTTGTACTTTTGATTTTTTTTGTACAGTCATGGCTTTTCTGTTCTGTCTTTCTTTCTGTCGAAAGCCATGTACTGTTCTGTAGATGATTGTTTTGAGGAAATGAAATCGGATAGATGTTTTGTTCCGCTGCATTTGATGATACATAGTAGCTCTGTGTTTGTTAGTCTGTGTGAATTAATTATTTGGAAGATTCAGTTCCGAACCAAATTCCAAAGCTAGATCCTGGTTAGTGCAGCTCCGTCGCGATCCAGCGCGGGCGGGATCCGTCTCGTCTCGGGTCGGGTCGTGACAATACTAAAGAGTAATAATCAAAGAAAAGCAATAAGGGAGAGTAATCAAATATAGAGAAATCATCTGTCTGCCTGACTAGATCGAAATGGCGGAACAGAAGAAGAAGGAAATGTCTCACATTCACCTGACCAAATCAAAATAGTGAATAGAGGAAACTCGGTGCTCACCTGACCAGATCAAAACAGTAAACAAGAGTAGAGAAAAAAAAAGAACCAATTGTCTGCCTGACCAGATCGAAATAGCAGAACAGAAAGAGAAAGGAAGATCCCACATTCACCTGACCAGATCAAAATAGTGAATGGGGAAAGACTCAATGCTCACTTGACTAGATCGAAACGGTAAGCAAGAGTATAGAAAGAAAAGAACCAACCGTCTGCTTGACCAGATTGAAATAGAATAATAGAAGGAGAAAGGAAGATCCCACATTCACCTAACCAGATCGAAACAGTGAATGGGAAAAGACTCAATGCTCACCTGACCAGATCGAAACATTAAGCAAGAGTAAAGAAAGAAAAGAAGCAACTATCTGCCTGACCATATCGAAACAGCTGAACAAAAGAAGAAAGAAGGATCCCATATTCACCTGACCAGATCGAAATAATGAATAGGGAAAACTCTGCACTCATCTGACCAAATCAAAATAATGAGTAGGAGTGAGAAAAAAAAAAGAGCCAACTATCTGCCTGACCAGATCGAAACAGCAGAGCAGAAGGGAAAAGAAAGGTCTCACATTCACCTAACCAGATCAAAATAGTGAATGGAGAAAACTCAGTACTCACCTGACCAGATCAAAATAATGAGTAAGAGTAAAGAAAGGAGGTAGTTCTACATTTATCTGACCATATTCGCAACGGCAAATGAGAACAACTCAATATCCACATGACCATATTCACAATAGCGAATAAAGAGCTTCTCAAAAGTCTAATATCTGCCAGACCAGATCAAAATAGCAGAACAAAAGATAAAGTCCAACATTCATCTAACCAGATCGAAATAGTGAATGAGGATGACTTGATGTTTGCCTGACCAGATTGAAATGGTAAAATAAAAAATCAGTAGAAAACTCAACAACCCCCAAACATGAAATAAAACAGGGGGAATGAAGATGTGGTGGAGTATGTTTCCCATATACTCTATACGGCACCCAACTAGAAAGGGGAGTCAACATTCGCCTGAACAGATCACAACAGTGAATGAGAATGGCTCAAAATCCACCTGACTATATTCGCAACAACGAATAATGAGCTCTCCCAAAGGTCTAATGTCTATCTGACCATATTCGCAACGGTGGGACAAAAGAAGCAAGTCCAACATTCACCTGACCAGATCACAATAGTGAATGAGGACAACCCGATGTCTACCTGACCATATTCCCAACAGCCAGACAAAGGGTGAAAGAGAAAGGGAGTTCAGTATTCACTTGATCATATTCGCAACGGTGAATGAGAACAGCTCAATATTCATCTGACCATATTCGCAACAATGGATAAAGAGCTTCCCAAAGTCTAATGCCTGCTTGACCATATTCACAACGGCAAAGCAAAAGAGAGGAAAAGGAACCTATATCCATCTGACCATATTCGCAATGGTGAATGAGAACCACTCAGTGTCTGTCTGACCATATTCGTAACAGCAAGACAAAGAGTAAAAGTCACCTCTACAACCACCCAACGCACATATACGTGATGCTGTGAGGAAAAGTGAAGTAAGTAATCCATCATTTAAGAAATCCAAATAGCTCATGGTAGAGGATAAATCATCGTGCCCATGAGTAATTAAAGTATAAGTAGAATTTCTTTAGATAAAACTGAAATCATGTACAACCAGAAGAAATCAACCAATGTATATCTCTCAAAAGGAGGAACATACAAACATCCAAGTAGAAAGAATAATCTCATATTGAAGAAAGAGCAATAGAAGTGGTGAGGGGACACACTCGCCGCTAAAAATAACAACCATATCAAAGATCAATGATCACTAAAGGAATCACAAAGGTAACACCCATACTAATTGATGGGACCATGTGAGAAGTACAAGTAACATCTATGCATCCCAAGAATCGCTCTTTTAGCTAAAAGCAAGTTCCCAAAGGGGGAATATGTCACTAAAGGAGGTAGATGATTGACTTTCTACTAGAAGATCAAAATCCACTAAGAAATGGTGTTAACATCTAGAGCAAGATGTACTACATCATAGGTGGGGAAATCAACACCCCATTATAAGTGAATAACCATAATAGAATGAATGAATATATGGCTATCTCCTAAGCAATCAACAAAATGTTTTAAGGAGAGAATAAGTAGAAAATTTGGAGGGACTTTGGGCTCTTGGAGCGTACAATCGGGTTCCACCTGATACAAGGGCAATCGATTTTGCTCAACTAATAGCTTCCCTCACTTTTAGCATTATATTTTATTCATTTTCATATTATATTCATAGTTATAGATTAAGTATATTTCACACTGTCAAAAATAGCATATGGTAAATAGAATATTTACCATATCCATGAGTTACTTATAGTATGAAATATCCTCTAATGACTGGAACATAAAGAGAGGGGAAAATTGTTGGCTTTGATAACCCAGGTCATACTTGCCACATGAATAAAATTGAGGAGAGAGAAATATTATGTACAGGATCTATAAAGGAATGAGACAATGACTTTGATAATTAAGGTCACATTCAACTCATATGAATGAACTGGGGAGCACAAATATTATAAGAAAATTTGTAGAGAAATTCATATAGTGACAATGGGTCAACATCACCGCATTTGACTATTATAGATTATGGACCCAGTATCATATTCCATATAGGTTTGAGTTAATGGTTTTGATATTCCAGACCACACTTGAGGGTGATGAGTGAAACTGGGGCAAGTCGATCAACCCTCGAAGGGGACTGAAAGAAAGCTTTGTGCAACAACACCAAAGTGATTAGTGGGCAAGAACATAAGCACAAACACCCCTACGGCGTATTTACATATGACTTTTAAGGATAATCTTATACTTTGCATGGCTAACACCAAAGTGAAAATATATTTACAACAGAGGTATATTTTTATTTATGTCTTTTTCCTCTTTTTTTAATTTTGTTGTATAATGTATAAAATAACATTATGAAATTTTAAAAATATCATATTTATGAAAAAAAATGTGTATCTAGTGCCTCAATCTCATGTGATTCTCATATATCATTATCATCGAACCCTCCTCTCCATCAACCAGCCAAGGTCATCACCTGTCACTTATCATACCGCACGTCACACCCTACGTACATTTTAATGCATTTGAAATATATCATAACAAATATCAAAATGTAATTCAATAAATGCGATTTGCAACTAAACAAACACATATATTTCTAAAATACATGCTTTATGTTTACATTACATTTCTAAATTACAAGTATTTCAAAAATATCCAACTAAATTACCCTTTAAAGTATTGTATTACCCTAATAAATTCTTCATCATTTAATCTCCTTACTTCAGGCTATTAAATTACAAAAAAAATTAAGCAAAAAAAAAACACAGATATTAAAAAAGCTGAGCTTCTTCTTTATTATACTTTTATTAAATTAATTTAAATATTGTAAGTGAAAAAAATGCATGTTGCTAATATATTAAAAAATAATGAAATGTACTTAACATATAAATTTAACTTATGAAAACTATATCATACATTTGAAAAGATTAATATCTTTAAATATCATATGTATCAAAAGCTTCAAATTGAATTCGAAAAGTATTTACTTTAGCTATTAATCATAGTGAAATTAAATATATATGAGGAAAGGGAAAAAAACTCTAAATTTGAACTACTATTATGAATTAAAGTAATTAAAAAAATTCAAGAAAAATATGATAGAAATTGAGAAAAATAATATAACAAAAAAATTTACTGAAACAATAGAAAATAGTTTCTAGAAGAGTCTTGATGCTCAAATAATTTGAATTATCATTCCAAAATATTTTCATGAATATACATAAGCTTCATAGAGATTTCAGATATAATATTATTTCAAATGATAATTTATCACAAAATATATAAATATAATTATTTAAGATGGAGACAAACTCTTGAAATATGAGTTTTTTTTTTTATATTCATATAGCAAAGAAAGAATAAAATAATATTTTACTATTTCAATCTTTTTGTCTATTTTCTTAGTTGCTTATTAAGAGTTTAATGATACTAAAAATATAATAGAAGAGGATCAATATGACCTAAGATCATCTCCAACCTAAAAACTCATTTTATACTCCAAAATATAGTAATACTCTAAAATGCAGCAATTCATTTCCATCTGAACTCCATTTCATAACATGTAAAAGAATATACCGAGTATATTTTTCTCTAAACGAAACAAAATGGAGAAAAAATGACTTTTGTGAACACCTCGAGCAAAATGCCACTGAATATGACGTTCGATTGGAGCTTGCGGAGACTGCAAACTCCTGTTTGGCTTTCAGTTGGAGATGCCTTAAGATCAAGGGAATAAATCTTCAAGTAAGGGAATTTGAGATGTAGATCGGCTAAAGTAAAATATATTTAAAAATTATAACTTGGATGGGGGCTTAAATGAAAGGAAAACAAGAATTATCCTGTGCTTTTAATGCATCAACCTCTTCTCCAAAAGAATAAACCTCAAATTTAAAATATCCAATACATATGATCAACAAGCTCATTACCACCCATTTATGCATAGATAAAGTTCCATATCTTATCACAAATCCTATAATTAATCAGGAGAAATTTTCATTTAATAACTATTGGGAGGAGAGAGAAAAATTAATGTTCTCTACATTCAAATATAAATTTTTTAGCAGATTGTTTTTTTTTTATTATTATTTAAAGTTGAAGTTGGTTTCCAAATAATTTGTAAAGGATGAAGCACAACTTGGTCTATTGGTTGGGGTTTTTGACTACTAATCAAGAGATTTTGGGTTTGAAACTTGCGTATGTATTATGTATGAGTTTGCCTTAATGACTCAAATGTCTCAAAAAAAAAAAAATTGCAAAGAGAGTTAGCTTCAGCCATGTCAGCTACTGCATTGGCATGACTAAATGGGTAGATACTATACTCTTATCATCTGCGCTTTGGGAAACATTATTGAGCTTCTCCTTCTAGCCTCCCTCCATTCTCTTATCCTATTCATCACATATAAAACTTCATATTACCTCCCACACATCTCTTGCTTTCCACTCCTTGCCTCCCACAAGCCTTCCTTCTTATGTTTCGTTTGGAATGGCTTTTTTGCTGCTTTTTAGATTAAAGCAGATTTCTAGTACAAAAATTTTTTGAACTATAAATTTATGTACTATAAAGCTGTTTTAAAAAGCACTAAGAAAGCCACCCTAAATAAAGCCTTAGTATTCATTAGTAAAGGTCCTATTGTGGTCTACTCCATGGTTCAACACCAAGTGCTTGTTAGGGAAAAATTATGTCGTGTGGATGTTGAAGATGACAATGTATTTTAAAGTTGGGACAATGATTCTATATGTTTGGACATTTTCTTTGGGTACTTCTGAGCAGCAAATGAGTATTAATGATCATGCTTTACAAGTGATTTAAACCAATTTTTTCTCATGGTAGACACACAAGTGTCAAAACATTGTTGAAGTTTTATAAGGCTTAAGCAACTTAGATTTAGCTGGTAGTCCTTCCTTTTAACACTTGTCCTTTTCTACATTTTAGTAATTAATTGATCTACAAAAAATTAATATTCATTTTCAACGCCTTGTCAAAATCTAACTTTCAACAAATAATTAACATTATATCTAGTTTATCATCTCAAACTTGTGAAGCTCGACCTCACCCACCTCATCATATTCCTTTGATTTCAAAACAATTATTCATTTTTATCATCAAGAACCATATCATCTTTAGAATTATGCCTCAATTTTCTTAGTTTTATCATTAAGAACAAGATCATTTGTAGATTTATTAATAATGATAAATTTATTATTTTATAGAGAAGTATGCCCTCCATTGTTGAATCAAGGGTGTCACCACCTCCATTGCAAGTGGTTGGTTCTTCTTCCACTGCTCAAATGGAATCGAAGTAGAAGAAGGGTAAAGCTTGGTGATCCGAAAGAAGCATTAGATGAAAGCTATGGGTAGTGTTCTTCATCCTATCATACTACTAATGTTTTATGAATGAGAAAAATTACTACGGGAAAACATGCGATTACTGTCGGATTTTCCGGCGGATTTTTTTGCGCCGTAACGAACGACGCAGGTAACGGCGGAATGCTCCTGAATCTTGCGACGGAAAAATTACGATGAATTTGCCGGCGCATAATACGACGGAAATTATCCGGCATCGCCATGCAACAATAATGGCGTCAGTAAAACGAGCTCTGAACCGATTCCGTCGCATGTTGCGGCGGAAACATACCGGCGAACATTACCGACGAAACTTCCGCCGGCTTATTTAATGGGTTATATAATGTTATATCATTTTTATGTTTATATGAATGTCTTCTTTGTTATCTATGGGAATTTTGTTTATATTGTTTTTCAAATAGCCTCTTCTTTATGGCTAAGCATTATCTGCTCATCTTTTATTCTATTATATATATTCCCTTTTAATTAAGGCAGTTTAAAGCTTTTTCATATTTGCATTATTCTTTTTTACAAACTTTTGGACATGCATTCGGATTGTGCTTTTTTCTTATACACCTATGGATCTCTAATTCAATATTTTTTTATATTCATGGTGCCTTCATTTCCACAGTTGTGGATGGTACCAATTGTAACCCTATTAATATAATTTTAGCTATTTTTGAGTATTTAATATGATAATTTGATATCATTCCATTTTAACTAATTTAATATTTAAATTAAAAAATTCATCTTATAAGTAAGCCTTAAGAACAATTTGTTTTTAAATTTTATGTTTACATTATTTAAAATTTGGAATGAGTTGTGAAAGAGAAAAGGAAAAAAATGACATGATTGCTTACATTAGAAAGATAAGTCTATTTTATAATAAATGCATGCACATTTATTATATAGTTTTTATTTTTTTAATTATTATTTACCTGCAATATGTATACGGATATTTATACTAGTTAATTTAAGTATAACTTTCATTTAATTTTATAATGAACCCTAAATTTATATATTGATCATTTACCAATAAGCAACAACAAAATAAACTCACATTGCGTCTAAATTTTAAAAATTGTATCATAATTTCTTATATTAAGTGATTCTTAATTATTTTTATTCTAAATTTTCATTCTTTTTATTATTTTATTATAATACTTGGTTGAATCATAATCTTTTTATATCTTTCAAAATAAATATGATAGCTTGTGAGCCAGTTCAATTCTAAACTTAAAATAAAGCTTGAGCTCGAGCTCAAACTCGATTAATTAGTCAAACTCAAACTCAAGCCAAGGGTGACTCAAGCTCGACGCTGCTCATTTACACGCCTAATGGGTGGTGATTTGCGGCATCAATGACAATAAGTTTATTTTGTATTTGAAATTTGTCCAAATTTGAAAGAATTTTAAATATGCCTAAAAAAAACTAGATGAATTCTAAATGCACCAAAATTTTATATTGCATTTATTTTACTTCAAACTAAATATCAATATTCTCAAAACTCCAACATCTGAAATATTTCAGACCCATTTTACTACAAATCAAACAACCTCTAAAAAAATTAAAAATAAAAAATAAAAAAATTTGACAGGAAAAAAAAAAAGGAATAGGGGACAATCACAACCATACATTCTAGATTGATTGACGTAACTTCAGCTTCAAATGTTGTGGCATCTATCCTACACATAAAATGCCTCCCGTATACATTGAAGAATGTGAAGTAATTAAAATTTCAGATGAGATAAGACAGAAAAATTTAGATAAATTTTATATAATATACATAACTATTAAAAAAAATTAAGACAAAATCTAAAAGAAGCAAGGACACACTGTGATAAAGTTCATTTATACAGAACTCGACTGTTAACACAGAATCCATTAATTACATTAGAGAAACAAGAGCAAACTGGTACTAAAAACCTTTTTTTTTTTTCTGGAGCGCCTACTCAAAGTTGTAGTGTTTGTCGACAGTCTCAGACACGTCCCAGGTGCAGCTCATGCCTTTGGGGAACACCACAAAATCACCTGCTTTGATCTCCACATACTCATCGGCACTCCCTTCAGGGTACACCTTCACCTTCCCCTTCAACAGATAGCAAGTTTCCTTGGCAGAGTATGTCCAGGGGAATTTGCTTGGAGGACATCCCCACCTATAGGCAACATGTCTAATATTAGATGTCTTATGTCTTGTAAGAATCAAATATATACGAGAAGAGAATAAGAAACTAACATTAGCTTAACTTTATAATATAAATTCTGTACGTGCAGGTATTAACAAGCTTTTCGCTCTCATTTCATCCTTTATTGTAATATGATGATGACTGATGCACAGGAATGACAAGCAGATATTTTCTGATGAAGTAAGCATTGGGATGAACTTCTAGTATGAACTTTAATCGAAAGGAATAGCTAATTTCAAAGGCAACTTGAGAATTTTTTATATATATAAACTTCATTTATCATTATAATTAGCCATAATCTTAACTACTTGAGGTCTACTTTATGTGTAACTACTTGAGGTCTACTTTATGTGTACTTGTTCTTCATTGTTCACTATTTCTTATTGGAAGATGATTAAAATTTCGTGTGAGACAACTTTCTATACATTCGTGTGCAATTGAGGAAGGGGGGTTGGGCAGCTAGGGTGAGAGGGAAAATTTGAATGAGGGAGGTTTGAATTAGGAAATTAATTGTATTAATAGGAAGATTTGTTTTAGGGTTAGGTTAATGCTTTGATTTGTTTTCTCTTGAAGTTTCTTTGGCGTTTTGGGCTCTAGACTCATCGTCTAGAGAATGGGAGAGAACGATCATTCTCTCGAATCGAGGATCATTTGTATTTGTTTGGCTTTGTTTCTCTTATTGCAATCCATTGTTTTGGGGCTGATTTTACCCAGATTTTGCATTATTCTCGCTGTTTTCTCCAATTAGTGATAGGTTTGCTTGCGAACTCAAGTATTTCCCTTGGGGTTACTTGTGAACTCAAGTATTTCATATCAAGTTGGTATCGGAGCATCATCTTGGGACCAACGTCGGGTGAAATTATGAAATTTTAGCGGGTTTTTTGCATCCGAAAGAAGCTCTCTTGAGATCTGTGGGAAGAAAGATGGCCGAAAAGAAAGTCGAAGTGTTGGAGGGTGAAACAATTAAAATCAGATTTGGAGAGGAAATTCTTTGATTTTCAAAATCAAATCTTCTCCAACAGTGAAAGTTTGAAAGGGGAGTTCACTTTGATGGAAGAGATTTTGAAGAAACTACTAGAGGTGCAGACCAATTCGATGACATCAGAAGCAAGGGAGACCACCGGCGGCCATGGTATAGGAGGGAATCCGAACCCATTTAGGGAAATGCCTGGGAGATAGTTGGTGGATTTGGAAGTAGGCTTGGCAGGAGACAGTTGGGTTGAGAGAGTGTTGGAGGGGACGAAGTTAGTGGAAATGCCTGGGAGAAGCAAATTTCTTGGGTAAGGTGTTTCAACACTCTCTCTCAAGTGAATAAACTGATGTTATTCATTCCAAATTTGCCTAAAAAGTATTGAAAGATTGCATTAAGTAATCATTTAGCGAGAGTTGTTCGCCTATGATAACAAATGAATTATAAAATAGACCATCAACTGTGTTGAGTGAAGGCCTATCCTACATGACCATCTTTTGGCAGCAAGAAAGTCAAATTAACTACTTGAATACATTGAATACATTTAGGCATATTGAGTGTGACCATTTTAATCCCACTTAGCCTTGAGCTGGTGAATTGCCCTAGAGTTATTGAGCTCGACTTATTGAAATTTTGTGGGCCTTAGAGTTCTTACCTAATTGCCAAAAATTTCCTATCAATTGATTGGAATGACCCTCAAGTGCTCTGGATTTTGAGCATCTGAGATATGGATGATAACCCCTCTACATACCTGTTAACGGCGAATGGCGCACCATGGCGCGAAGGTCCCTTTGGAGCCATGACGCGGCGCGCGCTATTTTGAACATGGCGCAAGCTATATAAAAATTATAAAATAATAAGCATGAATATGAAATATTATTAAAAATGAAAAACAAGCTATCATAATAATAAAAGACAACCATAACATATATAAGTTCGACTAAGTAACATCCAAATATCTCATAATTCAAATATTATAATATTTTTTTAAAAGATCAAATAAGAATTTAATCTATTCTTCTTGGGAATCATCATCATCAGCAAATGTTAAAAAAGCTTCATTTTCTTCTTCAATATTGTCTCCTACTTCATAATCATCTTCATCACCCTCTTCATCATCATTCTCAATACCAACATCATGCCTAATTGAAGATTATTTCTCTTTCCCTTTAGATCTTTCCCGAATATTATAACTTTTATCATAAACACCAATAGCTTTAGCAACACTTGTCCAAGTTAAATCTTCCTCTCTAGCAATAAAGTCATTTTCATCATCAGACTCATCATCTAATTTTCCTGTTATTCATTCATTTGCATCATCTATCTCAGTCAAAAAAATAGGATCAATGACATCACGATGATTGAATCTCTGAATCAGTGCTCTATTATATTTCATAAACTAAATCCTTTAAGCGACCATGATCCAATTTGCTTCTTCGTTTGCTATGAAGATGCAATTAAAATATTATTATATTACTATATTATGAACATATATAAAAAGTCAACACACACATTGTATAATACTTACATGTTCAAAAATACTCCAATTGCGTTCGCATCCAGATGAACTACATGTTAGACTTAGGACTTTGATAGCAAAGCTTTGTAAATTGGGAGCTCCTTGTCCATATGCCAACCACCAATTAGTTGGAAGAAATGATTTTTTTTAATATTATATAACAAATCAGTCTTCATTTTTTTGTGAATAATGATACCTGGAGATCGGGTAGTTCTTTGTCTTATAGCTGGAGGAATACCAAAAAATCCTTCACCCCTAATGTATAAACTTAATTCATTAATGATTTTATCTTCTTCAGCTACATTTTGAGATAATCTTCCAATACATTGGTGAAGAACATCAGCTATTTCCTTATCCTTAGCAATATCAGGGTTATTGAAGAAATATTCAGGATTTAAAAAATGTCCCGCTGCATGTAGAGGCTGATGTAATTGCACTTACCATCTTCTATCAATCATTTTAAAAATTTGATCATACTTATCACTATTATTGAAGCTTGCAACAATTGCCTCTTTTACTCTATCAATTGCTTCATATATGTAAGTCATTGGGGGCTTCTTCTCTCCATCAACCAATCTAAGAATATTTAATAAAGGATCAGCTATTTTTAAGGCATACACTATAGTGTTCCAAAATGATTGTTGTAAGATTGTATGTTGGATTGTTTTTCTTTAGCCTCTTTCGCATAAGGACCCAAGATAAATTCCTCACAAATAAACATTTTCTTCAAGTTTAGTTGTTGATGAAAACGTTGTAAAATTAAGAAAGCTGTTGCAAAGCGAGTCTTTGCGGGTTTGACAAGTGCTCTTTGATGTGTGCACCTTCTCATTAACTCAAGTAAGTGAAGCCTAGAATATATAAAACTGTGTACTGCCACTGCTTTCTCAAAGCATCGTCTTAGCTTTTGAATTTTGAAAATGTCCTCCATTATTAAATCCAAACAGTGAGCAGTACAAGGAGTCCAATAAATGTGAGGATATTTGTCCATCAATAATTTTTCTGTTATGTCATTATAATTTAAGTTAAGATATATACAAATTCTTCATAAAATAACATAGCTTTAAAATAAAAGTTATGACAAACCTGCAAGAACATTTTCGGATGCATTATCAGTGACCACTTGCATTACCTCTTGGACAATTAACAAGAAAATTGATTAAGCTTTTCCCATTCCTCGATGTCCATCCATCTGCCATTAGAGAACAGTCATATCGTACACAATCTTCTTGATGGCGTCGCAATAACTCATGTGTATGTCCAACCTCTTTCTTTAAACAAGTAACTCGTACCTCATGATAACTAGGAGGTTTCATACCAGGTCCAAACTGCCCAAGTGCCTCCACCATAACAGGGAAACTATCATAGTTCACAGCATTAAATGGAATCCCAACATTGTACATCCATCTACTGAACACTTGAACATCCTTTCCCCTCATTTCTTTTTTAGCTACATCCATTTCTTTGTTAAACTGACCTTTTCTATGCTTTACTATATCTTCAGGATTTGGTGTAAGGAAAGTATCTATTGGACCTTTAGGTCATGATGTTTAGAAGATAGATGTAGATGCCGATCATTGACTAGATGTGTTAGATTTATTTGTCCGCAACATTTTGGATGGTTTAGCAACTAAAATATCATCTGTCATCACATCAAAGTCTTTTCCTTCTTTAGCAAGGTTTACATTTGATATGTCATTAAATTGTTCCTTTAAATATTTTTTTTCAACATGGAAGCCTTAATTTAAGACTTCACGTGCTCGGGACAGTTAGAGCAAGGCCTTGCATTCCTAAAACCCCCAACGAGGTGTGAGGTGTTGTTTGTGGCGTGTAATTCCTCATTTTGTTATTTTACCATAATAAATGCATGTCACAATGTTGTTGTCGGATTCATTTGTTAGTATAGCATATTTCCATGTTGGATCTTTTTTTAAAGATTGAATTGAATCTGACATTTTATGATCACCTAAAAGCAAACAAATTTAGATAAAAGAAACATAATATTGTCCAGGAAACATAATATTGGGGCTGCCGGGGGTCCAAGGGGGCGCTGCCCCCTGGCAGCGCCCTTGCGGGGATTTCCGAGGGCAGCGCCCCAAGAACAAAATTTATTTGTAAGAGGAATTTTGAAGTTTGTTTGTATGAAATTAGGGAGCGTGTACCGAGCGTGTACCTAGTTGTACCGAGCTGTATCGAGCGGTACAGAGCATGTAACTAGCGGTACCAAGCATGTACCGAGCGGTACTGAGCGTATCATGCATGTACTTAGCGATACCGAGCGTGTACCTAGCGCTACCAAGCGTGTACCGAGTGTGTACCTAGCTTTACCGAGCTGTACCGAGCATGTAAATAGCGGTACTGAGCGGTATCCAGCATATACATAGTGGTACCGAGCATTTACTTAGCGGTATCGAGCATGCACCGAGCGTGTACCGAGCGTGTACCTAGTTATACCAAGCTGTACCGTACTGTACCGAGCATATAAATAGCGGTACCAAGCGGTATCCAGCATATACATAACGGTACCGGGCATTTACTTAGCGGTATCGAGCATGTTCCTAGCGGTACCGAGCATACCTGTTAAGTTATAAATTCTTGTAAGAAATAACCGTGCAAAACAACAGAGCTGTGCGGAACAGATGGAGGTTGCAAATCGGAGTCAGTTGGTAAGATTTTTTATTGGAACAGAGGAAGGAGGGGGCGGATTTGGCAGAAGCACTGCTCTGCGGGACGATTCGGCGGAAACGACTTCAACTTCGGGACAGATTCGGCTGGATTCGACAGAAGCTGCGAATGCAGCAAACAGAAAATAAAAAACCTTCGACTTCGGGATAGATTCAGCGACCTCAACTTAGGGACTACGGGATGTGTTCGGCGGATGCAGCAAACAGAAAATCTTTCGTGAAATTAGGGCAATGAATACTCGTTTATCTTAAAATATAAATATATTTTTAAATATAAAAAATATTCATAAGTATACCGAAATTTAAAAACAATTTGGCGCGCTATTTTGCGCCTTGTGGAATGCGCCATGGCTCGCATGTGTTTAAAATAGCGCGCGCTATGTTAAACACATACGCCTCGCCATAAACATGGCGCCATAGGTGCGCCGCGCCACGCCGTGCGCCATGGCGCGCGCTATTTTGCGCCATTGGCAGCTATGCCCCTCTAATTATAAATTTTTGATAACCATACCCATCATGAGGGACTAGAGTCTTTAAATATCTTCCTTGATTTGAAGTGGGCTTTGGTAATGCAAGCATTATTGGGAAGCTCTCCAGTTACAATTTGAATTAACCAAAACCAATAACAAGGTCTAAGACCTTTGAGAGATGTCTTTATTGTCTCAGTTCTTGAGTAGAAGCCCAAAATTGTATATATTTCTTGATTTGAGGGTGTGGTTGACTTGTTGGCATGCAAATCGACATAATACTATACAAGTTAGCATGAATAATCTCTTTTACATTGTATTGGTAAGTGTTCCTTTTGTAGTGTTGGTAATCTTCACATCCATCCCACTAATGAAGCTAAACTTGGGGCCTAACTTGCATCACTAAATTGATAGGAATGATCTTGGTCCTTGTCATAGTAGATCTATTCAAATGGGGAAGACTTAAGATCCTTGACTAAGATTGCATTATCAACCATGATCGATAGTAGTAGTCCGTGTGTGTGCTGGACAGAGATTTGTATTATTTTGTTTGCTTATATAACTACTAGGCTACGATTCATGTAGACTCTATTACTTGCATGCAAAGAATTGAGTTTTGGCAGAGCACACATTTTGGAATATTGAAGTGCATGCTTTACAGTAAATATCCACTATGTAGATCTTGAAACAAAATAAAGTAGGATCCAACCATCTCATTCCAAGCAGAACAATTATAAGAGAAAATGGCAATGATACATTTGTCGGCAATTGCAAGTGCATTTACATTCAACAAAAGCATTAAATTCAACACATATACTAGCCAATGTTGAAATCTTGATACTCATGCATATAAATACAAACAGGTTCAGGATAGCTTCGAACATCATTCACATTTTATTGCAAAGCATTCTTGGTACTAGGAATATACAAAGATTCATTTGTATTTACTAATTTAGTTGCATTAGTGCATTTTAAAAACAAAGCAACAATATTATAATAAATTACTTAAACTAGTGCTTGAATTGCCAAATGACAGGCACATTTTAGGACACCGTCTAAATAATAAATTACTTAAACTAGTGTTGTCATTATGCCTTATCCTAAGCTAATATTATGACATAATGCCCATACAATTTTACATATTTTTATGCTTCCATTTTTCGATCAAAATAAATAATATCAATAGCCATCTCGAAACATTACAATTGTCATAAATAATGTCAGTGTGCAGCTTAAGGAAATATCTCACAACAACATCATGCCAAACTAGAATGTCCATTTGAAATTATACAAGTCTTCTCAAACTCGTACCAACTCCAATAAATCAATTAGTGCTATCAGAAACCGCATTGAAGACTTTAATACATTTTGTCTCAATAATAGCAAATGCTAAGAAGAACAAACCATTCTTTGCATCAATATCAATAACATAAAGTAATGTTCCTCCATATTTTTTGAGTAGAAATATCCTATCCAAACTAAGAATGACTCAACAAAATGTGCATTCAATTATGCATTTCTTGAAAGCCTAAAGCATAAATTGAAATTGATGCTGAATTTTATATACAATGCCTAATAAAGTGCAATGTAAATCCTTGGTGAATCTATTAATGAGAGAATATGGCTCACCCAAGGGGTCAAATATGAATTTAATTGCTTCCATCAAACACCTTCTGCTTTACAACAACAACAACAACAACAAGCCTTTATCCCACTGCGTGGGGTCGGCTACATGAATCCTTTTCTCCATTGTGTCCTATTAAAAGTCAAATTCTCGTTTAAATCTAATAAAGAAAGGTCATTCCTAATATTTTCTAACCAAGTCTTTTTAGGTCTACCCCTACCTTTCTTAACATAAGTCAAATCTAATACCTCTACTCTCCTAACCGGGTCATCGAAAGGCCACCGTTTTATGTGACCAAACCATCTAAGACGACTTTCTCTAAATCTTATCTTCTACTGGAGCTACTCCAACTCGTACAATCTTCTCGGGTTCCAAGTCAAGTAAAAATAATTTTTTTAATTATGGATCATACTGTATGAACCCAGTTCATATATGCTTTCATGAGTACAATCTTCTCGGGTTCCAGGTCGCATAAAAATAATTTTTCTATGTATGGATCATACTGTACGAACCCAGTTCGTACATGCCTTACAGTGTATGAAAATGCGAGGTCCCATTTCATCTCGATGTTTCATATAAACGAATTTTGAAAATTTCTAACTATTCATCCTGGATGAACTTAGTTCGTACCGGATGATGAGCAGGTATTAAATGATTTCATAATGAATCATAATAGGTTCATATGTAATAGTATTTGAACTATTTATACATATGAAACCTGATCGTACTGTATGATCATGTACACTCAAAATTAAAAAATTTAGTTTTCTGGATGGTTTTTTGTGTCTTTTATATAAAAGGTCAGTTATAAACTGACGTAAAAATCTTTACTTGATGATTTTTCAGGAGCAATTAAAGGAGAGAGTGTGAGAGAGTGTTTGAGAGAGATTTCTTGCTAGTGGAGTGTGAAGGGTTCACAAAGTGAATATCATCAGGTCCAACAGCTTTTCCACCCTTCATTTTATTTAAAGCCTCTCTAACTTCAGTTTTACTAATACACCGATAAAAACAGAAATCTTTATTCACATTTAGGGTGCTAAGATCACTATAGTCAATCTTATTTTCACAATCTTCATTAAAAATTTAGCAAAATATCTCATCCACCTTTGTTGAATATCATCTTCCAAGAAAAGTATTTTTTGATCTTCAACTTAAAGGATTCATGTCATCATCTTCCAAGCTAAGGTCACTATAGTCTAACACCTTCTGCTTTAATATATGAAATTTTAATATTAATTTTTATCTCCATGTATCCGATGATATATATTTTTTAACTTCGTATCTCAATGTTAATAAATTATTTTGGCAAAAAAATGACATAAATTTAGAGGTAAGGTTACGATGGCTAACATACATAATCAGATGAGTGTAGTTATGAGGCTTCCAATACTAGAGATTCTCCAACCGCCAACAAATCATTGACTCTTTGACGTATGCAAGCAACAAGGGCATAGTTTTGGAGGTTCATTGTGGTGTGTGCGCTCGACCATTAATCCTTTCATGTTTGATGTGCTCTTTTGGCTGGCATTTCATATCATGTGGTATTCCATATTGATGATGATAGGCCAAACATTTAATGAATATTGAAGCTCGTTTTTGTTTGAAAATATCATTTCTGCTTCAAGTTCAACTGCAATTACTCCCCAACTTATTATTTTTAAGTTATTGTCAAGTCATCAAACACATCATCTACATCCCATTCTTGTGTTGCCCGAGTGAGCCCGACTAGTATGAATACAAACTATAATTTGCAAATATTGCATAAATGACTTCAAATTAGTAAAGTATGTTGGCATATTATCTGAAATCCATCATTGACAGTATTATTTTCAATTTTAATATCAATTATTCTATAAATATCTTCTTGACTGGTTGAATCTCAACTTGAAACACTATTCATTATCTTACACCTTTCAGTAACATCATCATTAGTGCAAGCGTGAAGGAGATGATGAGGTATCAAAAATAGTGTACATGAAAGTGAAGTACTTATCAATATTATTGCTCAGATATTTGTGTTGTCAGTTAATATTGCAGAAAGCCCTTATGTTTCTTCATGTGTGTTGCTAAAATAAGAAACATTACTAGTTTGTGTAGCAATTTTAATCAAAAATCTAGTTGCAGTTAGATTGGTTCCAATTTCACGTATATAACAAATATTTGTTGTCTAGCCTCAAAGAGGATTATCCCGCACACTTCATCTTCTAAGATATGGGCCGTTATATAACCAGTACTTAGCAAACTGACAACCGAAATTAACTGAATGGACCAAACTATCATAATGAAAGGCTTGCATTATTATACATTTAGTAAGCCCACCTAAGATTGATGATATTGGAACCATAACACAGGAGTAAAGTCATTCATAATAATTAAGAATAAATTATGAGTTTTCTATACTCTTACTAAATGTGCTCCTACCAAAATCATTACTTAATAAGATCCTCCTTAGAATTTTCTCTTTCATTAAGATATGAGCAATATATGATCAATGTACTTAAAGAGACCGGAACCTCTATTTGTGAGTAATTTACACATCAAAGAGTTCAACCAAAATGAATATAACAAAAATCAAGCCGTGAATCCACTAGTTAAAAATCATATAATTTAAATAGAAGATGAGAAATAGATGCATAAATCACAGAAAAAATCAAAGCAATTCAGATTTCTCAATTTGTGAGATAGATGCACAAATTATTAAAGAAATTAATGAAACTCGGATTTCTCAATTTGTGCAGAATGCAGTCTCCATGAAGTTAGAATCTCGGCGCTAATTGCAAACTACCAAATCAATAGCATCCTAATAAACACTGGATGTTTCGTGAATGTCATGTTCAAGGGTGTCTTCAACAAAATGAATTGGGGTGCTTCTCAATTAGCCCCAACAATAAGACCACTCTATTGATTAGTTAGAGGACGTTAGGACGATGATAGGAAGTACTTGAGTTCACAACTAACCCTAAGGGTAATACTTGAGTTCGCAAGCAAACCTAACAAGAATAGGCAAAAACAGCAAGTAATAGGGCTGATTTTAGGCGAAATCAGTAAGAACAACGCAGGAAATATAGTAGATTTGAGAAGAAACTCAAGAGAAATACTTTGATTCAATCCAAGAGCAAGAAAAACAAAGCAAGATAAAATTTTCTTCAATTCGGGGGTAGAAATACTCTCCAAATCATTAGCAAACCTAGATCGCAAAATTCTAGCCAATCTCAAGATAACCCTAACCCTAACCTTCAGCAAAGATTAATTAAAGCCAAAGGAAGCTTACAAAATCCCTAAACATCCCCTAATTAAAATTTTTCCTCCTAATGCTGTTTAAATAAGCAAGTGGGCCCCATTAGGGCTTCCGCCCCCCTACAGGTTCCGCCCAACTCTTGGGCCGGCGGCTGTACACCTGAACCGATCCCTATTGCACCGATTTAGCCGGCCCCTCCTAGGCCAAACACTTAACAGATGATGATAAAATGATGGCATGATGTCCTTGCCCATTACCTGAGGGGATGGGGAACGACAATATAAGCGATAGATGACTTCATTATAGTTGATGCCCATACAACATGCAATGTAATATTTGGTCAATTGCTTTTCAACACCTTTACAATCATGGTCTCTATCTATCAAGTCACCTTCAAATTCCTAGCTAGCGAGTTATAAATCACGATGAAAGGAGACTTGCTACAATCCAAGGCTTGTTACTTATGAAACTCAATGCTTACTATTTGGGATTATTAATACTTAGGAAACTCATCGCTTATTCATTAGAATTATCAATACTTTGAGAATTCAGCACTTGCTGTTTAAATTCAATAATAAGCAAGGAACTCAACCCGTACTCATTGGGATTATTAATACTCAAAGAACTCGACGCTTACTCACTGGGAATCAGAATCAATACTAAGATTCATTGCTTTCATTACTTAGAAATAGTTTAAATTCATACTCGTTGCTTGACTCACTAAAAGCTCACAAATTTGATACGTTTATAACAAAAGTTCATGATTGGAAATTCTTTTTGGATTTTAATTACTATGAATTTAGAATTTCCCTTTGTTTGTTTCCCAAAAATTTTAAGCAAAAAAATTTATGCAAAAAATCTATAAATATTACAAGATAAAAGTCCAGCATTACAATCTGGACTCTTATGTCATAAGATCCACATTAAATAATACAAGTAATCCCTTCTAGAAGTGAGTCAAGATGGTTACCTTTATGAAAAAAAAAAAAAAAAACTAACAAAAGGTGAGGCCCATCAAAGGGGATGACAAATTATCTAAGAAATACATCAAGAAATTTTAACAAGATGACTTGAAATTTTTTACAAGGCAAATTAGCTGCAATTGGAAAAAAACGCAATAAGACTTATTTAACAAAGAAATATTCTCAAACTAAATAGAGACAAATCATTTAAAAGGGTACATTCAATAAAAAAACGACATATATAATGCTTGCCATCTACACTATCGGGACTCTCCTCTCCTACCTCGGCATTGTAATAAAAGAAGTTGAGATTTCTCCAGGCATAGTTGACCAAGTCCACCAATACGTCTAAATAAAATGCAATGTCTTTCTAATATTGATTTATAATTTCTTTTTTATACTTGGCCAAGCTAATGAACTCGCCACTATTTACGATCTTTAGAACTTCAGAAAAAGAACCAATTAGCACTAACCTCAATTTATTAAACCAACCATTTAACTCCAAGCTTCAAGCATACAACGAGTGAAGCGAATGGGCAAGCTCTTTCTTCGATGACTCTTACCTAATTAAAGCGAATCCTAAGTATTTACTTGACCTTGCAGCTTAGCAATCTTCAACTCATCAATCACCTTCAAACCTCCAGCTTGCTTCTTGATCCTTTCTTTGAAACTCAACAAGTTTGTGTTGGCCTTTTTAATGAATTCAGCCAAACGAGCCTTTGTGCTTTGCTCAACCAATACGGACAACATTAGCTTGAAAAATAACTCTCTACTCTCTGATAAACCGGCCCTTAGTGGACCGGTCCAGTCGGCCTCTTCTAAGGGGCCGGTTCACGTCTACAATAGGAGGGGGTGGCGGCAAGAGAGAGAGAGAGATAGAGAGAGAGAGAGAGAGAAGTGGGATCCACTTGATTTCAAATTCAAAATTGGAGCCAAAGGAGGGGGAGACAAGGGCCTTTAGGTCATTTTATTTTATTATTTTAATTGTATGCCTTAAGTATGGGAGGGAGATTAGGGTTAGGGTTATATTTGATTATTGTGTTTATGTGAGAGTTCTTCTTGGCGTCTTGGGCTCTAGACTCAGTAGAGATTGGGAGAGAATCCTCCTCTCAAATTGAGGATCAATTGTATCTTTGTTTTGTTGTTTTCGTTAGTTCTCTCTTTTACAATCCAATTACAATTTGGAGAGTTTTCCACCAGAATTTTATGTGATTCTATTGTTGTTTTTTCCCTATTCTTGTTAGTGTTTACTTGAAATATTCAAGTATTTCCTATCAAATTGATATCAGAGCAAGTATTGGGACCATCAGGAGCTGATTTTTTTAAATTTCAGTGGCGAAACTTCATCAGGAGAAAGGAACCCTTGTTGATTTTTTGATCAAAATCAAGAAATTTTGATGACAACCGAGAAGGTAGATGCGTTGGAAGAGTGTTTTGAAGGAGAGATGAGCCAAATAAAAGCCACAATGTAGGATCAAATTTCATCCGTAGAAGATAAAATTTCGTTAGTGAAATACAAAGTTTCCGATCTTTATTTGACAGTGAAGAGGTTATTGAAAAATCAAATCCAAACGGCGGCATCAAAGATGAAGGAACCAATGGGAAGAACTAAGAATTCTGATTTCGTAGGAGTGAAAACGAAGTTGAAATCATTGAGGAGAAAGGGTGAAGGTGGGGAGAGAGACGTGAAAATAGGGGGAAAGGAGTAAAGGGTGTTGTTAGAGACAGAAAGGAGGGAAACTATGGTAGGAGGGATGCTGATTTTGGAGAAATGAGGAAAGAAAGTAAAGAGGGGTTTGAAGATGAGCATGTAAAGGAGGATCGGGAGACATGGGGAGATCAAAGCACTTAAGAGAGGGGAAAATATGGAGGAATATGGGGAAACGGGGGAGACCCAAAGGTGAGAAAGCTGAAGATGTTAATTTTTGAAGGAGAGGATACTTATGGATGGATCTATAAGGTGGAGAGGTACTTCACCATTAATGGGTTGACGGATGAGGAGAAATTGACAGCAGTAGGCCTATGTTTGGAAGAGAAGGCATTGTCATGATTCCAATGGAGGGACCAAAGGAGACCTATACGGAGCTGGAGAGCATTCAAGGACTATTTATTATAACGTTTCCAAATCGATGGGAGAGGAAATTTCTATAAGCAATTTTTTGCACGGGTGCAAGACAGATCAATGGCAGGCTATCGGGAGCGGTTCAGTCACCTAGTCAATCAGGTGGAGCAATTATCAGAGATTGCATTGGAGGGAGATTTCATGAAGGGGATCAAGGCAGAGATCAGAGCGACGGTGAAAGTCATGATGTCTTGTGACTTCGGAGAGGCCATGAAGTTGGTACAGCTGGTGGAGAATCAAAAGAATCTAGAGAAGGGGGCCAGGAGCAACAGTTCAGGAGGCACTTACAGGATGACAACCACCCACTTAGCACCCAAGGGCCCTACAATAGGAGGATTTCGTGAGACCTCTAGGGAGAAGACAGTAAAATGAGGGGGGCGGGGGAAATTTCAAGAGACTGACAGAGAAGGAGATATAGGAGAAAAGGATAAAAGGGTTGTGTTTCAGGTGTGATGACAAGTATACCCCAGTATTTGATCCATATTGTGTGCAAAGAAGGGGTGGTAGCAAATTAGTCAAAAACTGAGACTATGTTGAGATGACCATTACCTAAGAATCTTAAGTAGTTGAGAGGATTCTTAGGGCTGACAGGATACTACATGTTCGTAAAAGGGTACAACACCATAGCGTAGCCACTAACAAAATAATTGAAGAATGACGGATTCCTATGGGGGAAGGCAGCCACAGAAGCTTTTGGGAGTTTGAAGAAGGCTATGATGAATGTACCAGTCATAACACTACCAAACTTCACCCAAGTGTTCGTAGTAAGGACAAATGCTTTAGGATATAGGTAGGGGTAGTGCACACACAAAATCAACGACCCATTGCCTATTTCAACCAGGTGTTGATAGCTAGAGCCAGACTGAAATCAGTTTATGAGCGGGAGTTGATGGCCATTATACTAGCTATCCAGAAATGGCAGCCCTATCTATTAGGTAGGAATTTCGTTGTTATGACGAACTAGTGGAGCTTGAAGTACTTGTTGGAACAGCGGATGGTGATAGAGAGGCATCAAAGGTGGCTATCTAAGCTGTTGGGTTATGATTTTGAGATCCAATACAAGCAGGAGTGGAGAACAAAGTGACAGATGCCTTGTCCAGATGTATGGGGGATTTGCAGGTGACAATAGTGTTAATTCTATTGATGTTAGATTGGTAAGCCGTCAAAGAGAAGAGTGCTTGAGATGAGGAGTTGGGGAAGATCAAGGCTGATTTACTGAGGGAAGAAAGTAGCCACTCGGGAGGGGGGGGGAGGGCGTATTATTTGGTGGGGGAGAGACTTCTGTACCAAGGGAGGTTTATGATGCCTTGAACATCAACCCACATTCCACACTTGCTCCAAGAGTTCCATGGAAGCGCTGTTGGGGGACATTCAGGGGTGCAAAAGACCTATAGGAAACTAGCTTCAAACTATACTAGATGGGGATGTATACGGATGTGGAGGAGATGGTCGCCAAATGTGAGGCTGTTAGAGGAACAAGTACATGGAAATGTCTCCAGGAGGATTATTACACCCACTTGCTTTACCAGGTCAGGTATGGGAGGAGGTGTCTATGGATTTCATAGATGAGCAACCCAAATCAGAGGGCTTCACAGTAATACTAGTGGTTGTGGACCGCTTGAGAAACTATGCTCATTTCATTCCCCTATGACATCCATACACTACAGTGACATTGGCATCAGCCTTTACCAGAGAGGTGGTCAAACTGCATGGAGTACTAGATGCTATAGTATCTGATAGAGATAAGGTGTTTCTCAGTCATTTTGAAGGGAGTTGTTCAAATTACAGGGGACAGTATTAAAGAGAAGCACCGCCTACCACCCACAGATGGATGGCCAAACATAAGTGGTCAACAAGAGTTTGGAAACTTACTTAAGATGCATTGTGTCGTAGACACCCAAGTTATGGGATAGATGGCTAGCATGGACTGAGTATTAATACAACACCTCTTTTCATTCTACTTCTCAGATGACCTCATTTAAGGTGTTGTACGGAACTGATCCACCTCACTTAGTGCACTATGGGCATAACATCACTTCAGTTTCTTCAGTGGAGTACTTGAAGGAGAGTGATAGAATATTATAAGAGTTGAAGAGGCATCTGCTGAGAGCTCAACATATTATGAAGAAGCAGGAAGATGGGCATAAGAAGGACATCCAATTTAAGGTAAGGGAAAGGGTGTTCTTAAAGCTCCGACCTTACAGGCATAGATCAATAGCCAACAAGAGAAATGAGAAGCTTGCCCAAATATACTTTGGGCCATATAAGATATTGAAGAGGATTGGAGCTGTGGCTTATCGGCTGAAACTATCTCCAACGGCGACGATACACCCGATGTTCCATGTATATCAGTTGAGGAGGGTAATTGGAGATTCTGCAGTAAGCTCTGAATTAACAGTGACACTAACTGAGGATTTAGAGGTGATGTTGGAACCCTTGGAGCTGATGGGGTTCGCCAAGGAAAAGATGAAACTAAGGAAGTATTGATCAAGTGGAAGAGCCTCCCGGACTATGACGCCACATGGGAGCCATATAAGAGGGTGAAACACCAGTTTCCTTATTTTCACCTTGAAGACAATGTGATTTTTTGGGAGGGCGGTAGTGTTAGACTGGCCTTTAGTGCACCGGTCTAGTCGACCCCTTTTAAGGGGCCGATTCATGTATACAACAACAGGGGGTAGCAGCAAGAGAGAGAGAGAGAGAGAGAGAGAGAGAGAGAGAGAGAAGGAGGTGGAGTCCACCTGATTTTAAATTCAAAATTGGAGCCAAAGAAGGAGGCGGCAAGGGCCTTTAGGTCTTTTTGTTTTATTATTTTAATTGTATGCCTTAAGTATGGGAGGGAGATTAGGGTTAGGGTTATGTTTGATTATTGTGTTCTTGTGAAGGATCTTCTTGGTGTCTTGAGCTCTAGACTCATCTAGAGATCGGGAGAGACGACCCTCCTCTCGAATTGAGGATCAATTGTATCTTTGTTTCGTTGTTTCCATTAGTTCTCTCTTTTGTAATCCAATTACAAATTAGGGAGTTTCCATCAGAATTTTGTGTAATTCTATTGCTGTTTTTTCTTATTCTTGTTAGGGTTTACTTGAAATATTCCAATATTTCCTATCACTCTCCTTCATAATCACCATACTAATTTTTATTCTTAATGGTCAACTTCCTATGAGAATTCACCCAAAAAATAATACTTAGCAAAGAAGAAGTGAATTGCCTCATTATTGACATTTGAAGCTCATCTATAGAGAATTCTTCAAAGTGAACATGCACGCACTCATAGAAAATTGTAGGATTGAGTTTGAAGGACAACGAGTGCAACATGCTCTTTGGTAAACATGGGTCTACATTGGAGTTAACAATAAATTGCCTTTCTCTGAAGCTCTAAGTTCAAAATTGATGTGAATCAATGAAGGAATTGCGTGCGGAAATTAAAACAAGAGTTAATTAAAACTTGTCAATACAAATTTATTACCAATAAACTAAAGGATTAAATTTGTTCTAGGTCATCAACTTGCTTAGGCAAAGATTTGCTTTGAGATCACCAAACAATTCATGACACTTCAAGATAAAAGAATTACTTAAATGCTCATAACAAAATCCCACAATTAATAATGAAAAAGTTCACCTTGAGCACCCTCTCACTCGTTCACTCTTGGGCTTTAGCGGAGAAGAAAGAACCACGCGAAGATGGAGAGCACCACTACGGAAAAGGAGACGAAGGACTTCGTTACTAGAGAGGTAGCCGCCGGTGGAAGTGGTGGTGGATGGCGTCCGATGATCGTCCAAGCGTAATCTTGAGACTGTCGGTCGATGATGCTCACGAGAATCGGGACGACTCGCTCCAAGTATTCTTCAACTGTGGCGTCGTCTTCAAATCCAACGTCAAAGCACAGAGATCGTAGGATATTAATGCTTCCGTCGACGTTGAATACCAATCCCCACTCAAACTCCGGATCCGCCATTCACCATCGGAGTGCGGAGGGAAGGAGACAAGAGAGGAAGGGTTGGGCCGTGAGCTAGGGAGGGGTTTGGAGGAAAATCTGAAGTTGTATTTCAAATTTTTGATTGGGAGGAGAAGTTATTTGCTTTAAAATTTTCCCTCAATTATGTGGGAGAGAGGAGCAGCTAATAGGGAAAAATTAATATAATCATTAGTGGGTGCTTAAGTGGCAAGTAGAGAGAGAAGAGCATAGGTAGAGGGGGCCGGCCAAGCAAGGGGGGAAAGAGAAGGGATTTGAGTAATTAGTGGGCCCCAAGAATTTAATTAAAATCTGAGCTTTTAAATTTTAGATTTTTAATTAAGGGAAGTTTCAAATGAGGGAGGGAGGGGAATTTGAATTTGAATTCGGGTAATTAATCCTCAATCAATTGCTCACTAATTTGAGGAGTCAAATTAGGAAAGCATTAAAAGAAAATTGATGGCTGAATTCAAACTCCTCCAGGCACTGAAACCGGCAGGATTAACCAGAGGAAAGGAGGGCCAGGCTGTTGAGGGGGAGACGGTGGTTGTGCTGGGGCCGGCGGCTAGCCCAGCCAGCGGCAAGAGGGGGACGGGTAGGGCGGAAGATCGGCGGGATCAGGGAGTGGGGGGAGTTCTCTGGATCGGCTGTGGGGGGGGGAGGGGAAAAACAGTCCAAGCTCAAGGGAAGAGGCTGGTATGTGGAGAAGGAGGTGGGGAAAATAAGGAAATAAGAGTAAAACCAAGAGCTCGCCGGTGCGGGCTGTTGGGTATTTCGGATGGAACCTCTCCTAGGTCTCCTCTCTTTCTCTCAAGCTCTCAAGCAATAAGACAAAAGAAAAATCTCAGAAATTTTATTAATCAAACATTAAACTCATACAATAAGAGGAGACCCTTTTATAAAGGTCTCAAAGCATGAAAATGAAAAAGACTCACATGCCCATCGGGCTACAACAAACACTACGCCTTCATAAGGACAAAATAGTCACTAATGCATGAAATAAAAGATATATAAAATAACATAGAAAAATATCATAAAATGACATGGCAACATCAGAAATATAAGCTCCCAATCGTAGCCGTCGATCTACGATTCCTTCGCCGGTAAACCTGCCTAAAATGTCTGTCGATGACCTCATCATTCTCGCCAGGTAGGAGAAAACTCGACCCCGTCGAGTGAGTAGCTCTAGAGCTCTCGTACAACTCTAAAAGATCTGGGTTTAGGATCTGTAGCTCCTCTCGATCCATCCAAGTGTCCTCTGTCGGTGGTGTCCCTTTCCAGTGCATTAGGTACCTTCATCGTCCTCCTTCCTTCATGGAAATGATCTCATCATCCAGTATGGTTTCTATTTTCTCCGCATGGGGCAATTTGGGAAGTGGAGGTAGGCTAGGGATCTCACCAAGTGGGTTCACACAAGGCTCATTTGTAAGTGGATTGTGGGGGTTAAACTCTGGTCCCTCGAAGGCTACTAAATCTTCTATATTAAAAGTAGGATTGATGTTAAAACCTTCAGGGAGGTCCAGCACGTAAGCGTTACTATTTATCTTGAAAATGATTTTGAAAGGTCCGGCGCTTCTCGCATGCAATTTCTTCGCGGATCCGGGAGGAAAACGCTCCGAACGGATTCGCACCATCACAGAGTCTCCGACTTCGAATTCTTTAAACCTTTTCTTTTGATCAGCAATTAATTTATAACTGGCGTTGCTTTGCTCAATTTTCATTTTAATTTCTTTATGCAATTCCTGTATATGGGATGCAAATGTAGATGCTAACTCTGACACTCTAAACCTAGGACTCATGGGAAGCAAGTCTATGGGTTGTCGGGGTAGGTATCCGTACACGATTTCAGCAGGACTCAAACCAGTGGTTCTATTGACGGAGTTGTTGTAAGAAAATTCAGCGATAGGAAGCTTAGAATCCCAATCTCGTATGTTCTCTCCTACCAAGTTCCTTAAAAGATTTCCTAGACTTCTATTAACCACTTCAGTTTGGGGGTGGAAGGCTATGGAAAATTAGAGTTTAGTGCTCATTTTGTGCCATAAGGTTTTCCAAAAGTAGCTAGTAAACTTGACATCCCTATCGGAAATGATGGTGTTGGGTAATCCATGTAGTCTAACAACCTCATCAAAATAGAGTTTAGCAATACGGGAGACGTCAAAAGTCTTAATGCAAGGGAGGAAATGGGTCATCTTAGAAAAACGATCGACAACTACACAGATCGAATCATGTTTTCTCAAAGTCTTTGGTAAGACAAGAACAAAATCCATGCTCACATCCTGCCATGGACAATTGGGTGCGGGAAGAGGGGTGTAGAGCCCTGTATTCTGTTTGCGTTGCTTAGCGAGTTGACAGGTGTGACATCTCCTAAGAAGTCTACTAACGTCACGCTTTAAACTAGGCCAGTAGAATCGGTTTTCTAAAGCAGTCATGGTCTTGGCTTGTCCAAAATGACCTGCTAACCCTCCCGCATGTAATTCCCAAACAAGGAATTCTCGAAGTGACGTTTTAGGAATACAGTCTTTGGGATTTAAATAAATATCCATCTTCCAATACGAAATCTCCAATAATTCGTTCATCACCAGTGGTAAGCGTAGAATAGGTTTCTCTAAAATCGGGGCAGTCTGAGTAGTCTTCTTTGAGCCGCTCAAAACCTATTACTTCAGTAGTCATCTCCCTAGTAATCATCATTCGACAGCTTAAGGCATCAGCAGCCTTATTTTCAGATCCTGCTTTATGTCTAATGGTATACGTTTACTCTTGCAGGAATTCAACCCAACGGTCGTGCCGAGCATTTAGTTTCTTTTGGGAATTAATGTACCGTAAGGCCTCATGATCCGAAAAGATAACAAATTCTTGAAGTAGAAGGTAGTGTCGCCAATACCTGAGGGATTGAATGATGGCATAAAATTCCTTGTCATAGGTGGAGTACCGTTATCTAATGTCATTCAATTTCTCGCTAAAGTAATCGACCGGGTGTCCCTCTTATGAAAGGACTCCACCTATACCAATTCCAGACGCATCACAAGTCACCTCAAAAACTTTGAAAAAATCAGGTAACCTCATCACAGGGGCTTCCATCATTCGCTTCTTAATCTCCTCAAAAGCCCTAGTTGCAGCTATGGTCCAAAGAAAGTCTCCTTTCTTCAGGCAGTCCGTTATTGGTGCTACAATGGTGCTAAAATTTTGAATAAATCTCCGATAAAATGTGGCCAATCCGAGAAAACTCCTAACATCTCTAATATTCTTGGGTTCTGGCCACTCATTTATAGCTCGCACCTTTTCAGGATCAGCAGATATGCCTTGGGAAGATATGATAAATCCAAGGAAGGTTACTTAGTTTGTGAGGAAAGTGCACTTCTTAGGATTGGCATACATCTGCTCTCTTTTCAAAATCTCACAAACTTGTCTTAGATGATTCAAATGTTGTTCCACCGAATGACTGTAGATTAAGATATCATCAAAGTATACTACAACAAACTTTCCCAGGAAAGGCCTAAGGATCTGAGTCATCACTCACATAAAAGTACTTGGGGCATTGCTTAATCCAAAAGGCATTACAGTCCACTCGTATAACCCATCTTTGGTTTTGAACGCCGTCTTCCATTCGTCCCCAGGGCGGATTCTAATTTGGTGATAGCCACTTTTGAGATCTATTTTCGAAAAGAGTGTGGCCCCAGTCATCATGTCAAGCATGTCATCTAAACAAGGGATAGGAAAGCGGTACTTGACTGTGATTTTGTTGATAGCACGGCTATCAACACACATTCTCCACGACCCATCCTTCTTAGGGGTAAGAAGGGCGGGGACAGCACACTGGCTCAGACTTTCCTTAATGAATCCCCGTTGTAACAACTCGTCCACTTGTTTCTTGAGCTCCTCATGTTCAGTAGGGTTTATTCGGTAGTGGGGTAGGTTTGGCAAGGAGGCTCCATGTACTAAATCAATAGCGTGTTGAATGTCCCTTAGAGGTGGCAGTTGGTGGGGTAAATCTTCAGGGAAGACATCAGAAAAAGTTTCCAAAAGTGGTCTTACTTCCTCAGGGATTGGTTCTTCTTGATCTACACTCACTTCCCGGGCTACTAACGCGTAAAGAGGGGCTCCCGACTCCAGTTCTACACCTAGGTCTTTAGCAGTTAATAAATTCAAGCCCGTGTTAGGTTTCAGGGAGTTGGGCTTAACTTCTTCCTTGGTAGACTTAGGTTGAGTGGGTAAAAGTTTAATCTTCTTGCCCTCATGTTCAAACACACAGGTGTTTGATCGGTCATAAATGTGCACATCGTTGTCGAACAACCAAGGGCGGCCAAGGAAGATTTGACCCACATCCATTGTCAAAACATCGCACCAAATTTTCTCTTTATATCCAACGAACTCAATAGGAACGAGACTCCTATCTTTTACCTCTAAGGTGGTTGAGTTGATCCATGCAACTTTGTAGGGGT
>NW_021319500.1:758302-761920 GCF_001605985.2 Dendrobium catenatum
GTTATTGGATACACTTCGTAGAGGTCAAGTGCGTCCTATAACAGCAACAATGCCCTTTGCTGTTCCCACTCCAAACGAGACACTTGATACAAACCCAACTCTGCTAACCAACACATTCTAAACAAATCCTATATCAACTAAGGAGGTACGAATTCTCAACTCCAAATTCAAAATAAGAGTCACTTTTATCTTGTATTTCTCCCATAGTTCTATATTTCTTTTCTATAGAAGCTAACACTAAAGGAATCTAACTCAAACAAGTAAGAATTATCCTACCCCCAAAAGGATGCTGAAGACTTTTCAACCTAAGGCTCCCTAATACTTCAGACTCCAAAATTCATCTTATAGAAAGAAAACACTAAAGGAATCTAACCCAATATTACCTCAAACTTTTAAACTCCAAAATTCCTCCTTAGACATAATCCCTAAGAGTATTTAATTCAAATAGAAAAGTACTAACTACTCCCAAAAGGCACTAAGAGATCCTACTACACAAATCCAATCATAAAATTTAAGATGATACGTAAGAATTTCTAAGTGAATCACTACACAAAACCCTACAACAACTATCGGCCAAAATCTCTTCTCTTTTCATTTTGTTTTGACACAAAAGCTCTACAAAACCATCTACCAAAAATCCCCTCTTTGACACAAAAATTCTACCCAAACAACCACCAATCAAGTGCCCCCTTCCATTTGGAGTGGGGTAAAATAACAAAGCTTTCCAACGAGAAGATTTTATAAAAAAAAATCCTTCATTGTAAAGCACTCGTCATAAAACATTCGCAAGACGAAAAACACATAAAATTCCAATGCAAGCCAATTCGCGAAACTCACAAAACAAATCTTCTCGATGCGAAACAACTCATAAAGCCTTTTGCAAAACTTAAAACCATAGACCGATTCATGAAATCTTTCAATACGAGATAATTCATAAAACTTTCCAAATCATCCTCATTCTCCCAACAAAGAGTCGCGAGCGAAAAGACCACTTAATCTTTTCAACACAAATTCGATGGGAAATATTAAATTCACAAATATATGTTACTTTACATGCTAACGAAAGAAATTCATCTATAGCGACATAAACTAGCCTCCAACAATTCCAAGTAATTTTGTAGTAATGCCAATAATAGTGTATAAATGGAATAGAAAAGATACAAAGGTCCCAATTCAAATTTTCCTACATGTGCAAACTTTCTACACTCATGCTTTCTTGAAATTGTTGCGAAATAATCTACTCAAAGCTCATCAAAGATATTTTTAAATTCATATCTCGTTAAGAAATCTACATGGCTTTTACAACTTCTTATCATATGATGATCCATAAATAAACATAAGCTTCATGACAAAGGTCTTTGTGCAAAACGACGGCAATAAAACTTCCAAAAACATACATTTTTTTTTTTTACAAAACTTACACAAAAAAAAAACTATAGGAATCTCCACCAAGAAGCGATACAAAATCCATCCAAAAAGCGGTGAGGATTCTTATGTAAAACGGCGAGAAAACTTTCAAAATCTGCACTCGTTTTCTACCAAAAACAGTAAGAAAAGTCACACAAAAGCTGTAGGGAACCTCACAAATGAACGATGAAAGCTTCACCCAACTATCGTAGGATTTCTCGTGTAAAATAGCAATAAAACCTCAAATTCTGTACTTGTTTCTTATCAAAACAGTGGAAAAAGTTCTACAAAAAGCTGTAGGAAGTTCACGACAAAGCGATAACAAATCTACCCAAACGCCATAGGAATTCTTATATAAAAACAGCAATAATATATCCAAAATCTGCACTCATTCGCTTACGAAAAACAGTAGCCAAATCTCTACAAAAGCTGTAGGAATTTTGCATAGAATTAGCATTTGCACCCATAATCATTTGTGAAAAGTTCGCATACACATTTCGTTGGCAACTATCACCCAAGATCCTTGCTTGAGATTCATCAATATTTACTATAAACAAAGTGTTGGTCATATAAAGCACTTATGAAATCATTTGGAGCAAATCACTATGAAAGCTAAAACCTTCATAACCACACACCCTCATGCAAGCTTCATATACACTTATTTGAAATTTATCAAGATTCATCGCCCAACATCACTAGTAAAAAGAACATTATATGTTTCACCAAGGAGATTTGGGAAGGGTTTTGCAAACACAATCATGTTCAATAATTATGAAAAGAAGAATGGAACTTTAGATCTAATCATGCTTGCAAAATATTTAATTAAGTCCCAACATATGGTTCATGAATAATCTACAAAATAGTATAAGGATTTCTTAAAGGCATTCACCCAAACACCTTGCATGCATGATTTAATAAAGAAACAACATGGCTTCTCAAGCCTTGCCACCATTCACACCTAAAACTTCTACAATATATAACATGAATTAAGTACAAATTCCACACATTGGTTACTCGTTTTCAAGCAACATAACTCAACATAGCACATCCAGCAACCATTCCAAAATAAGTTTGGCTCTAAGCAAATCTACACATATCACCATTATCTAAACAAGATGAACCTTCTATCAAATTCATTTCATTCGTTTATAAAGTATACATGTATACACCTATTTCCAATTGCTAAAAAAAAAAAAAGGAGAATAATAATAGTTACTGCTTCGTTCTTAAACAAAGGATTAACACCAGAAAAGGACACATTTTTTTTATAAGGGTGTAAGCTTCCAACGACCATTAACACATTTAACCACTAATGCATTTCTATACAGGCTAACAAAACTAAAAAAAACAACATGAGTTGGACATGAATAGCCATATTCAACACATCCTAAGTCATAAACGGAAAGAAAAAAATAATAATAAAGGAAAGGAAGAACAAAACATTCTAAATCAGTTTGGAATAGAATACGGTGCAAAAGGGAGAGAAAGACCGTGCCGTAGAGATCATTTAACTAGTTTTTAAGGAAGGGAATTAAGCACAAAGAAAAAAAAAAACAATGATCATCGCTCTCAGCTATAGCCACAGATATCATTAAACACATAGGGATAAGGAAATCCAAGCAAAGACTTACTCTTCTCATGACTGTAAAATCTAACAAAGAAACTCAGTACGACAAAGCAATGAACAACTCATCATCCTAGAGAATGAAGGAGGGGGAAGAGGGGTGGAAGGAGACAGAGGAAGAAGAAGGCTAAGAAAGAGAAGAAGAGAACTCACCTGCAGCCTTGGATCAAATTGGTAGGGAAGAAGGGAGTTCGGCCTTGGCTTCCGCGCAAGAGAGGGACGTCGGGATCGGTCCAGGCAGCGTAGATTCGTCGAGTTCAGCTCTGGAGATCAGGCTCGGCCTCGGATGGGAGCTGCTTCGAACGGGGGCGGCTTTGGACGGCTGGAGCTTACGAAAGAAAAGGGGAGCTCGGCTCTTCTTGTTCCGAACGGGAGAGATGGCGAGGGAGAGAGGGGAGACTTCGGTCGGCTCTTGGAACTGGGAGAGTGCGACTGAGAAGAGAGGGAGACGAGAGAGTGCGAAAAAAAAGAAGGCTCGGACGTGAGAGGGCTGGGCGTTAGCGAGGGCCAGAGAGCATGAATGCCGTCTCCGAGAGCTTCGTCCCGAGTAAATCGAGCCTGTCGTCGAAAGAGGAAACCCGCCAATT
>NW_021319500.1:767117-785891 GCF_001605985.2 Dendrobium catenatum
CCAGTAGGTGTAGCTAAAAAAGGAAATTGCCTTCTGAAAAAAGGCTCATGTGGTGATGGAAAAAATTTAAGTGGAGGTCTGTAAGCTAGAAGATCAAGCTAAGGTGGTGTAGGAGAGGAATGATTCCTTCTTTAATTATCCAAACTACAAAAAAGATACTTGGTGACAAGTTCAAAATCATGGTGAGGTTCTTCCTAAAAAAGCTAATATGCTCCAAAGAGGTTGATAATAAGTTTGAAGATAACTGTTCTTCACCAATTAGTTTTGGAAGAGAAGGAATGGTATGGGGAAAGTGGGATTGGTGATTAAAGTATCCTAATCCTTACTATATCTCTTTTTCTTCTTTTTTTCTTTTACTTACAAAATATTTATATAAGTAATAGTTAAAAAAATGTTTTTTTTTCTTCTATCAATGCTTTCTTTTTGCACATTATTCTATGAATACAAAATTTTTCCAAGTCTTGAACTCGAGTCTTGTATGTGTAAGGAAAAGATAACTCATAGCTATGATAACACTCATCTAAAAGCAGCCATGAAATTTTTTTAAATGATTAGTTTGGATAAAATTGAAAATGAACTTAATAACTTGGATATTTAAGAAGGAATTATTCATATATATCATAATCTAAATTAAGAATCAAAGGAATTATCTGCTTATTCCATTGAAAATTTTCTTCGTTCTCTTATAGCATATGAACAGAAAGTTAGTTAGAGATTGTCTAGCATTAGTGATAAAGGAAAGGTGAAAACCATTGCACTAAAATTTGATAATTCAGATAGATACAACTATGAAGGAGATAAAAATTACGATATTATGCTCATGAAATGGCAATTCAAGAAATTCCTACAAAGCAAACAAAAATGACATAGGAAAAAATGGAGAGGAAAAGGTAATTAAGCTAATACATTTTGTCACATTACATAGGAATGCTGAAATCTTAAACACCAATCACCAAAATATAAAGCTAAAAAAAAAATGCTAAATTGAAAATGAAGAAATGAAAACTAGACAAAACATTTTAGGCCATTTATGACTCTTCTAAAACTAAAGCTAAAGAAGAAATCACCGATCTATGCTTAATGGAAAAATGCAGTTTCAGTGACATTGATGAGGATGAAGTATGCCCTCATAATGGGTTTGATGAAAACATGTGGTACTTACACAGTGGGTATTAATGGCACATGACTGGAGACATAAACAAATTTATCATAATGTAATCCAAATATGGAGGGTGACCCTTCGAGATAACCCCACTACAAAGATTATTAGTCTAAGCACTATAGGATAAATTAATGGTTTCATAATTGAAGAAGTTTTACTAATTGAAGGACTTAAGCATCATTTATTAAGCATATGTAAATTATTTGATAAGTTGTTTGACATTAAATTTTATTATGATAATTTTTTTTATTGATTTTGGAAAACAAAACCATGTTAAAAGTATTATGGATAAATAACATTCTTGATTAATTTAAATTGTATTGACAATAAAATTGAAGTTTGTAGCTTAAGAACCACCTTAAATGAATTATGGCTGTGGCATAGGAGACTATGTAACGCTAGCATGAAAACACTTAGAAAAATCACTTATTTAAAACTAATAAGGGAATATATATATTAGGCTCACCAAAGAGCACTTGTGTTATGCATGTCAATAAGGAAACATAGTAAAATCTTCATTTATCATAATTAGGGAAGTTTCCTCCAATAGACCATTGGATATAATACACATGTATTTACTTCGACCCATTAGCACAGTGAGTAAAAGATAGAAAGGATGATGACATATTGTTTTTAGGATGTCAATGCATGTAACATATTGAATAAGAGGACAATAGTAGTAGTAGTAGAGTCGACTAATGTTACCTTCAATAAATCTAATAGGGTTGCCTCTTATAGGGACATTAAAGAAGAGGAGAATTTTATACCTAGAACTAAAAATGTAAGACTAGAAGGTAGTGTTAAAAATAAGGAATCACTACCCAATGGCTGGAAGTATGTATTAATTCATCCTAAATACTTGATCATAGAAGAACTTTCCTTAGGACTTAAGAGTAAACATAGTACCATGAAGGATATTAGCCATACATCATATATATTAATGGTAGAACCCACTTTATTTGATGAGGAATTACAAAAGGAATATTGGATTATGACTATTTAAAATGAACTAATTCATTCACTAGAAATGATGTGTGTGAGCTAGTAGCTACGCCATCTGATCAGAGTGTGATTAAAATAAAATGGATGTTTAAAAATAAATTGAATGTCTCTCGATTAATAAGATTAAGGGAATAGACTTTGAAGAAGCATTCACACCAATAGCTAGACTTGAAGCCATTAGAGTCTTACTAGCTTTTGCTTATTTTAGATGCTTTAAGTTGTACCAAATGGATGTGAAATGTATAATCATAAATGGAGTTATAAAGGAAGATTTACACATAGAGCAACCACTAAGGTTTAAAAGTTTGGCATTTTAGGTCATGTTTATAAACATAAAGTGCATTCTATTGATTAAAACAAGCACCTAGAGCATGGTATGATATCCTTAACACATTTTTACTTATAGTTTATTTATTAAGGGTATAATAGACACCTCATTATACATTAAGAGAATCTGAATACATATATTGATAATAAAAATATATATAGATGACATCCTATTTGAATCCATAAATAATGAACTATGTAAAGTATTTTCATTGACCCTAATAAATAAATTCTAGATGAGCATGATGGGTGGGCTAATATACTTTCTACTGTTCGAAGTTAAGCAAAGAAAAGATGGAACCTTCGTTTTCCATATCATGTATATCAAATAACTCATTACAAATTTTGATATGGAAGGTTGCAAGAGTATAAAAACTCCCATGAGGAAAACTACCCAGCTAGATAAGAAACCAAGTGGAAAACCTATTTACAAAAATTAGTATAAAGGGATGATAGGATCATTAAAATATTTGACTACTAGTAGGCTTGATATCATGCTTAGTGTATGCTTATGTACTAGTTTTTAGAATGAACCTAAAAAGTACCATTAAAATAAGGCATAACAAATCCTATGATATCTCATAGGGATACTAATTTTAGGTATATAGTATTCTAAGAATAACATGACCTTTGAATTAGTAGGATAGTCAGACTCAGATTTCTTAGGTTGTAATATAGATTAAGAAAGAACTTAAGGAATGTGTTAATTTATTGGATAATATTTAGTATCTTGGTCTAGTAAAAAATAAGACTCAGTATCATTATCCACTATAGAGGCAGACTACGTAGCTACAAAAAGTTATGTTGCCCAAGTCTTATGGCTGAAGCAACAACATTTTTATTTAGGTTTGCAAGTGGACACCATAGCTATCATGTGTGATAACACAACATGATATGAATCACAAAAAGACTAATTTAATACTCTTACACTAAACACATTGATATTAGGCACCATTTCATTAAAGGATATATGTTACGAGGAGATGTAGACATTCGATTTGTTGACATAGAAAATTGGCTCTGTTGGGATCTAATTTAATTGCCAATTTCTTGAGGCTCCGTACATGCAATTTATTGATCTAGCATTCAGTCATTATGGATGTTGTCGCATTGGTGGATGAAGCATTGCAATACTAGTTAATACTTGTGAATTTTTTCCATTTTTCTAAGGTATTCCAGCACTACGACAACTACAAATTAAATTTTTATTGATATATAAGATAGTAAAACACTACAAAATTTTCACATAACAACAAGCAAAAGAGTTCATATGGGCAGCAACTCACTTTAGATGAAAAAAGACAAATTCATCACAAATGAGGATGCTAACACCTACACAAAGTACAAAGTAAAAACCATCATAGATTCCAAAGTGTTAAATCTTGAACATTTATCCTATAAGGTACTCGATCTATTTATTTGCATCATACTTTAGTTTCTAATTTCACAGCCCTTTCTCTATTACATTAGACTACTTTTGGATTTTTTATTTTAATTTTTGAATTATAGTTATTAAGGCCACTCGATAGTCTTTAATCTTCAGACATTAAGCAGTGTTCACTAATAAAAACATACATGAAAAAATATGAGTCTCTAAAATATGTGTCAAACCACATTACATCACAAATGACCTATAATATCACTTGACTACCAAACATAACTGAGTAAGTCATCATTAAATCACGGCTAGCCACTTGTTAGCACATGGTATTAAATATATATGTTATCCAACAAGTAGTAGATATATTATGATCTCTAAAGCTGGAAATAGAATAAATATTACTATTTATTATTAATAACTTATTTTTTATTTACTAGTATGGAGTTTAATGTAGCTAACGTGTTAATTTGTTATCCAAAAAACTTGTGAATCCTTAAGTTCATAAAAAGAAAATTTATCCCTAGATCATATCTTAGCTTAAATCTTATAAACCAAATACAACCTCACCTACCCGACATTATGAAAGTTCGAGTAAGTTGTTAGAATTTATTGAACTGTCCCAAGGCTAACCAAGAGGGAGATGAATTGGTAATTAAAAAAAAAGGTTCTTATATTATTTAAAACTATTTATAGAAAATATTAGCAACGATCTTTGAGTATGCAATTTTTTTAGATATGAATATCTAAAAAGATTTTTTAACCAAAAAATTGTAAAGTGCATAAAAATAAAAGTGAAAAGAAGATCACCAAATTAATATTAGTTTGGTCCAAACTAATCCTACATCCACTACCTGGAGACTCCTTCTCTAGGTATTGAACTAAATAAAAGTGACTCACTTTTGGCCCCCACAATAAGGCAGAGAAGCCCTTACAAACTCTCTTCAACAAATATGGTGTGGCAAAGTACTGACATTCTTTTTTACCCTCCTGGTGAAGGAAAAGAACCTTCATCCTTTCTCACCCTCCTAGTGAAGCAGAGAACCTTTGTCCTTTTTCACCTTCCTAGTGAAGGCAGAGTACCTTGACACATAATTGAAGATCTTCTCTCAAAAGTCACTAGAGGAGATGGGCAAAAATTTAAAAAAGATAAAGAGAACCTTGCTTTGGGCAACCTTATGAATTCCTCACAAGTCCCCCTCACTAGATCTTTCATATTTCACTCTCACAATCTCTCCCAAACACTCACACTTAATAGCCACTCTGAAGAGAAAATTGAAGCAATGGTATTGACTGACAGTTTTATGACATATTATATAGAAAACATAAGAAAAACCATCCAATAAATTGAAAATTATAAGTGAATGGAGTTATGATCATACAATACGATTGTGGATCATTTGTACGAATAGTTCAAAAATCTAGGTATATTTTTGTATGAACCTTATTTCATATAGTGTTAGTCATCTATATGAACTAATATCATATAATATGAATAGTTAAAACAAATCATGTTTCTTTGGTACAAATAAGGACGATCCCAAATTTGTACATTATTAGTCATTTGTATAAACTAAATTTGTATAGTACGAACAATACAAAAAGAAAAAAATGAATTCGTTTGAGAGAAATTGGTACGCAACCGAATTCGTACACTATCAATTGTCTGTACGAACTAACTTCATACAGTACGAACAGTAAAAAATATAAGTCATAATTTGATTAACTACATTTTGGAGGTTAAACAAGGAAAATCGTGTAGTATGATCAGAGGTCATACAGTACGATTAGTTTTGAAATTTTAATTTTTAACTCTCTTCCCCTGTATTTGAGTGCATGGTTACCCAATTACCATCACTCTCTCGCAAACTCAAGAAAAATAAAAAATAATGATTTACAGACTTCATTACATGAAATCCTATTCTATTATGTCTTGAAGTCTTCAACAGTTTGGAGTATGATTTTCCTGAAATATTAGTACATACAAAAATAAAATAGAAAATACCCAGATCATTCTTGGAGAAATAATAAAATTAACATAAAAGTAATATTTTGATATCATCAAAAATCACATTCTCAATCTAGATTCCTGAGTTGCAACAATCTCTTCCTTTTTTATGATGGCAAAAATAATTATTATTTGAGTCACAAATAAGATTCTTTTCTCCTTAACTCCCCATCAATGAATTTAAACATAAAAATCATTGGGAAAAAATAAATTGATCCTCTTTTTTATTTTGGTTTTAGAGACAAACACAAAGTAAGCTAGAGGGAAAAAACAAAAGGAAACAAGAAAAACATGAAATTCAAAAAAAAAAAAAAAGAAAAAGAAAACTAAAACCATAAACATACTCTCCTTGAGAATATTATGTCATAGAACATAAAATATAAAATCTAAATAAACTTAAAAATAATAAATAAATAAAATAAAAAATACAAAGCCAAAAACACAAAACCAAATACATAAAAAGTACAAAACACACACCAAAACATAAACTAGAAGACTTCAAACAATTACAACAAATAATAACCTCCCCCTTTTTTGACATTAGAAAAAAATCTCCTAAAAAAGTAAGTTGCTTTAGAAAAATCTAATAGATGGTAAAGAAGAGAATTTTAACCTATTTTCATAGACAACATCAAAGTTCTAATTGAAAAAGAAAGACTCAACTTTTAAATCAAAGAATAACTTAGATAAGAAAAGTTGGAAAGATCAATCTTTGCCCTACAAAATAGAAATATCAAATAGAGTAATCATCGCAAATTAATTAAATAAAATTCTTATAGTTTCAAATTCAATAGTAGAAATTATCATTTAATGCATGGATTTTTTTAAAAAAATTAAAGATATAGAGGAAAATACTAAATCAAGTGTGAGCTCATTTTATGCTTCTTAACCAATAAGAATTATTTGAGTGGTGAACATTAAACATCTTTTAATTTTGAACTCATTTTGTGCCTCTTTTGAAATTTGGCGACCATTACACATCTTTTCATGTTGGGCTCATTTTGTGTATCTTTTTAAATTTGGCACACTTTGTGTATCTTTTGACATTTTCTTCTTTCCATAATCTAACTCAGTAAATCTTAGCTTGTGTGATTATCTTCTAAACAAAAGAATAAACGTTCTTGTATAAAGAAGAATAATCCACAGAACAAAATCCTATTGTTAAGAATAAAATCAACACTTTGAATAAAAAAAAATATAAGAAAAAATTTTGTTACCAATTTTGTAACAATTATAACTATAAGATATTGTTTTGTTAGAATATTGAAATTCTATTATTATCTAAATCTAATTTGTAAGTTGATTTAAATTTTAAAAAGAGAAAACCAATTTTGCTAGGAACTTTAGTTGCAGTGTAAGATATTTTAAAAATTTCTCTTAAATCAACATTAGTAATTTGAATAATAGAAACTCAAAGACAATTTAAGTGAATTAAAATCAATGCAAAAACAAGCATTTCATTACCAACATAGAATGCAAATACAACTTGATACAAAAATACAAAACATCTCAATCCATCACATAAATACTAAAGAGAAACAAAACATACATCAACGACAATAGAAAGTAAAAATTCAAAAGCTGGAGGATCTTGATCTGGAGGTGATTGAGGAGGAGAGAATACGATAAAGTAGCTATTAATGGTCATTGCTTGAGTGTTGATAGAATCAAATTGCCCTCAGACCCAACCCATAACCTCATTGTGTCTTGCATCTTACTAGTCTAAGCGAGTCTCAATATGATCAAATTATTGATCAAAATGAGACTCAAGGCGATCAAAACATTGGACCATTTCTTAATAAAAATGATGACCAGGTTCAGGAGCAGGTGCAGGTGCAGGAGCTTCTCCTTCTCCAACTTTATCTCCTGAATCTCCTTGATCTCGATGAAATGGAGGATGAAATAAATAATAAGTGAAATAGATTAGAAGATGTGTAGGTGGATCAGGATGAATCAAGTTGTATTTCTTTTCAAGTACATAGGCTACCAAATGTCCTAAGGCCACATTCTTCTTCCTTATAGTGGTAGAAAGTCTACTATCAGTAAGTTTAGTGAAGAAGCCCAAAAATCAATTGAGCTTCATCAATTGACATTATAAGATATGTGATAATAAAAGAAAGGGAGTGAGTTTCATATGATCACCAGCTTTAGGAATAATGGATGTTCTCAAAATATGTTGGATGATCCTTTCATTTTGGTTCAAAGTATGTACAGAGATTGGTGATAAACTAAAGGTACACTTGTAAGAGTTTAATTTATGATAGGACAATCAAAATCATCTCTAGAAGTCATAGTGTGTTCCTTTACCCCTTCAATTATAAGATGTAGGAAAGTCTCTAAAACCTCATTAGTAATCTTTACCCTCTCTTTAAACATATATGAAGACATCTTGGTATTATTCTCCCTTATTCCCATATTAGCAAGGAAATGGTCAAATGTTTCAGAATGGTATGCATAAATTAAGGTGAGAATGAAAGAAAATTGAGTAGAATAAAAAAGAGGCATTACAAAATAGTTAATATCTTCTTGGATAAGAAAATGAGATTGGGTAATTTTGGCCTCAAAGAAATGATGGTAAGCTTCTTCATTTTCTTTAGAAATGAAGTTATCATCTATTTGATTAGAACGAGAATAACAGCCTCTAGAATGACGAGACCGCTTGATATTGCTACTTATTATTTGAAGAGTTTTGAACACAAGATGATTTTTGATTGAAAGACGTTGTGAAGAAAACTCAGTGAATACCTTTCAATTTAAAGAAATTGGGATGATTGTACATTATGAAACTAGGTTCGTATGTACAATTCTGAGTTTGTATGGGACAAAATGATTTTCATATATAAGACTGGAGACACCCAAAAATGAAATGACTTTTCATAAATTGTCATTCTCGAGGAGTCATTTCATATAACTTTTTGACCAAAATGATCATACAGATGAATAGGTGTTCATTTGGGATGATCAGATAATAATGATTGTACTATGGCAGTTAGGTTCGTCCACATGCAAGTTGACAAAAGGATCGTACAGCTGAGCAGTTGTTTAACCAAAACGATCTTAAAAAAATAAATACTTTGAATTCCCTTCCTATTCATATAGACAAAAAATGAACATTTTTGTACAGTATGATGACATATTCATACAATATGATATGTTTATAAAAATACATTTTTTCCTTACAAACTTTGAAAAATTATCATGTAAAATCTAGTGATTTCGTACAGTATGAAAGTGGTTCATACAGTACAACTAGAAAATTAATTTTTAGATTTGCATATAATAATCATGCCTCTTTTCCAAAAACAAGTCAACCAATATCCATAATACACACAAACAAATAAAAAATAATGCAAAAGTGAAATCAAACCCATAATAGAGAGAAAAAAAATAAAAAAATCAATCAAAGACAAATCATAAACAACAAAAAACATAAACATCAATAATAAGATAATCACAAATGGAATTTGCTAAATTTTAAATCTCAAGCATGAATATCAATAACACCTAATCTGATTCTTAAGGTGTGAAATGTTTCAAAAGTAAGTGGTTTTGTGAAAATATCTGTAAGTTGATTTTCAGTAGCTACATGAAGTAGCTCAATTTCTCCATTAGTGACATGGTCTCTGATGAAGTGATGCCTTATATTTATATGCTTGATTCTAGAGTATTGAATAGAAATCTTTGAAATGCAAATGACACTTGTATTATATTAGAAAATTGTATAGTACCAATTGAAAATCCTAAATCATTAAGTTATTACTTTAACCAAATAATATGTGCCACACAATTACCTAAGGTAATATATTCTGCTTCAGTAGTAGAAATGGCTACTAAATTTTATTTTCTACTAGACAAAGAACCTAAAGAGTTACCAATAAATTAATAAGTTTCAGAAGTACTTTTTTGATCAACCCTACATCCTGCAAAATGTGAATCATAATATCTAATGAATTTAAAAGAAGAGCTGTGCCTAGGATACCATATCCCTAAGTTTTGAGTTCCCAAGAGATATTTAAGAATTCTTTTTAACAACAGTCAAATGGAATTCCTTTAGATCATCTTGAAATCTAGCACAAAGATAAACACTAAATATGATATCCGATCTACTAGCAGTTAAGTAAAGTAATGATATAATTATTCCTCTAAAGTTTTTTTTATCAACATATTTTTCTTAAGAGTCCTTGTCCAACTCCATTGAGGAACTCATTGGTGTACTTTTGCTTTATACTAAAATAAAAAAAGTAACTCAACTCTTTCATCAAACTTAGTTCAAATACACTACTCATTATTTTAAAAAAATCATCACAAATATTTTTATTAGGGGATCCAAATAAGATATCATCAATATATCTTTGAAAAATGAGTATACCATCTCTTATTATTTTTAAGAAGAGAATGGTGTCCACACTTCCTTTAATAAATGACATGTCTAGTAGGAATGTGCTTAGCCTTTCATACTATGCCCTAGGCCTCTATTTTCAATTTAAACACATTTAATGAATTGTGATTTTTCAAAACCTAGAGGTTACTCAACATAAGCATCCTCTTATATCACTCCATTAAGAAAAATACTTTTTACATCCATTTGAAATAATTTAAATCCTTTAAAACGTGCAAAGGGCAGAAGCACCCTTATCGCTTCAAGTTTGGCTACAGGGGCAAATATTGCCTCAAAATTAATTCATTCTATTTGATTATACCCCTTAGTCACCAATATTGATTTTTTTTAATCCACTACACCTGAATCATTTATCTTGTTTTAGAAAACACACTTAATCCCAACAACACTTTGATTTTTAAGTCTTTCAATTAATTCCCAAACATCATTTCTATCAAATTGATTCAATTTTTTATGCATGGACAAAATCTAAAATTCATCCGAAAATGCTTGATTTATGTTAGTGGGTTTGATCATTGAAATAAAGGCTAAGCTGTTCACTTCTTTGCTAAGTCCATGCCTAGTCCAAACACCTTCACTCGAGTATCTTAAAATTAGTATTTTAGGATGAATCTTAGGATATTTCCATTCTATAGGCAATACATTTACTATTTTAACTTTTTTTTTCAAGATTTACGTTTTTAATTTCTTGGTGTATTGATTCAACATCTTATTCTTCCAACTTAAACCTTATAGAAATATTAGATTCATAAAAAAATTACATGAGTGGTATCCTCAACTATCAATTTTCTTTTATTAAAAACTCTATAGGATTTACCAACACTTGAATATCCCAAAAAAATTCCTTCATTAGATTTAGGATCAAATTTACCTTAAAGAGTTTTACCATTATTATGAATAAACACGTTACATTCAAAGACATCTAGATATGAAAGGTTAGGTGTTCTTCCCTTAAAAAGTTTATAGGGTGTATTATTTAGCATAGATCTAATATTCACCCTATTAAAATCATAACAAGCAGTACTAACAGCTTCAGCCCAAAAATATTTTGAAAGTGAATAAATATTCAGTCAATATGGCTCTAGCAGCTTCTATCAAAGTTCTATTCTTCCTTTCAATAATCCCATTCTGTTGAGGGGTCCTAGAAGTTGAAAGGTTGTGATATATTCTTAATCTTTACAATAATTTTATATTTTTCATTTTCAAATTCTCCTCTATGATTGTTTTGAATTGCAAGAATTTCACAATCTAGCTTCCTCTAAATCCATGTAGAAAAATTTATAAATTCATCAAATGATTCACTCTTATATGATAAAAATCTAATTTAAGTGAATCTTAAATAATCATTAATAAGTACATACCCAAAAACATTCTCTCCTAAACTTATAATGCTAACCAGTCTAAAAAAATCTATATGTATGACTTCTAGTGGTTTGCTAGTTCTAAGATCCTTAATTAAATGAAAGGAGGACTTGACTTGTTTTCATAATTGACATGCATCACACAAGTGATCTTTAATGAAGTCTAATTTGTGTATACCTCTAAATAATTTTTTTAAGGTAATCTTCTTAAGATTTTTTATACTCAAATGACAAAGTCTTCTTTGCCATAACCAAGATTTATTAGTGATAATTTTGAGAAACAAAGCATTAGAAGATTTAACATGATTTAAATAATCCATGTATACATTATTTAACCTATTTTCATGCAACACATCAACTCCATTTTGGCTTACAATGCAGCTTGTAGGTAAAAATTTAATATTAAAACCTCTATCACAGGGCTTACTAATACTTAATAAGTTATGTTTTAAGCCTTCAACCAATAAAACATACTAAATAAAGAAATTGTTCTTATTATCAATCATACTTGTACCTACCACTCTCCTAGTGGTATTATCTTTTAGTGTCACTTTGCCTCCAGTACTTGCCTCCAGTGATATGAATTGAGTTATATCTCCAGACATATATTTTAAACATCTACTATCCATGTACCAACTGCTCTCATGAGGGATTATATAAGAGTGATTCTACAAAATTATTAAATGTTATACTTGAGAACCCAAATAAATTTTAGATTACCTCTTGAAAATGAATATCCATATGCATGTTTGATATGCTGTGATTTATGCATCTTAGGTCTCCACACTATATGTGTTCAATTATGAATTGTGCAAGTGTGGGAAATATGTCCTATTATACCACATAAAAAGCATTTAACATCGGGAAAAGAATTTACTAATCTATGTGAGTTATAATGTCTTTTTCTATATTTTGAAATTATATATTTTTGATCATGATTGTAAAATTGTTTAAGTGTTGGAGGAGTCTTATTTTCCTTAAAATGTTTCAATTTTTCTTTAAGATATGAGCTTGAACTTTCTAAAATTGAATTATCAACTTTTAACTCATGTTCTCTTTGATCTGCTTCAGCTATAAGCACCTTAAAATCATTCTCAAGATCAATATAGGATGTTTTTAATAAATCATATTTCTTATTCAAATCATCAAATTCATCCAACAAGGTCATCTGGTTACTATCTATGGATGTATGATCCTTCCTAACATTTTTATATTCTTTTTATAAATTCAAATGCTCGTGGTTAAGATTACCATGTAATTTTTTAAGCTTCCTATATGAATTATGAATTTTCTCATAAATTTCAAATAATTCATCGTAGGACAAGTAACATACCTCCTCTTGATTTGAATGATCAAGTTCATCTTCCATTAAACAAAAGTTTGTAACTTCCTCTTCTACTTCTATTTTTGAGGATTTAGAAGCTGAGTCAGCCTAGAAAGCCTTTTCACTCTTATCTTTCCCTTCTTAATATTGGTTTTCTCCTCAACTTTCTCCTTGTTAGGATTAGCTTTGAGATTTGGGCAATCTATTTTAATATGTACAGGCTTCCTACATTCATAACAAAAGACTTTTATTAGAAACTTTTGTATTCTTATTGAACTTACCGTTGTTCTAATGCTGAAATCTCCATTTCTTTCATCTAAGGAAACTTTTGACTGCCTAATCATGAGTACAATATATTCTTCATCCTCGGGCATTGATTGATCACTTTCCAAATCATCCACTTTCAAAGCAATATTCTTCTCTTTTCGCTTGTCACATGCATCAATCTATCTTTGATTTACTCCTTTCTCATAAGTAATTAGTGATCTTAGTTGATTATTAATAGAATATACATTCAAATCTTTTGACTCTTTATGGTAGTTACCTTTGAATCATAACCAGTAGGTAAATAATGTAGGAATTTATTAACATTTTCTAAATTAGTTAGTTCTTTACCTAAAGCTTACAATAAGGTAACAATCTAAGTAAAATATGTATATATATATATATATAAATTGACTCATTCGATTTCATGTGAAATAGTTTATAGTCGTGTAATAAAATGTTCAACCTGGATTTTTAACCTCATTTGTCCCTTCATAAGTCATACAAAGTCTATCCAAGATTTCTTTTCCAGTTCTATATATATATATATATTCTTTTGATTTCAATATACACAAAAAAACTATTTAAATATTTTACATTTAGCTGTGCTAAGTCTTTTTCTTCTAATGTCCAATTAGTGAATGCTGTTTCAACTTAAATGCCATCAACAAGCTAGTGGGTCTAGTGTAACCTTCCTGTATTAATATCAACATGCAATAGTCAAGTTATTGCAGAAAATTAGACATATGAGTTTTTCAAAAATTGAACTCTCTCCCCTTGTGTGTGCGTGTATGATTATCCAATTACAATTACACTCTCTCAGACTCAAGAAAAATAAAAAATAATAATTTACAGACTTCATTACATGAAATCCTAATATATTTTATCTTGAAGTCTTCAGCAGTCTGGAGTATGATTTTCTTGAAATTTAGTACACACAAACACAAAATAAAAAATCTCCAGTACATTCTTGGAGAAATAATAAAACTAACAGAACAATAATATTTTTTATCATAAAAAATCATATTTTTAATTTGGATTATTGAGTTTTAATACATTACTTAACCACCTACCCACTTACTACATAAATAATATTTTCCACATTATATATCATGAGAGATGTCAACCAAGATAAGATATAGCTGATTAATTAGCAGAAGTAGAAGGAAGACCCCAAGCTCAACCCCTTCCTCAAGCATATTAATACCCATAGGATTCTTAGATTGACCACTTTGCATGATTCAACCTTAAAATGGTTGATCATATCTAATGATAATATATATAATTTGTTCCAAGAATATTTGTCCTCATAAAAAGAGGGATATTGTTGAACCCCATGAGCTTAGTGTACACACTGTGGTTTTAATTATCTCAAGCATTACCGTCATGATATTGCAACTTGTAGTTATGTTTGCAAGGCTTTTCAATTAAACTAATATTTTAGGTAAAAATAACTGGCATACAAGAGGTTAAATTACTAGGAGAAATTAGTTGAGCTAAAAAAATTTCAAATATAAGCTCGTCAAGGATGAAAGAAGTTAAAGAAAATGAATATACGAAATTATAATTTTTTTATTTTAACCCTTCTTGCACATGATTAAATTGGACATAATAACCTGGAACTCACAAATAAGAGTGCAAAACATTAGGGATAGAAAAAATATGAATGCTAATATAGAATTTAGTTTTCGATAAATCACACTATATGATTTCTGTTATATTGTATGATGTTTCTATGGCAATGTTTTAAAATTTGAAAATCAAATGAAATTAATTAACATAAAATTAAAATTAAAACTTTTTAAATAATGAATCACACCATATTATTTCTATCATCCTATACTATCTATTATTTGAAATTTAGATAATCAGTTGTGTATATTTAAAAAATAGGTAAATTGGAAATTTGAATAGCTCGTTCAGTACAAATTTAATTCATATTTGATGAATATTAAATCATACGTTAGATATTTACCTATTTTAGGATCTGAAATTAAAGAGCTAAATTAAAGAATATTGTGTACTATATTATACATATCCTATAAGTCAAATAAATAGAGGGCTAGTTTAGAGGATATTCGTTCAGACAGGATGATTTAATACTCTAAGCTAAAGACATGAAATAATCTTATTATAGGATATACAATACACAAGCTGATATAAATAGAGAGAAATATTTAGCCTATTTATACTAATTATAATGTACAATCCCTAGATTGTACTATATTATCAAGACAATAATTTACCTAAGCAACCCACTTAGGGTTTCTTTCAAAACCTAGGTATATATATCATACTTAAAAAGTTAATAAAACTTTTTCAACTTGGCTTAAGAGATTGTGAGAGCTTTTAGAGAGAAGCTTTCATGAAAGTTTTGGAAGAAAGATTAGAGAGGTTTTGAGAGATCTTTTTGTAGGGACCGAAAAAGTGAGTGAGATATTCACCGAATGTTGCTTAGTCCAACTTTTTCCCTCATTACTCAATTTAGTGTAAAAAGTCTAATGTGAAGAAGTCCATTGAGTCTTGATGAGAAGTCTCATATCTAGTTGATAAGGATAAGGAGAAGTGGTCATTCAAGGTGAAAGGTGTTGTGTTTCTCCATCACATATGTAGGAGAGTGGCTTCTCCACCTTTTTGAGAGCAGAAGTAGAGAGGTTTCCACCATGCAAGTACTACATATATAGGTAAGTGGAATTCTTGAGTGGATGACTCAAAGAGTGGACAAATGTCAAGAGTGACTAAACAACTATAAACCAGTTTTCTTGAAATTTCAAAATGGTTTTTTAATAGATCTAATTATTATGTTTATTCTTCTTATTTTTCAAAGCTTTTGCATAAAGTTTACATTTTTTAATACACTCAAATTCACCCCCTCCCCCCATCCCTCTTCTTTGGCATGCTATACAACTTTTATTAACAAAAGAACACTTTCATTAAAGTCCTTGAATCTTGCATGTTTATATTCAAAATGAGTAGCTTAATGAGATGAATCTAACAAACCTAAGATTATTTAATTTTGAGGCCATTAAAATACTTAAAATTTAAATAAATAATTTATGATTAAAGTCTTTAATTTGAGATGTGTGATAAAGTGTTATAAAATTTTGGCTAAATTTACCAAAGTTTACTCTTAAAGTATTATAAATAAACCCTCATTGTCTACATGAGGGGAACCAAAACTTGAGTTAGGAGAGACCTTGTAGATCAAAAAAAAAAAAATCTAGAGCTATGTTGGACATTCAAAAATGATAATCACACCATCCACCAACATTTATTAACTATCATGCTTTGATTACCATCTTTTATATAACATCACCTAACCACTAACTCTACTACATAACTGGCATTATCTGACTGTCATCACCTAATTTTTGTTATCAAATCACCATCTTGTTCTACAATTTTTTGTTTGTCATTATTTGACTATCATCACTAGTTTAAAGTCATCTGATTATTGCATCTTGAACATTCCTTCTCAAAATTCTAGAAATATAAGTATGTAATTCCATCTTATCCAATTGAGAAGGTGAGTGAACTTTTTGGATTTTCTATTATGGATTATTTTAACTAGGCTATACGTTTTAGTTTTTGCCTTTTAAGATTTTTCACATAAAAATTTTGGTGTTAACAACATTCTTTTTGTTATCTATATATGTTTATTGGAACTTCGTAAAAAGAGAAGATGTAATAATTCAATCTCTATCACTGCAATTTTTATAACATGCAATAATTGCCAATTTTTTGAGAGAACGTATGATACAATCACATCCGAAATAGATTCCTCTTTTATCCATACATTATTTATTTTATATATTGACAATTATTGAAAATATGCATGACAAATTTATTCTTTATTCTATTTAAAGGAAATTTATAAAATAACTATCATTACTCTTTTAGAAGGTGTAGGGTGTTCCACACTCATGTCATCTTTGAGGATGTTGGATTCAAAATTTTCCATTGGTGATACTAGACCTTACTACTATGGAAGCTCTGTGAGTATGACCTTAAAATCTATGTGAGGATGTTGAAGGAGAGAGAGAGAGAGAGAGAGAGAGAGAGAGAGAGAGGAGAGAGAGAGAGGATAATGTAATCAACAAGCTCAAATATATGCACTACAAGTGCTAGTAGATGTAAGAGATACAAAAGAATCAAAATATTTTTTCACCTTTTATTTATAGGGATCTAAGGGGTACAAAATCATGCGTGATCTAAGGAATCTTTAATACATGTGTCACTCTTTGATTAGTTGGAGGGGAGATTTTTTTCCTTGAACTCAATTTTGTATCTCAAGGAGAGTTCAATATTGCCAAGTGTGTATGGATGAAAAGACAGGTGATTCGTTTAGTGGGTCATAAATTGAGAGATATGTGACTAGAAAGTGCTTAGGAGTTTTTGGCGACATGTGTTAGAGCTCCAGATCACTAAAGGGTGGAAGGTGAGTGAGCTTGAGTTACCTAAAAGGTAGACTTTATGGTTGATTGGGTTTAGGGTTTAGGGCTTAGGAGTTTTTGGCGACACGTGTTAGAGCTCCAGATCAATTATGTAGACTTTATGTTCTAACTAAAATGATTTTAAACATTGTTCATATTTTTCAATTATTACAATACAAAAAAAAAAAACTTTTCAAAATTTTGTGCTGTACTCTTATCTAAATTTTTATTGTTTGAATAATTTTTCTTGTTGATTTCTAATACATGAAGCAACACTTCGGTTTTGTTTGGGACGGCTTTCTTATTGCTTCTTAAAGCATCTTTCTAGTAAAAAAAATTTATTTTTATTCTAAAAAACTACTTTAAGAAGCAATAAGAAATCCATTCCAAACCAAACATTCATGCGCTCTATATCCCAAATCTGTGGTGGCCAGAGGCATTCAGTATGTCTATGGAGAGGATCAGGCCACGGAGGAGCAAATCTTGGTGCTAATGACATATTTTTATTCTGCATATGCAACATATTTTCCTGTTACAAGATTGAAAAATGAAACATATTAAGTTGACAATTTTGAATCAAAATTATATTTGTAAAAATAGATACAAAGCAAAACTCAAAATCTTATTATAAAAAAGTAGTTTTGAAAAGTAATAAAAAGTTGCTATACATTTTTTTGGAAAGATTTATGAGAATGAAAATTAAGTTAGAGGTACAACAGTCTAAATTTGTTGACTTATATACCATGCAATAATTAAGCTATTAAGACAGAGGCACTTACCGGTACATATATTATTTTTATAATAAGTCCAGAATAATAGAATCTTGAAACTATTAAATATTTATTTATATTAAGTTGTAATAGAATTTCAAAATCGTAAGTAAGTTGTTGATCAATCACTTTCCATAACCACCTTGTTGGAAAATTCAAATATGAAAATGTCCAATAGACTATTTTCTTGTTGAACATGAATGTACAGATGATTTTTTTGGCTTATATATATATACAATTCTAATTTCTAGATGTTCTAAAAAATATTTTATATTGGCTTTTATGTGTTGTGCACAGGAAAATTACCTGTTTTCCAGCAGAAATTATTAATTTTTTAGCGGATTTA
>NW_021319500.1:785991-801056 GCF_001605985.2 Dendrobium catenatum
AATATAAAATATTTTTTAGAAAATCTAGAAATTATATATATATATATATAAGCCAAAAAAATCATCTGTACATTCATGTTCAACAAGAAAATAGCCTTATTGGACATTTTCGTAGTTATTTGAATTTTCCAACAAGGTGGTTATGGAAAGTGATTGATCAACAACTTACTTACTATTTTGAAATTCTACCACAACTTAATATAAATAAATATTTAATAGTTTCAAGTTTCTATTCTTCTGGACTTATTATAAAATAATATATGTACCGGTAAGTTCCTCTGTCTTAATTAACTTAATTTTCATTCTCATAAATCTTTCAAAAAAAATGTACAACAATTTTTCATTACTTTTCAAAACTACCTTTTTATAATAAGATTTTGAGTTTTGCTTTGTATCTATTTTTACAAATATAATTTTGATTTAAAATTGTCAACTTAATATGTTTCATTTTTCAATCTTGTAACAGGAAAATATGTTGTATATGCAGAATAAAAATATGTCATTAGCACCAAGATTTGCTTCTCCTTGGCCTGATCCTCTCCATAGATGTCCTGATCGAACGCCTCCGACCACCCCAGATTTGAGATATAGAGCACATGAAAGCTTAGTTTGGGACGGTTTCTTACTGCTTCTTAGAGTAGTATTTTAGTACAAAAATAAAAAAATTTATTAGAAAGCTGCTTTAAGAAGCAATAAGAAAGCCGTCCCAAATGAAATCAAAGTTTTGCTTCATGTTTTAGAAATCAACAAGAAACATTATTCAAACAATAAAAATTTATATAAGAGTACATCACAAAATTTTGAAAAGATTTTTTTTTTGTAATAATTGAAAAATATGAACAATGTTTAAAATAACGATAACTTCAAAGGGAAACTGGGCTTTGAGTTCTACTTACTTTTTCTACAATTACTAATTTAGATTCAAAATCCACAACTCAATTACATGTTTCAAATTCAAATATGTTATTGGCAAATGAGTGTGCTCATACATACCTTTTTCATGTATTTAGCAGATAGTTGGCCGGTCACAGCAAAATAGCTCATATCTTGTGGTCCTACAAAGGAGCTCACCCCAAACATCATGAGATCTAACTCGGAATGGAGCTTCCTCCCATACAAAAAACTCAGGGTCATTGTAGATCTTGTAACTTGCCACTCACCTCCTAGGCTGGACTAGCTATCAAAGTTTCTTTCCATCACCACAAAGTGTCATCAATCTCATAACCTCTACCTTAGGTACAAGATAGTGCCTATTAAACGTGCTCATAGAATGCCCAATCATGACCAATCAACCATAAAGTCCACCTTTCCGGTAACTCGCCCTCCACCCTTTGGTGATATGGAGCTCTTACACTTGTTGCCAAAAACTCCTAAACACTTGCTAGTCACATATCTCTCAATTTATGACCCACTAAATGAATAACCTGTCTTTTCATCCATACACACTTGGCAATATTGAACTCTCCTTTAGATACAAAATTGAGTTTAAGGAAAATAAACTCCCCTCAAGCTAATCAAAGAGTGACACATGTATTAAAGATTCCTTAGACCACGCATTATTTTGTACCCTTAGATCCCTATAAATAAAAGGTGACAAAAAATATTTGGAATATTTTGTATCTCTTACATCTACTAGCACTTGTAGTGCATAAATTTGAGCAAGTTGACTACACACTCTCTCTCTCTCTCTCTCTCTCTCTCTCTCTCTCTCTCTCTCTACATCCTAACATGAGTGTGGAACACCATACAACTTCTAAAAGAGTAATGATATTTATTTTATAATTTTATTTTAAATAGAATAAAGAATAAATTTATCATACATATTTTCTGTAATTGCCAATATATAAAGTATATAATGTACGGATAAAAGAGGAATCTATTTCGAAAGTGATTGTATAATACATGCTCTCAAAAAATTGGCAATTATTGCATGTTAGAAAAATTGCAGTGATAAAGATTGAATTTTTACATCTTCTCTTTTTACGAAGTTCCAATAAACATATATAGATAACAAAAAAAATGTTGTTAACACCAAAATTTTTATGTGAAAAATCCTAAAAGGCAAAAACTAAAACTTATAGCCTAGTTGAAATAATCCATAATAGAAAATTTGAAAAGTCCACTCACCTTCTCAATTGGATAAGATGGAATTACATATTTATATTTCTAGAATTTTGAGAAGGAATGTTCAAGATCTAATAATTAAATGACTTTAAACTAGTGATGATGGTCAAATAATGGCAATCAAAAAATTGCATAACAAGATGGTGATTTGATAACAAAAATTAGGTGATGACAGTCAGGTGTATGGGTTAGTGGTTAGGTAATAGTATATAAAAGATGGCGATCAGAGCATGATAGTTAATACATGTTGGTGGATGGCGTGATTATCAATTTTGAATGTCAAGCATAGCTCTAGAGATTTTTTTGATCTACAAGGTCTCTCCTAAGTCAAGTTTAGGTTCCCCTCATGTAGAGAATTGGGGTTTATTTATAATACTTTAAGAGTAACACTTTGATAAATTTAGCCAAAATTTTATAACACTCTATGAGATGTCTCATATTAAATACTTTAATCATAAATTATTTATTTAATTTTTAAGTATTTTTATGGCCTCAAAATTAAATTATCTTAGGTTTGTTAGATTCATGTCATTAAGATACAAATTTTGAATATAAACATGCAAGATTCAAGGACTTTTATGGTGTATGAAAAAGCTTTGAAAAATAAGAAAAATAAACATAATAATTAGATCTATTAAAAAAACCTTTCTGAAATTTCTAGAAAAAAAAATTCTTACTAACAAAGAATATTTTGAAATTATTTTTTCAAGAGAAAATTAAAAGGTGCTTATTTGAAAAGCTAATCATTTTTCACATATCATTACGATATCACAAGTAAGAAATAAAATATATAATAATGTAAATGAAAGAAAGAATAAAGGAACGCAAACTAATTTATAGTTGTTCAGTCATTCATAACCTGCGTCCACTCCTTGAGTCATCAACTCAAGAATTCCATTGACGCTAGCTATATATTTAGTACTTGTAAGGTGGAAACCTCTCTGCTTCTGCTCTCAAAAAGGTGGAGAAGCCACTTTCCTACATATGTGATGGAGAAACCCAACACTATTCTCCTTGAATGACCACTTCACCTTATCCTTCTCAACTAGATATGATACTTCTCATCAAGACTCAATGGACTTCTTCACATAAGATTTTTTATAATAAATTGAGTAATGAAGGAAAAAATTGGACTAAGCAACATTTGGTGAATCTCTTACTCACTTTTTCTGTCCCTACAAAAAGATCTATCAAAACTTCTCTAATTTGTCTTCCAAAACTCTCATGAAAGCTTCTCACTAAAATCTCTCACAATCTCTCAAGCCAACTTGAAAAAGTTTTATTAACTTCTTAAGTATGATATATATACCTAGGTTTTGAAAGAAACCCTAAGTGGGTTGCTTATGTAAATTGTTGGCTTGATAATTTAGTATAATCAAGGGATTGTACATTATAATTAGTATAAATAGCCTAAATATTTCTCTATATTTTTATCAGCTTATGTACTGTATATCCTATAATAAGATTATTTCAAGTCTTTGGTTAGAGCATTAAATCATCCTGTTTAAATGAATATCCTCTATTGAGATTGTTGCAACTTAGTTTTTTTATTGTTGAGATTATTGCAACTTGTGTGCTTTTTATGATTCCAAATATTATTATTTTAATTACATTTTCTCCTAACATATTTTGGATATATTGCTTTTGTTGTTTGTGTGTACTAACATTTTAGGGAAATCATACTCCAGATTGTTGATGACTTTAAATCAGATTAGATTAGGGTTCATTATAAATGGAGTTTGTATTTTTTATTTTATTGAGTTTAAGAGAGTGTGATTGTAATTAATTATGCACACACACACTAGGGGAGTGTTTAGAATTTCTATTTTTTAAAAATAATCTTACTATATGAATTCATTTTGTACGAGATAATTTGTTCAGTTATTTCCTCCTATGAGCAGTTAGAAGAACTATAGAAAAATAATTTCTGCCTACTGATCATATTGTACAAAGATTTTTTCATACAAATGACATCTAGAGTACAAAATAGATAAGTCTTTATTCATCCTGATGATCTTTGAATTTTTTTCAGAACTAATCGTACTGTATGAAGTGACCTTCGTATAGTCGACGTCTATAGTATAAAAAGAATGGGTCTCTTTTCATCCGGATGAACTCAAAATTTTTTTGAACTGATCATAATGTATGACACCTTATTTATACAGACGAAGTCCAGAGTACTAATATGTGGCATATCTTTTCATCCCGACAAACTGAGAAAATTTTTTAACAGTTTGTATAGTATGAACATGGTTCATGCTGGATGATTATCACATACAAAAAATATTTTGAACAGGTTTGTATGTAGCAATTTTTAAACTGTTCATACATACAAATTAAGATCGCATTGTACGTTCATACACACTCAAAAGGCAATTTTTAGTTTTATGGATGGTTTTTTGTGTCTTTCATATAAAAAGTCCTTAGAAACTGACTTGGAAGTGTTGTTCTTCTTAATTTCTTTCAGAGAAAGTGAAAGAGTGTTTGAGAGAGAGTTCTTACAAGTGGAGTGTGAAGGGTTCATAATGTTACTCAAATGTAAGAATCTCTTTTGTATTTTTGTTACTTCTCTTCCTTTCTTCTTTCTAGTTGCTTAAGAGAATATCTTTGTAGAAGATTCGAAACTCTGCCGATACTTGGAGGGTGTGAAAGAATGATGGTACTCTACCAATACTTAGAGGGTGTAAAAGGATGAAGGTACTCTGCTAACAATTATAGGGTGTGAAAGGATGATGGTACTCTACCGACACTTAGAGAGTGTGAAAGGACGACGGTATTCTACCGACACTTGGATGGTGTGAAAGGATGATGGTATTCTACCGCACCTAGGATTGGTGGAAGAGAGAAAAATTGTAAAGGCTTCTTCGCCTTGCTATGGAGGCCAAAGGAGAGTCACTTTGGTAATAGTGCAATACCTAACGAGGGAGTCTTTAGGGAGTGGACATAGGTCATATTAGACCAAACCACTATAAACCTTTATGTTTATTTTTTTCACACTTTTGTTTTTTAGCATTTTATGTTTTGTGCTTGAAATATTATTTTTGAAAATTATATAAAAATCAATTTTCTTTAAAATCAAAGAGAATTTTTTAAAATATCAATTCACCCCCCCCCCCTCTTGTTTTTTTTTTTTTAATAAAAGATGTATATTGCATTAAAGCTAAATAAAGAAAGGAAATTACAACCTCCTAAAGAAAAATAAACCTATTACAGTCCTACTTAATCAAGTAAATAAAGCTTGATGGAAGTTTCGTATCTAAAAAAGTTTCCCAATAAAAATCTCCTAATAATGCAAGTTTGGAGCAAAAATCTGCCACCTTATTACATTCTCTTGGAATAAAATTAAAAATGATGTTGTTGAAGACTTCAAGAAAAGAAAGTCTGGCCTTTGAGATTTCTTCTTCTCTGAATTCCTCTTTATTGAGACTTGGAGATTATTAATGATATTTACATTGTCTCCTGCCATTATTATTCCTTTATATTCACTCATCCATCCTTGAATGTATTTGTCAAAAGTAATTATTGACTTAAGCTCCAAAAAACAAATGTCCCAACGTATCATTTTTTTCCCATAAGAACACATCATTCTCCCTCTGTGATCTCTTAGCACTCCTGCAATACCTGCCGCATTTGATGGTAAAACTGCCGTGTCTACATTCAGTTTGATCTAACCTTCGGGTGGGGGGCACCAAGCTTTGGGCAGCTTTTGCTGATTGGTGTCCCGGTTCTTCTCGATTGGAGCTAACTACATAGAGCAAGCATTAAATAAATTTTCAGCTACTATATATGCTATTGTTGGTATATTTTTCAATGTTTTGAGAAGTTTTGAAACTTCCAGTTATAGTAAACTATTGATATATAAATTCTTGCCAGTCTAGCATTTATTTTTCCTCTATTTTTTAATCCATCTTTGTACTGCCACATACTTTGAAATAAAGGAACATTGATTCTCCATTGTCTCAACTTTTGCAATATTTAAATTAGTTTAGAGCAACTAACAGCAATGTGATGTGTATCCTTTGGAATTCTGCATCCTCTAGGACATTCCCTATTTCTTGTCAATCCTCTATGGTGTAACCACTCATTGATCGGCAATGCTTCATTCAGTAATCTCCACTAAAACAGAAATTCCATTTGATTTACTTTAAGATTTTTCATACATCTAATGTTTTTCACCTTGCAGTTTTGACTTTGGGTGATTGCTTCTTGAGACAGTGATGTGATTGACCTCCCAAAATAATTGTAGATTAATTCAATCTTGTCTTCATCATCCTCATTTTCAAATGAAAATTTTTGTATCATTTTGCACATTACTTCTGAAAAATAAGTGTTCAACTTCTCCTTATTCCAATTTCCATCATATTTTATTAATGAAGAAACCTTCTCGTCATTCAACTCGTTAACATTGTAGGTGGCTAGCCAAGAGCTAAGTCTTTTGTCAAGTTTCCATGTATCTCTTGTAATGTTGAATTTTTCTCCATTCTTTACTCTCCATCTTATTATTGGTTTCACATATTTTGCTTCTTCTTTCAAAATTCTTCAGGTTGGAGGTGTATTTCTTTTAACACCTTCATCCCAAATGCCTTCACCATACTTGAATTTCAATACTCTGTTTAAGAGAGAGTCTTGATCTTATAAGAAATTCCAAGCTAATCTTATTCTCAATGGGCCTTATCTTTCCGATGCTCCTAGTATACCAAAACCTCCTTCGTTGATAGATAGACATAATGTGTCTCAAGCTATGTAGTGCAATCCTTGTCTCCCCTCTTCCTTATGCCATAAAAAATTCCTGCATAATTTATCAATTGTAATCAAAATGCTTTTTGGTATTAATGAATGCACCGACTGATATGAGATTATGGAAGTAAAAGCAGATTAAATTAATAGCAATCTTCCTGCCATGGATATCCACCGTCCTCCCCATGAATTCAATCTATCCAATGCTTTCTCAATTGTGTAATTGAAATCTTATGCTTTCAATCTTCTTAATGCCAATTTTATTCCCAAGTATTTAAATTCCTTGACTTCATTTTTCCCATCAATTTATTTAATTTTCTTCTTCTCCTCTTTCCTACCTGCTTTTTATAAAGCATAAGGGACTTTTGGTAGTTGATTTTTTGCCTTATCCAACCATAATACTTATTGAAGATTTTCTTCAAAGTTTTAACATTCTCTTTATAAGCTTTAACAACCAGTAACACGTCATCAGCAAATAGTAAATGTGTTATTCTTTTCACTTTAGGAGTTAATCTTAGGCCCAATATATCAGAGTTTTCTTGAAAGGCTTTAAATAATAATTCATAGCACAAAATGAACAAACTTGGAGATAGTGGGCATCCCCATCTGAAGCCGCATTGTGCCTTTATCCATCTCATCCTTCTACCATTTATGTTGATTGCATATTTAGGATTGCTAACACATTGCATAATCAGCTTTACCAACTTCTCTGGAAATCCCAATTTTATCATGACTTGATTTAATGTTCCACACCTCTTGGTTAGCCTTGGGACATTTTCATAGGTTTAACAACTTATACGGATTTTACAAGTTGTATCAGAGCTTTGTTACAAAACTTGAAGTTTAGACTACTTTTGAAAATTATAATGGCTACTTTTGGAAACCATAACAAAGTTGAAGGGTATTCGATCACAAGAACTCCATTATTTGATAATATCCTTTTCAATTTTGGAAAACACGTATATCTACTTTTCTTCAATCGCTTGACTATCACATGTGGATTTTAGTTTAGGATGGGTATACTAGGCCAAATAGACTTGAAGATAGCATTATAGTTTCTTTTGTACACTTAAGTCTAAAGATTACATGTAGGTTTATACTTGTAAAAGTGGAAAAGACATTTAGGATAGGCTTTGTATTACATATGAAGGGACTAACGAAGTGAAACAATCTAGATTAAAAATCTAGTTACATGATTATGAATTATTTCACATAAAACTAAATGAATCTATATCTAACATGTACACATGATTCACTCAAATAGTCACTTCTTTATATGCTTTAGATAGGGAAATAATGAATAGTGAAATGATTAATAAAATAGTTCATTATTTGCCTATTTCTTATGATGCTAAAATTATTGTAATTACAAAGTTGAAAGATTTAACTATTTATTCCATTGATAATCTTCTTAGATCACTAATTATTTATGAGCAAGGAGTGACTCAAAGATAGATCTATACAGGAGAAAAATGAAAGGAGAAGAACATTGCTTTGAAAGTGGATGACTCGGAGAGTGATCAGTCACAACCTGAGGACGAGGATGATATTGCCTTGATGACTATACAATTTTGAGTTTTCTAAGGAGAAAGTAAAAGAGTCGCCAACAATGGTATAAAGGTAAGTTCCATAAGAATGTTATGGTTTTTAATTATGTTACTTGTAATGAATACAGAAAACCTGAACATGTCAAATCAGATTTTCCCAATCTTAAAGCCACTCCTAACAAGGAGAAGGTGGAGGAGAAAATGAATTTGAGAAAGGGCAAGAAGAAATTTTAGCAAGCTTTTTGGGCAGATTTAGCTTCGGATTCATCAGAAATAGAAAAGGAAGAAGAAGTCATTAATCTGTGCTTAATGGTCAATAATCTTGATCAGTCAGATCAAGAGGAGGTATGTGACTTAAGTTATAATGAATTACTAAAAGATTATGAAAGAATTCATACGGTATATAGAAAACTTAAGAAAATGCATGCTATGTTCAATTTAGAATTTCTAGAGTTATAGAAAGAGCATGAAATCCTTAAGAATTATCACACATAGATTGATAACAACCACATGAGTTTATTGGATGAATTTGATGACTTGAACAAACAAAATGAGTTATTAAAATCATCCTACACTAAATTGAAAAAAAGAATTTAAAACTTTTAAGGATGAATTTGAAAATAGATAGCACTATTTAAAATATGGTAATACTATGTTAGAAGATTTAAACTCATTTCTTAGAGTGAAAGTGAAAGATATTGAGGATAATAGGATCCCCCTTAAACATGAAGATTTTAATGATCCTGTTTTAAAATAAAAAATCTTAAAACCTAAGAAAAGACAGTTTTATTATCGGAGATTGAAAAATCCTTTTCATGGAGTTAAGTTTTTTTTTTGGAATGATTGGACATATTTCACACACTTGTACTATTCATAGCAAAACTTATTTAGTGTGGATACCTAAGATGCATAAAACAATTTATATTATATATGCATCTAGTTTAATTTTGTAAAGAGGGGAACACAAACTTGTTTGAGTTCCCAAGACTAATTTTAATTGTTTTGTAGAAATGCTCTCATACAAGACCTTGTGAGAGTATTTGGTACATGGATAGAGGTTGCTCGAAGTATATGACTAGAGATACTATATAATTTATATCACTAGAAGCTAGCAATAGAGGTAAGGTTATATTAGGAGATAATATCATTAGGAAAGTGGTAGGCATAGGTATGATTCGCAACTTGAATAATTTTTTCATTAAAAATATGTTACTTTTAGAAGGCTTAAAGCATAATCTCTTGAGTTTTAGTCAGCTATATGATAGAGGACATAGTGTTAATTTTTTCCCACTAGCTATATATTAAGCCAAAATGGAATTGATGTACTGCATGGAAATAGGGTAAATAATGTGTATATGCTAGATTTAAATTTTATTAAATATCCTAATATATTTTTTTTTAACAATTTTTGATGAATCATGGTTATGGCATAGTAGGCTTTGTCACACTAGCTTGAAAAATCTTAGAAAATTTATCAAAAAAGAACCTGATAGAGGTATACTAAAACTAGACTTTACTAAGGTTCGGCTTTGTGATGCATGTCAACTAGGAAAATAGGTGAAGTCCTCATTTCATTCCACTGAGGATCTTAGAACTAGCAAACCATTGGAGATTATTTATATGGATCTTTTTGGATCTGTTAGTATTGCAAGTCTAGGAGGGAAGGTATATGGATTTGTGATAGTTAATCACTTTTCAAGATTCACATGGGTTAAATTTTTATTTTATAAGTGTAAATCAATTGAGAAATTTAAAAACTTTTCAACTTCCATTCAAAGGAAATTAGGATGTAAAATTTTAACAATTCAAAGTGATTACAGAGGTTAATCTAAAAAGGAAATTTTGATGATTTTTATAAAGAAAATAGAATTGATCGCAATTTTTTTGCTCTTAGGACCCCTTAATAGAATGGGGTAGTAAAAAAAAGAATAGAATATTAATTGAAGCTGCTAGAGCCATATTGGCAGAATATTCACTTCCAAAATATTTTTGGGCTGAAGTAATTAGTACAGTTTGTTATATTCTGAATAGGGTGAATATTAGATCAAAATTGAATAAAACACCCTATGATCTTCTTAAAGGAAGAACACCTAATTTGTCACATTTACATATTTTTGGACATATACTGTTCATACATAATAATGGAAAATCTCCTTTAGGAAAATTCAATCCAAAATCAGATGAAGGAATTTTTTTTGGAAACTCTAGTGTCGAAAAATCATATAGTGTTTAAAAAAAAAATTTTTGGTAGTTGAGAATATCACACATGTTATATTTGATGAATCTAGTATTTTGGAAGAGCCACATTTAGATGACGATCATATAGAAAATAACTCCCAAAAGATTGAGAAGATAAACTTGGAAGAAAATCTAGAAATAGAAAACCCTTTGCCTAGAGATAAAATTTTCTAAAAATCACCCTAATGAAATGATTATAGGTGAACTTAGTGAGGGTGTTAGGACTAGGCGTTAACTTCCAAAGAAGTTAACCATTATGTCTTTATTTCTATGATTTAATCCACAAATGTTAATTAAGAAAATTCGGATAAATTTTGGAGTTTTGCCATGCAAGAAGAGTTGAATCAATTTGTAAAGAATAATGTTTGGGAATTGATTGAAAGGCCAATGGATAAAATTATAGTTGGAATTAAGTGGGTGTTTAAAAGCAAAATGAATCATTCAGGAGTTGTGATTATAAATAAGGCTATATTGATGGCTAAGGGGTATAATCAAATTGAAGACATTGATTTTAAAGAGACTTTTGCCCCTGTAGCTAAACTTAAAAAAATTAGGATTTTATTAGCATTTACCTGTATTAGAGGTTTTAAACTATTTCAAATGTATGTTAAGAGTATATTTTTAAATGGGGTGATATAAGAGGATGCTTATGTTGAGCAACCTCCAGGCTTTGAAAATTCAAAATTCCCTAATCTTGTATATAAATTGAAAAAAGTATTATATGCATTGAAATAGGCACCTAGGGCTTGGTATGAGAGGTTAAGCACTTTCCTATTAGAGAGATCTATTGTAAAAGGAAGTATGTATACTACTATTTTTTTAAATAAATTAGGAGATGATATACTCATTGTTAAGATATATGTTTATGATATCATTTTTGGATCCACAAATAAACATTTTTATGATGATTTTTCAAAAATAATGAGTAGTGAATTTGAGATGAGTTTAATGGGAGATCTAAGTTATTTTCTTAGTTTTAGTATTAAGAAAAATGAGAATATAACCTTTCTTAATTAATTAAAGTATATAAAGAATATTCTCAAGGCATATGAAATGAATAATGTTAAACCAGTAACTACACCAATGAGTTCTTCAATTCAGTTAGATAAGGACCCAAAGGAAAAATCTATTGATGAAAAAAAATTTAGAGGTATAATTGGATCATTACTTTATTTGATTTCTAACATACCAGATATAATGTTTAATGTTTGTTTGTGTACTAGTTTTCAATCTGATTTAAAATACTCACATTTGACAGCAGTGAAAAGAATTTTAAGATATCTTTTAGAAATTCAAAACTTAGGAATTTGGTATCAGAAGTACAACACTTCATTAGAAATTGTCAGATATTCTAATTCAAACTTTACAGGTTATAGGGTTGATTTATAGAGTACATATGGAACTTATCAATTCATATAAAATTCATTAGATTCTTTGTCTAGTAGGAAATAGAATTTTGTAGCCCTATCTACTGTTGAAGCTGAATTTATTGCTTTAGGAAGTTATGTGGCATAAGTTATTTGGTTGAAATAAGAGTTGATTTATTTAGAGTTTATAATAGACATAATTTCAATCTATTATGATAACACATTTGCATTTCAAAGAATCCTATTTAACATTCTAGAACAAAATATATAGCCAAAGAAGAAATTTTTACAAAATCACTAGCCTTTGATATAATTATCACCTTAAGAAAGAAGTTAGGTGTGATTGATCTTCATGCTTTGGTAAAATTTTTTACAACCTTGATATATTCGTTATGTGTGTTTGGTTTGATTTTTCTGTTTCTATTTATTTTTATTTTTATTTGTGAGTGTTTTAATTTTGTTTTTTGTTTTGTGAGTTTTTAGTTTGGTCATTTGTCACTTGTTGAAGAATGATGGATTTTGAGAAATTTTTTTGGTTATCATGCTTTATTTTCTAAATGGTTTGTTCATATAATACAAAAATTTTTTGTGCTATATGAATTTTGTAGCATGTCTTGAATGGTGTTGAAGTTTAAATTACAAAATTTAGAATTTTTTATAGATTCGTACTGTATGATGATGTATCGTACGTATGATTTACACATATTCGTCTATACGGATATTTACAGTTATCGGGTCAGTATCAGTTATAATAACTAATCCTACGTATGAAATTGTCTTTTTTCTATATAATCCATTTGTCAATTTCTATGAGGGACGAACCTAATCATCTTTAAAATAATCTTAAATTTCTGACTGTCTCGGATGAACACTTATTCTTCTATACAAATGCATGGTCAAAAAACCATGTATGAAAGGTTGCCTCATAAATGGCACTTTATGAAAAGTAGTTACATTTCAGAAATTTCCATTCCTATTTACGTAAATGATTTCATCCTGTATGGTCTCAAGATTGTATATAAGAAGCCATTTTCATACTGGATGATAGGTCATTTTTCTTTATATAGAGTGGTCATTGAAATCATTTTCATTCAATTTCAAACCCTTCTCTAAACCCTCTAAAGCCTCTGACCTAGGAGTGGCAAACTCCAAAAAAATTTCTTGAGTTTCTAAGGGATCATCTTCTAGGGGTGGGGATGACAACTTTCTGTCTAGAGATAATGAGGATGCATTATGTTGGTATATAGCTAGAAAAGTTACTCCTTCTAGACTCCTCATCCAAGATAAAATCCATTTTTCTATCATGCCACTCTTTGTTTCAACTCAGTTCTCTTTTATTCTGACCATGATCTATTCCTAGCATAAAGAGACCTTTCATTATTTCTTAACAAACATGAGGTTCGGTGAGGATAAAACTAAGATAACCTCTTTTGTCCAAAAATAATGAGTCAAAATCATAAAGGAAGATTTATGAACTTTGTTTTTTCATTTAAGGACTCATTGCACTAGAGCTCACACCTTGACCTCTAAATCTTAATATGATTGGTCTGAGATTAACAAAACTCTTAGAGGTGTAACTCAAGTATGTAACTTAGCGAGAGTCTACACATTGAACCAAAATGCCTGGATCATCCAGCATGTCTTAAGAACTTCAATCATTCCAAAGGCTGGTTATAGTATAAATATAACTCCTCTCCTATCCACCATCAAATATTTAATCATGACTGGATAGCCTTTTGATGAGGCCCAACTCATCATAGATAAAATTTTTAATATATTTGAAATTGGGCTTCCTCATCATAAGAGGAAGAAGAATATTTCTCTAGGATACTTAGTGACATTTATTTTAGACAAAAAGTACCCCATTCTTCATCCTGATCCTCCCACTGAATTGCTAATCTATTTTACTGATGCTTCTTTTTATCTTTATTTGGGAGAGACTAGAGTTCTAGTGAAGATTCTGAAGAAGAAGGGGGAGCTGTAGAACCTGCACCTGGACCTGATCAGCCCTACTTTCAGGAGTTGGTCCAGCATTTTGTTTGTATAGAAACTTACTTTGATCAACATTTTAATCAAATTGAGACATGTTTAAATCAGCAGGATGCAAGGTACTAGGAGGATATGGGGTGGATCCGTGGTCAGCTTGACACGGTAAATACAAATGTAGTTATGATGAATAGCTATTTTTCAGTATTTAATCAGCCACCTCCTCTGGATCAGGGCCCCTCTGAGTTTTTATTGTACTTTTTATGATTTTTCTTCTACCAGTCTTTCTCTTGTGATGTGTTGTTATATTTTCTTTCTGTTGATATTTAGTATTTTCAAATTATTGTGTATATTTGTTTAGTTTATCAATGTGATGACTATGTGTGTTATTTAAAGTGTTATTAATTGATATCATTGTACTTAATATATTAAATCTTTTTGATACCAATGAAAAATGTTATGTTTTGCAAACTTATTTTCATTTTTTATTTTGAAAAGTTAGTATGTTTATATGAAAAATTGTTTGTATTTGATCTAAAAATATGCTATAAATTAACTTGCATTATAAAATTAGTTTCATTACAAAATCTAATTTTTCAAAAATTTAAATTAAATTATAACTTGATTTAGTAAAGAAGATCAATTTTACATCTCTTAGGCAAACATAATTAGAATATAATTATTGCAATTTTGATGTTCTAATTTTCATTATTTTCTTTTATAATATGATTATTATTGTTATTAGAAAAGTTTATTTTTAAATTACTGATTTTGGAAAGACTCAAAATGTATAACAAAAGAAATACACAATGTTTGCAAAAATCAAAAGTTTGCACAATGGTTTGCAAAGTAAAAAGAGGCATAAAATTAGCCCAAGTAAAAAAAATTACACAAAGTGTGCCACACATATTTGAAAAGATGTGCAATGTGGCTAATGTAAAATTTTCTTCATTGTGTTCTTTCCCCTATCATTTATTCTCTAATTCAAATCAATCTAATTTTCAATTATATTATATATTGAAATTGAAGTCAAATAATCTTCATTTCATCATTTTTGCAATCATCA
>NW_021319500.1:801156-850084 GCF_001605985.2 Dendrobium catenatum
AAAAATGTAAAGCATTCAAATAGCAACTATCTTAACACAATTTACGGCGGATAAGACGTCGTAATTGTCTGACGCCAATTTTGCGCCAGAAATAAGCCGTTACTTATTTATGGCAAACCTATGACAGTTTATGCGCCGGTAGTTTCCGTCGGATCCATACGACGTAAACTACCGACACCTTAGTCGTCGGAATTTTCGATTGAAAATCATCATTTTTTAGCATATTTTGCACTGATAATGCGTCAGAAAGTGCGTTGGAATGTTTTCCAGTGCATTATAAATGTCGGTAGACATTTATCAACACGCGCCAAACCGGCGCACCAAAATCCGACAGAAATGCACCGGAAACCAAGGAATTCCGTCATATTTTATGTGTTACCGGCGGATCTTGTCCGCCGGTAATAGCGTGTTTTCCTGTAGTGAATTGATCATACTGTATGAAGAGTTCTTTATATAGAAGATGTCAAGAGAATGAAAAAGATACATCTTTATTCCTCCCGAGGATCTTTAATTTTTTTTTAGAACTAATCGTACTGTATGAAGTGACCTTCGTATAGACGATGTATATAGTATGAAAAGAATGGGTCTCTTTTTGTCCTGATGAATTCAACTTTTTTCTTAACTGATTATATTATACGATACATTATTCGTACAGATGACATCTAGAGTACAAAAAGAATGGGTGTCTTTTTGTCCTGACAAACTCAAATTTTTTATGAACTCATCGTACTATACGATGTCTTGTTCATACAAATGATGTCCAGAGTACGAAAATGTGGGGTATCTTTTCATCCCGATTAACTAATAAAATTTTCTTAACAGTTCGTATAGTACGAACATGGTTTATACTAGATGATTATCATGTACAAAAATATTTTATACATGTTCATACATAGAAATTTTTAAATTATTCTTATGTATGAATCACATCGTACTTGCCAAAAATGGCAATTTTTAGTTTTTTGGATGGTTTTTCATATTTCTCATATAAAAAGTCCTTAGAAACTGACTTGAAAGTGTTATTCTTTGTGATTTCTTTGAGTGCAAGTGAAAGAGTATTTTAAGAGAGTGTTTGAGAGAGAGTTCTTATAAGTGGAGTGTGAAGGGTTCATAAGATTACTCAAAGATAACAATCTCTTTTAAGTTTTAATTACTTTGCTTCCTTTCTTCTCTCTAGTTGCTCGAGAGAAGATCTTTGAAAAATATCCAGTACTCTATCGATACTTGGAGGGTGTGAAAGGATGATGTACTATACCGACACTTGAAGGGTGTGAAATGATGACGATACTCTGCTGGCACTTCAAGGGTGTGAAAGGATGACGGTACTCTACTGACACTTGGAGGGTGTAAAAGGATAATGGTACTCTGCCGACACTTGGAGGGTGTGAAAGGAGAATGGTACTCTGCCACACTAGGGATTATTGGAAGAGAGGAAAATTGTAAAGGCTTCTCCGTCTTGCTGTGAGGGCAAAAGGAGAGTCACTTTGGTAATAGTATAATACTTGAAGAGGGAGTCTTCAGTGAGTGGACATCGGTCTTGTTGGACTGAATCACTATAAATCTTTGTGTTCATTTTTATTTTCGCACTTTTATTTTTTAGAATTTTATATTTTGTGGCTGAAAATTTATTTTTTAAAAACATATAAAAAATAATTTTCTTTAATATCCAAGATAAATTTTTAAAATACCGATTCACCCCCCCCCCCCCCCCCTCCCCCCCCCCCCCATCCTCTTGGTTAGCCTTGGAACATTTACGTAGGTTTAACAACCTATATGGACTTTACATCCTCTAAACTAGCTCTCTATTTATTTGACTTATACGATATGGATAATATAATTTGATTTAGCTCCTTGATTTCATATCCTAAAATAGGTAAATATTTAACCAATGATTTAATATTCATCAAATATGAATTAAATTTGTACTAAACAAGCTATTCAAAATTTCAGTTTACCTATTTTTTAAATATAGAAAACATATGATCTAAATTTCAAATAATATATAGTATAGGTTGATAGAAATCATATGGTGTGATTCATTATTTAAAGTTTAAATTTTAATTTTATGTTAATTAATTTCATTTGATTTTCTAATTTTAAAACATTGCCATAGAAACACCGTACAATATAACATAAATCATATAATACGATTTATCGAAAACTAAATACTTTAATTAGCATTCATATTTTTATATCCCTAATGTTTTTGCACTCTTATGTGTGAGTTCTAGGTTATTATGTCCAATTTAATCATGTACAAGAAGGAATTAAAAAAAAAAATTATAATTTGATAAATTCATTTTCTTTAACTTCCTTCATCCTTGATGACCTTATATTTGTAAATTTTGTAGCTCAACCAATTTCTCCTGCTAGTTTAATCTCTTGTATGCTAGATATTTTTACCTCAAATATTAGTTTAATTGAAAAACCTTGCGCACTAAACTACAAGTTGCAATAGCATGATTGGTAATGCTTGAGATCATTAAAACCACAGTGTGTACTCTAAGCTCATGGGGTTAAACAATATCCATATTTTTTATGATGATAAATATTCCTGATATATATTACTTTAAATATTATATCAATTTTATTTTTCTCCCCTCATTTTGTGCTTCCTATAAAATATGATATGAAAATTGATAAAAAGTGCTATACATATTTTTATTAACATTAAAAAGAATATAATTTTTACTCAACCAAACTAAAAATCTTCACCTCCTTTTGAAATTTAAAAAAGGAGAAAAAAATAAAGAAACATAAAGGAACCAAAAATACCAAAGACAACAACATTAGAAAAAAATAAACATAACATAATATAGACAACACAGTTCAAAATAATAAAATCAGATGTCTGAGATTCCCTGATTAGATGGTGGCAGTGGTGGCTGAAAGTAATTATAAAGGAAAAAAATTATTCTTAGAACTAAGAGTGATCTTCCTCACACAAGCACTGCATCTCCTCCCATTGCCAATTTGACAATTAGATATGATCATCAATTTTAAGGTTGAATCATGCAAAGTGGTCCATCCAAGCAAGCTATGGGTACTAATATGCTTGAGGAAGGGGTTGAGGTAGGGGTCCCCCTTCTACTTCTGCTAATTACTCAGCTATATCTTATCTTGGTTGACATCTCTCATGATATATAATGTGGAAAATATTATTTATGTAGTAAGAGGGTAGGTGGTTGAGTAATGTATTGAAACTCGATAATCCATATTGAGAATATGATTTTTTATGATAACAAAATATTATTATTCTGTTTATTTTATTATTTCTCTGAGCATGTACTAGACATTTTTTATTTTGTGTTTGTGTGTACTAATATTTTAGGAAAATAATACTCCAAACTGCTGAAGACTTCAAAATGAAATAGATTAAAAATTTATGTAATGAAGTTTGTAAATTATTATTTTTTATTTTTTTTAGTCTCAGAGAGTGATTGTAACTGCATAATTATACACGCACACAAAGGGGAAGAGAGTCAAAACTTAAAATTTAAAATTAATAATATTGTATGACCTCTAATCGTACTATACAATTTGTCTTATTTTACCTCCAAAATAATGTTAATCAAATCATAACTTGTATTTTTGTATTGTTTGTATTGTATGAAGTTACTTCGTAAATACAACTGACAGTGTACAAAATTGGGTGCGTACCAATTCATCCCAAAAAAATTCATTTATTTTTTTATTGTTCATATTGTATGAAGTTAGTTCTTACAGATGACTAATAGTGTATGAAATTGGGATCATCCATGTTTGTACTAATGAAACATGATTTGTTTTAACTGTTTATACTGTATGATATTAGTTCTTATAGATGACTGACAGTGTACAAAATAATGTTCGAACCATCTCATACCATACAAAAACATTTAGTTTTGATATGTTTGTACAGTACGATGTTATTTCATATAAACGACTTACAGTGTATGAAATAAGATTTGTACAGGATCATACTTGGATTTTTGAACTATTTATACAGATGATCCACGATCATACTGTATGATCTTAAGTCAGTTCACTTATAATTTTCATTTTTTTGTGTTTTATGTATAATATTTCATAAAACTGTCAGTCAATACCTTTGTTATGATTTTTACTTAACAGTGGCCATTGGGTATGAGTGTTTGGGAGAGATTATGAGAGTGAAGTATGAGGGATCAAGTGAGCGGGAGTTATGAGGAATTTATAAGGTTGCCTAAAGTAGGATCTCTGTCTTCTTTAAATTTTTACCCATCTCCTTTGGAGGCTTTTGAGAGAAGATCTTAAATATTATATCGACGTAATCTGTCTTCACCACGAGGGTGAAAAAGGATGAAAGTTCTATGCCATCACCAAGAGTGTGAGAAAGGATGAAGGTTCTCTACCATTACTAGGAGGGTGAAAAAGGATGTTAGTACTCTGCCACATCGGGTTGGTGGAAGAGAGTTTGTAAGGGCATCTCCGCCTTGTTGTTGGGGCAAAAAAAAGTCACTTTGATTTAGTGCAATACCAGAAGAATGAGTCTCCAAGGAGTGAACGTAGGTCTACTTTGGACTGAGCCACCATAAATTTGATGTCTTTCTATTTACTTTTATTTTTTGCATTTTATTTTTCTACACTGTACAATTTTTTGGTTGAAAAATCTTTTGAGAAAATCATATCTAAAACAACTACATACTCAAGTATTGTTACTAAAATTTTCTATAAACATTTTTTAGAAATCAAAGAATTTTTTTTTTAATTACAAATTCACCCCCTCTTGGTTAGCCTTAGGACAGTTTAATAAGGTTTAACAACCTACTCAAACTGTCAAGTGATATTAGAGCCTATTTCAAAAATTAAGGTTTTGATAATTTTTTGAAAAATGATCATAGCTACTTTGGAAATTGGAACACTCCTGAAGGATACTCTATAATTAGACCACCTTTATTTGATAATATCCCTTTCAATTTTTAAAAAACTCATATGTCTACTTCTCTATAATCACTTGATTATTTCATGTGAATATTAGTACATGAAGGTTACACTATACCCACTAGACTTGTTGATTGCATTTGAGTTAAAACAACATTCACTGATCGGACATTAGAAGAAAAAGATTTAGCATAGCTAAATGCAAAATATTTAAATAGTTTTTTCTGTGCATTGAAATCAAAAGACTATATGCATGATTTTACTTGTAAAATTGGAAAAGAAATCTATGATAGAGTTTGTATAACTTTTAAAGGGACATATGAGGTTAAAAAATACATGTTGAACATTTTATTACACGACTACGAACTATTTTACATGATACCAAATGAGTCAATTTTTTATATGTATGCACATTTTACTTAGATTGTTACCTTATTTTATGCTTTAGGTAGAGAATTAACTAATTCATAAAAGGTTAATAAAATCCTACATTATTTACCTACTAATTATGATGTAAAGATAACTGCCATAATAGAGTCAAAAGATCTGAATGTATATTCTATTGATAATCTGTTAGGATCATTAATTACTTAAGAGAAATGAGTGAATCAAAGACAGATTGATACAAGTGACAAGCGAAAAGAGAAGAATATTGCTTTAAAAGTGAATGATTTAGAAAGTGATCAATCAAGGCCCGAGGATGAAGAAGATATTGCACTCATGACTAGGCAGCTCAAAAGTTTCATTAAATGAAAGTAATGGAGATGTCAACATTGGAACAAAGGTAAGTTCAATAAGAATGCAAAAGTTTCAAATGAAGTCTTTTGTTATGAATGTAGGAAGCCTGGACATATAAAAATATATTGCCCAAATCACAAATCTAATCCTAACAAGGTGAAATTGAGGAGAAAACTAATTTTAGGAATGGCAAGAGAAGAGTCCAAAGTGCTTTTTGGGCTGACTCAGCTTTTGACTCCTCAGAAATAGAAGCAGAAGAGGAAGTCACAAACTTGTGCTTAATGGAAGATAAACTTGATCGTTCATATTAAGAGGAGATAAGTGACTTATCCTATGATGAATTATTTGAAGTTCCTAAGAAAATTCATAATTCATATAGGAAGATTAAAAATTACATTGTAATCTTATCCTCGAGCATTTGAATTTATAAAAAGAATATGAAAATGTTAGGAAAGATTATGCATCTATAGATAGTGATCGCATGTCCTTGTTGGATGAATTTGATAATTTGAATAAGAAATATGATTTATTAAAAACATCCTATATTAATCTTGAGAATGATTTTAAAGTGTTTATAGCTGAAGCAGATCAAAGAGTACATGAGTTGAAAGTTGAAAATTTAGTTTTAGAAAGTGCAAACTCATATCTTAAGGAAAAATTGAAAACGTTTGAAGAAAATAAGACACCTCCCACACTTAAACAATTTTATAATCTTGATAAGAAATATATAATTTCAAAATCTAGAAAAAGCATTATAACTCACATAGTTTGGTAAATCCTTTTTCTTGTGTTAAATGATTTTCATGTGGTATAATAGGACATATTTTCCACACTTGTACAATTTATAGTAGAACATATTTATTGTGAAGACCTAAGATGCATAAATCACATCATATCAAATATGTATCTTGATAATCATTTTCAAGAGTTAAACCTAAATTTATTTCAGTTTTCAAGTCTAACGTTTAATAATTTTGTAGAATGGCTCTCTTATAAGCCCTCATGAGAGCAGTTGGTACATGGATAGCAGATGTTTGAAACATATGACTAGAGATACAACTCAATTCATAAAACTGGAGGCAAGGGCTGGAGGAAAAGTGACACTAAAAGATAATATCACTAGGAGAGTGGTAGGTACAAGTATGATTGATAATAAGAACAATTTCTTTATTGAAAATGTTTTATTGGTTGAAGACTTAAAACATAACTTGTTAAGTATTAGTTAACTCTATAATAGTGATTTTAATATTAAATATTTACCTACAAGCTGCATTAAAAGCCAAAATGGAGTTGATGTGTTGCATGGAAATAGGATAAATAATATATACATGCTTGATTTAAATTATGTTAAATCTTCTCATGTTTTTTTCTCTCAAAACTATCATTGATAAATCTTGGTTATGGCATAGAAGACTTTATCATGCGAGCATAAAAAATCTTAAGAAGATTACTTATAAATAAATATTTAGAGGTATATCCAAATTAGACTTCATTAAAGGTCACTTGTGTGATGCATGTCAATTATGAAAACAAGTCAAGTCCTCCTTTCATTTAATTAAGGATCTTAGAACTAACAAACCACTAAAAGTCATACACATAGATCTTTTTGGACTGGTTAGCATTATACGTTTAGTTGATAAAGTTTTTAGGTATGTAATTGTTGATGATTATTTAAGATTCACATGGATTAGATTCTTATCATATAAGAGTGAATTATTTGATGAATTTCAAAATTTTTCTTCATGGATTCAAAGAAAGTTAGATTGTGAAATTCTTTAAAGTGATCATAGTGGAGAATTTAAAAATGAAAAATATGAAATTTATTATAAAGTGTAAGGAATAGATCACAACCTTTCAGCTTCTAGGACCCCTCAACATAATGGGATTATTGAAAGGAAGAATAAAATTTTGATAGAAGCTGCTAAAACCATATTAACTGATATTCACTTGCAAAATATTTTTGGGCAGAAGCTGTTAGTACTGCTTGTTATGTTTTGAATAGGGTGAATATTAGATCAAAAGTTGAACAATACATCCTATGAACTTCTTAAGAGAAGAACACCCAACCTTTCATATTTATATGTCTTTGGATATAAGATGTTTATTCATAACAATAGTAAAACTCTTTTAGAAAAATTTAATTCTAAATCTAATGAAGCAATTTTTTTGCGATTTTTAAGTGTTAGTAAATCCTATAGAGTTTTTAATAAAAAAAAAATTTGTAGTTGAGGAGACCGCTCATTTAATTTTTTATGAATATAATATTTCTAGAAGGTCTAAGTTGGAAGAAGAAGTTCTTGAATCAATAACCAATGCAATTGAAAATGCAAATCTTGAAAAAAAAAAGTTGAAACGGAAAATGTATTGCCTATAGAATGGGAATATCCTAAGAGTCATCCTAAAAAATTGATTTTAAGAGACCCGAGTGAAGGTGTTGGACTAGGCATAGACTTAGCATAGAAGTGAATCACTCAGCATTTATTTTAATGATCAAACCCACTAATATAAATCATGCACTTTCGAATGAATTTTAGATTTTGGCAATGTAGAAAGAATTGAATCAATTTAATAAAAATGATGTTTGGGAGTTAATTGAAAGACTTAAAAATTAAAGTCCTATTGGAACTAAGTGGGTTTTCCAAAACAAGATAAATGATTCAGGTGTAGTGGTTAAAAATAAAGCAAGATTAGTTACTAAGGTGTGCAATCAAATAGAAGGAATAAATTTTGAGGAAATGTTTGACCACGTATCCAAACTTGAAATGATATGTTAAAAGTGTTTTTGTTAATGGGGTGATACAAGAGTATGTTTATGTTGAGTAATCTCTAGCTTTTGAAAATTCACAATTCCCTAAATATATGTTTAAATTGAAAAATACATTATATAGACTACAATAGGCACCTAGGGCATGATATGAAAGGCTAAGCACGTTCCTACTAGAAAGATCATTTATTAAAGGAAGCGTGGACACCACCCTCTTCTTAAAAAGAGTAGGAGATGATATACTCATTATTAAAATATATATTGATGATATCTTATTTGGATCCCCTAATAAAAATCTTTGTGATGATTTTTTAAAAATAATGAGTAGATAATTTAAAATGAGCCTAATGGGAGACTTGAGTTACTTTTTTGATTTTATCATAAAGTAGAAGTACTCGAATGAGTTCCTTAGTGGAGTTGGATAAGGAATCTAAAGAAAAATATGTTGATCAAAATAAATTTAGAGGAATAATTAGATCATTACTTTATTTAATTGCTAGTAGACTATATATCATGTTTAGTATTTATATTTATGCTAGATTTCAAGATAATCCAAAAGAATCCCATTTGACTACAATTAAAAGAATTCTTAAATATCTCTTGGGAACTCAAAACTTAGGGATATGGTATCCTAGGCACAGCTCTTATTTTAAAATCATTGGATATTCTGATTCAGATTTTGTAGGGTTTAAGGTTGATTAAAAAAGTACTTCTAGAACTTGTCAATTTATTGGAAACTCTTTAGGCTCATGGTCTAGCATAAAATAAAATGTAGTAGCCCTTTCTATTACTGAAGCATAATATATTGCCTTAAGTTTTATGTGGCACAGGTTCTTTGGTTAAGATAATAACTTATGGATTTAGGATTTTTAATTGGTATTATTCTAATTTTCTAGGATAATACAAGTGTCATATGCATTTCAAAGAATCTTATTCAACACTTCTAGAATCAAGCATATAGATATAAGGCATCATTTTAATAGACTCCAAGTCACTAATGGATAAATTGAGCTACATCATGTAACTACTAAAAATCAACTTACAGGCATTTTTGTAAAACCACTTGCTTTTGAAACATTTAGCACCTTAAGATTCAGATTTGATGTTATTTATATTCATGCTTAAGATTTAAAATTCAACAAATTCCATTTGTGAAGTTTATGTTTTGTTTATTGTTTCTGATTTGTCTTTGATTGATTGTTTTACTTTTTTCTCTATTTTGGGTTTGATTTCTCTTTTGCATTTTTTTTTGTGTGTCTTATGGATATTGGTTGACTTATTTTTAGAAAAGAATCATGATTATCATATGCAAATCTAAAAATTAATTTCCTAGTTGTACTGTACGAACCACTTTTGTACTGTACAAAATCACTAGACTTTACATGTTATTTTTTCAAAGTTTGTAAGACAAAAGTGTATTTTTATAAATATATTGTACTGTACAAATACATTAATGCACAATACAAACTGTCCATTTTTCATCTATATGAATATGGAGGGAATTTGAAGTGCACTTATTTTTTGAAGATCGTCCCATATGAACAACTTTTCATCTTTATGATCCTGTTGTCAACATGTATGTGGATGAACCTAACTACTATAGTATAATCATTATTGTCAGATAATCTCGGACAAACACCTAGTCATCTATACAAACATTTTGGTCAAAAATTCATATGAAATGACTCATCAAGAATGGCAGTTTATGAAAAGTTGTTTCATTTTTTGCCATTTTCATTTGTATATATGAAAATCATTTTGTCCCAAACAAACTCTGAATCATATATAGGAACCTAGTGTGATCATGTATGATCATCCCAATTTCTTTAAATTGAAAGGTATTCATTGAGTTTTCTTCACATCATCTTTCAATCACAAATCATCTATTGTTCAAAACTCTTCAAATGTCAAGCAGTAGCAGCAAGCAGGTTTGTCATTCCATAGGCTCTTCTACTCTTTCTAATCAACTAGATTATAACTTCCTTTCTAAAGAAAATGAATAAGCCTACCACCATTTCTTTGAGGCCAAAATTATTCCATCTCGTCTTATTATCAAAGAAGATATTAACTTTTCTGTAATGCCTCTTTTTTATTCTACTCAATTTTCTTTCATTCTTACCTTAATCTATGCATACCATTTCCTTGCTAATATGAGAATAAGGGAGAATCATACCAAGATGTCTTCATATGTGTTTAAAGAGAGGGTAAAGATTGCTAAGGATGTTTTAGATACTTTCCTACATCTTAAAACAGAAGGGTAAGGGCACACACTATGACTTCTAGAGATGATTTTGACTAGCCTATCATAAATTAAACTCTTAGAGGGGTACCTTCAATTTATCGCCAATCTCGCGTACATACTTTAAACCAAAATGTAAGTATCATCCAACATTTTTTAAGAACATCCATTATTCCTAAAGATGGTGATCATATCAATCTTACTCCCTTTCTTTCTATTGTCACATATCTTATAATGTCAATTGATGAAGCCCAGTTTATTCTAGACTACATCAATAATCTTATTGATATTAGACTTCCTACCACTAGAAGGAAGAAGAATGTGGTTTTAGGACATTTGGTCGCATATGTGCTTGAAAAGAAATACAACTTAAATCATCCTGATCCACCTACTCATCTTTCAATCTATTTCACTGATGCTTCCTTCCATTCTCTATTTCACTGAGATCAAGGGGATTTAGGAGATGAAATTGGAGAAGGAGAAGCTCCTGCACAGCACCTACTCCTTGACCTAGTCATTAATTTTATCAAGAAATGGTCCAATGTTTTGATCAACTTGAGCCTCATTTTGATCAACAATTTGATCATATTGAGACTCACATAGACTAGTAAGATGCAAGATATAATGAGGATATGGGCTGGATCAAAAGGTAATTTGATTCTATCAACACTCAAGTAGTGACCATTAATAGTTACTTTACGATGTTCTCTCCTCCTTGGCCACCTCCAGATCAAGATTCTCCATCTTTTTAATTTTTATTTTCTATTGCAGTTGATGTATGTTTTGTTTCTCTTTAGTATTTATATGATGGATTGAGATGTTTTGCATTTTTGTATCAAGTTGTATTTGCATTCTATGTTGGTAATGAAATGATTGTCTTTGCATTGCTTTTAATTCACTTAAATTGTCTTTGAGTTTCTATTATTCAAATTACTAATATTGATTTAAGAGAAAATTTTAAAATATCTTACACTATAACTAAAGTACCTAGAAAAATTGGTTTTCTCTTAGTAAAATTTGAATCAACTTACAAATTAGATTTTGATAATAATAGCATTTCAATGTTCTAATAAAATTGTACCTTATAGTTATAATTGTTACAAAATTGGTAACTTATATTTTTCTTCTATTTTTTTTATTCAATGTGTTGATTTTATTCTTAACAATAGGATTTTGTTTTGTAGATTATTCTTCTTTATACGAGAAAGTTTATTCTTTTATTAAGAAGATAATCACACAAGTTAATACATACTGAGTTAGGTTGTGGAAAGAATGAAATGTCAAAAGATGTATAAAGTGTGCCAAATTTGAAAAGAGACACAAAATGATCCCAACATGAAAAGATGCGCAATGTTTACCTAATTTAAAAAGATGCACAAAATGAGCCCAAAATAAAAAGATGTATAATGTTCACCTCTCAAATAATTCTTATTGGTTAAGAGGCATAAAATGAGCTCACACTACATTTAGTTCTTTCCTTTATCTCTTTGGTTTTTAAAAAAATCCTTGCATTAAATAATAATTTCAACTATTGAATTTGAAACTATAAGAATTCATTTTAATTAATTTTTTGATGATTACTCTATTTGATTCTATTTTGTAGAGCGAACTATGACATGTTCAACTTTTCTTATCTAAATTACTTTGATTTAAAATTTGAGACTTTCTTTTTCAATTAGAACTTTAATGTTGTCTATGCAAATAGGTTAAAATTCTCTTCTTTGTCATCTATTAGATTTATCTGTAGAAATTTTTTTTCATGAGATTTTTTTGATGATGTTAAAAAAGAGGGAGGTTATTATTTGTTGTATTTTTTTGAAGCCTTCTGGTTTGTGTTTTGGTGTGTGTTTTGTATTTTTATGTTTTTGGTTTTGTGCTTTTCATGTTTTTGGCTTTGTATTTTTTATTTTTTATTCATTTATTTTAAGTTTATTTAAATTTTATATTTTATGTTCTATGACATAATGTTCTTAGGGAGAGCATGCTTATGGTTTTAGTTTTCTTGTGTGTGTGTGTGTGTGTGTGTGTGTTTTTTTTTTTTATTCATGTCGTACTAGCTTATTTTGTGTTTCTCTCTAAAACCAAAATAAAAAAGAGGGATGATTTATTGTTTCCCAATGTTTTTTATGTTTAACTTCATTGATTGAGAGTTTAGGAGAAAAGAACCTTATTTGTGACTCAAACAATAATTATTTTTACCATCTTAAAAAAGGGAGAGAATGTGGCAACTCAAGAATCTAGATTGAGAATGTGATTTTTGATGATAGCAAAATATTACTTTTCTATTAATTTTATTATTTCTCCAAGCATGTACTGGACATTTTCTATTTTATGTTTATATATACTAATATTTTAGAAAAATCGTATTCCAGACTGTTGAAGATTTCTAGACATAATATATTAGGATTTCATGTAATGAAGTCTATAAATTTTTTTTTTTTTTTTGAGTTTGAGAGAGTGCGATTATAATTAGATAATCATGCACACAAATGCAGAGGGGGGGAATAAAACTTAAAATTTTAAAACTAATTGTATTGTACCACCTCCAGTCATACTATACAATTTGCCTTGTTTATCCTCCAAAATGTAATTAATCAAATTATGACTTGTATTTTTTACTTTTTGTACTGTATGAAGTTAGTTCATACAAACGACTAACAGTATACGAAATCAAGTGCATATCAGTTTGTACCAAACAAATTCATTTATTTTTGTAATGTTTGTACTATACGAAGTTAGTTCGTACAAATGACTAATAGAGTACAAAATTGGGATCATTCTCATTTGTACCAAAGAAACATGATTTGTTTTAACTATTCATACTATATGATATTAGTTCATACAGATGACTAACACTGTATGAAATAAGATTTTTACTGGATTGTACCTATATTTTTGAACTATTCGTATAGATGATCCACGATCGTATTGTATGATCTTAAGTCGGATCACTTGTAATTTATAGTTTATTGGATGTTTTTTCTTATGTTTTCTATATAATATATCATAAAACTATCAGTCAGTACTGTTGTAGTGATTTTCTCCTAAGAGTGGCCATTAAGTGTGAATGTTTGGGAGAGATTGTGAGATTGAAGTATGAGAGATCAAGTGAGGGAGAGTAGTGAGAAATTCATAGGGTTTCCCAAAGCGAAGATCTCTTTGTCTTCTTTAAATTTTTTCCCATATCCTTTGGAGACTTTTGAGAGAAGAACTTTAACATTCTATCGTGGTACTCTACCTTCACTAGGAGGGTGAAAAAGGATGAAGGTTCTTTGCCTTCATAAGGAGGGTAAAAAAAAAACATCGATACTCTACTGCACCATATTGGTGGAAGAGAGTTTGTAAGGGATTCTCCGCCTTACTGTGGGGGGGAAAAGAGAGTCACTTTGATTAGTGCAATACCTGGAGAAGGAGTCTCCAATGAGTGTACGTAGGTCTAGTTTGTACTAAACCATTATTAATTTGGTGTTCTTCTGTTCACTTTTATTTTTCTGCACTTTATAGTTTTTTTGGTTAAAAAATCTTTTTAGATAATCATATCTAAAAAAAATTCATACTCAAGGAACGTTGCTAAAATTTTTTATAAATAATTTTTAAAAATCTAAGAACTTATTTTTTAATTAGCAATTCACCCCCCCCCCCCCCTTGGTTAGCTGTTGGGACATAAGCTTTAAGGTTAACAACCTACTCAAACTTTCATAATGTAGTGTAGGTGAGGTTGTATTTGGTTTATAATATTTAATCTATGATTTACTCTAGGGATGGATTTTTCTTTTGATGAGCTCTAGGATTCACAAGTTTTTTGGTATAACAAATTAACATATTAGCTACATTAAACTCCAAACTAGTCAATAAAAATTAAGTTACTAATAATAAGAGAGTAATATTTATTCTATTTCCAACTTTAGAGATCATAATATATCTATGTGCATGTTGGATAACATGTATATTTTATACCATGTGATAACAAGTGGCTAGCAGTGATTTAATGGTGAGTTACTCAGTCATGTTTACGGTAGTCAAAGTGGTATTATAGGTCATTTGTGATGTCATGTGGTTTGACACAAATTTTAGAGACTCATATTTTTTCATGTATGTTTTTATCAGTGAACACTGCTTAATGTCTAAAGACTAAAGACAACCTAGTGGCCTTAATAGCTATAATTCAAAAATGAAAATAAAAATAATCCAAAAGTAGTTTAGTGTAATAGAGAAAGTGTTGTGAAATTAGAAACTAAAGTGTGGTGCAAATAAATAGATCGAGGATTGTTCTTTTCTCAACTAAAGTGAGTTTCTCCCATATGACCTCTTTTGCTTGTTGTTATGTGTAAATTTTTTAGTGTTTTACTATCTTAAATATCAATAAAAATTTTCTTTTTAGTTGTTGTAATACTAGAATGCCTCAGAAAAATGGAAGAAATTCACAAGTATTAACTAGTACTGCAATGCTTCAACTACTAGTGCGACAACGACCATAATGCCCAAACGCTAGATCAAGAAATTATTTGTACGGAGCCTTTGGAAAATGGAAATTAAATTAGAGCCCAATAGAGCCAATTTTTTATGTCAATGAATTGAATGTCTACATCTCCTTATGACATATATCCTCTAACAAAATGGTGCCTAATATCAATGTGTTTAGTGTAAGAGTATTAAAATAGGCTTATTGTGATTCATATGATGTTGTGTTATCACACATGATAGCGATGGTGTCCACTTGTAAACCTAAATAAAAATGTTGTTGCTTCAACTATATGCATATAACTTAAACCTAAATAAAAATGTTGTTGCTTCAACTATATGCACATAACTTTTTGTAGCTAGGTAGTCTGCCTCTATAGTGGATAATGCCACAGTCTTTTTTTTTTATTAGACCAAGATACTAAATATTATCCAATAAATTAACACATTCATTAGGTTATTTCTTAATCTATCTTACAACCTAAGAAATCCGAGTCTGACTATCCTACTAATTCGAAGGTCATGTTATTCTTAAAATACTATATACCTAAAATTAGTGTCCCTATGAGATATCATAAGATTTGTTATGCCTCATTTTAATGGTATTTTTTAGGTTCATTCAAAAAACTTGTATATAAGCATACACTAAACAAGATATCAAACCTACTAGTAGGCAAATATTATAATGATCCTATTATCCCTTAATACCTATTTATGTAAATAGGTTTGCCACTTGGTTTCTTATCTAGCTGGGTAGTTTGCCTCATGGGAGTTTTTATACTCTTACAACCTTCCATATCAAATTTTGTAATGAGTTATTTGATATACATAATATGGAAAAGGAAGGTTCCATCTTTTCTTTGCTTAACTTTGAGCACTAGAAAGTATATTAGCCCACCCATCATGCTCATCTCAAATTTATTTATCAGGGTGGATGAAAATACTTCACATAGTTCATTATTTATGTATTCAAATAGGATATCATATATGTATATTTTTAGTATTAATATATGTATTCAAATTATCTTAATGAATATTTTGGTGTCTATTATGCCCTTAACAAATAAATTACAATTAAAATTGTGTTAAGGCTATCATACCATGCCCTAGGTGCTCGTTTTAATGCATAGAATGCACCTTATGTTTATAAACATGACCTAAAATGCCAAACTTTCAAACCTTAGTGGTTTCTCTATGTGTAATTCTTCCTTTATAACTCCATTTAAGATTATACATTTCATATCCATTTGGTACAACTTAAAGCATCTAAAATAAGCAAAGGCTAGTAAGACTCAAATGGCTTCAAGTCTAGCTATTGGTGTGAATACTTATTCAAAGTCTATTCCTTCAGTCTTATTATAATATTTTTCTACAATATTAACTTTTTTTCTTAATACTAATCGAGAGACATTCAATTAATTTTTAAACATCCATTTTATTTTAATCACACTCTGATCAAATGGCATAGCTACTAGCTCACACACATCATTTCTAGTGAATGATTTAGTTCATTTTACATAGCCATAATCTAATATTCCTTTTTTAATGCCTCATCAATTACAGTGTGTTCTACCACTAATATATATGATGTATTGCTAATATCCTTCCAAGTACTATGTTTAATCTTAACTACTAAAGAAAGTTCTTCTATGATCAAGTCTTTAGGATGAGTTGATACATACTTCCAGTCATTGGGTAGTGATTCCTTAATTTTAACACTACCTTTTGGTCTTACATTTTCAGTTTTATGTATAAAATTTTCCTATTCTTTAATGTCCCTAGAAGAGACAGCCCTATCAGATTTATCAAAGGTAATGTTGGTCGACTCTATTACAACTACTGTCCTCTAATTCAATATGTTACATGCTTTTATATCCTAAAAACACTATGTCATCATCCTTAGTATCGTTTACTCATAATGCTAATGGGTCCAAATAAATCCATGTGTATTATCTCCAATACTCTATTGGAGGCAACTTCCCTAATTATGATAAATGAAGATTTTACTTTGTTTCCTTATTGACATGCATAACACAAGTTTTCTTTAGTGAGCTTAACATATATATTTCCCTTAATAGTTTTAAATAAGTGATATTTCTATGTGTTCTCATACTAGAGTAACATAGTCTCCTATGCCACAACCATAATTCATTTAAGGTGGTTCTTAAGATACAAACTTATTGTCAATACAATTTAAATACTTTTAACATGGTTTTATTTTATCCACTTTTATTGTCAATACAATTTAAATTAATAATGCATATTATTTATCCATAATACTTTTAACGTGGTTTTGTTTTCCAAAATTAATAAAACAATTATCAGAATAAAATTTAATGTCAAACAACTTATCAAATAATTTACATATGCTTAATAACCGATGCTTAAGTCCTTACATTAGTAAAACTTTTTTAATTATGAAACCATTAATTTATCCTATAGTGCTTAGACCAACAACCTTTGTAGTGGGGTTATCTCCAAGGGTCACCCTCCATTTTTGGATTCCATTATGATAAATTTGTTTATGTCTCCAGTCATGTGCCATTAATACCCACTATGTAAGTACCACATGTTTCATCAAACCCATTATTAGGGCATACTACATCATCATCGATGTCACCAAAACAATGTTTTTTCATTAAGCGTAGATTGGTTATTTCTTCTTTAACTTTAGTTTTAGAAGATTCAAAGTCATAAATGGCCTAAAAGTTTTTATCTAGTTTTCATTTCTTCATTTCGAGTTCAGCATTTTTTTTTTTTTTTGCTTTGTCTTTTGGTGATTGGTATTTAAGATTTAGGCATTCCTATGTAATGTGACAAAATGTATTAACTTAATTACTTCTTCCCTTTCCATTTTTTCTCATGCCATTTTTGCTTGCTTTGTAGGAATTTCTTGAATTTCCATTTCATGAGCATAATATACTAATTTATATCTCCTTCATAGTTGTATCTATCCAAATTATCATATTTTAGTGCAATGGTTTTCTCCTTTCCTTTATCACTTATGCTAGACAATCTCTGACTTACTTTCTATTCATATCCTATAAGATAACCAAGAAAATTTTCAATGGAATAAGTAGTTAATTCCTTTGATTATTAATTAAGATTATGATACAACAACAACAACAACATCAAGCCTTTATCCCACTACGGGAGGTCAGCTACTTGAATCCTTTTTCTCCATTTTGTCCTATTAAAGGTCAAATTCTCGTTTAAATATAATAAAGAAAGGTCATTCTTAATATTTTCTAACCAATTCTTTTTAGGTCTGCCTCTACCTTTCTTAACATAAGTCAAATCTAATACCTCAACTCTCCTAACCTGGTCATTGGAAGGCCACCGTTTTATGTGACCAAACCATCTAAGGTGACTCTCTCTAATTTCATCTTCTACTATAACTACTCCAACCTTTTCACGTATATGCTCATTTTGTATCCTATCTCTAAGGGTAAAGCCACTCATCCACCTAAGCATCCTCATATCTGCCACACTTAACTTAGTATTATGCTTCTCTTTTAATGGCTAACATTCAGCACCATAAAGCATTTCATGCCTCACTACCATCTTTTAGAATTTTCCCTTAAGTTTGAGGGGTACTTTTCTATCACGCAACAAGCCCGATGCATTCTTCCACTTCAACCATCCAACTTGAATTCTATTGATAATATCCCCATCTATTTCACCATCACTTTGAACAATAGATCCAAGATATCTAAAACATGTACTCTTAATAATGACTCAGTACTATAGAAGGATTCATGGTTATTTCATGGTCCTAGGAGGTAGGTGATAATCATTGGCTTCCTAGTGAAGAAAACCATGGTTTTTCCCCCTCGTTATTTAGTTCCAACATAACTATATTATCTTTAGTGAAGAAGATAGGTGCAGTTGGCATTGACTAGGTAATACTCAAATGCTTGACCACAAACTTTACCTATTAGTCCCTCACATTATTTGTAAGGCTACTCGACCTCATGGACACTAAACATACTTATGCACACTAATTATAGAATGCCTTCACGATGACAATGTGTTTGAATATGGCATTGTTCAAGGGATTTGATGCAGCTAATGGAAGAAAATGAAAGTGGTGATGCTCGATATCATCATGGGTAGGATCTAGCAGGGATTAATCTACATAAGTTTAAAATATTAGTAAACTTCCTAAAGTATGATGTTCAAAACCTCAACATGAATTAGAAATAGGGATACATAGTTTTTCCCATTAAAAAGTGTTTAACTTGATTTCTTCAACTAAAACTCACCCTTGTAGGATCACATCATTATATTAGTAGTTGATGTACATCATATTATAAAAGCTCGATGCACCTTGGATGACCATAAGTAATTAGTAAATATGAATATTGTGGCATATTTATCAAGGTGAATCAAAAAGATCCCTCTTAACCACTCAGGAAGATAGAAAAGTTTTGGGATGAAAGTTTACACCCTTCTTGAGCAAATAAGAGAGTATTAATAGGAATGAATGATAAATAGAATTCTGTGGTGCTAATCATATCTATAATTAATGATTATATTACAGACATATATTTATCATTACCTAAATATTTGATGCATCATCCCTAACTCAACCTCAAGGATAAACAATATTAGGTATTTCTTGAGAGTTCACCCTAACATGGAAAATTTTCCACTTTTTCTTTTTTTTTTGAAGAAAGCAAGTAATGCATTAAAAAAACAATTTCCCCTTATCTTTCCTCATTTAGTAAGGATTCATCAATAACTCACCTCACACATTTCTCAATGTTTCCATTAACTAACCACAAGCTTCAAATTAAATGCACTCATTGCTTCTAACAAAATAATGAACTCATTATGGTAAAGAATAAAAAAATGATTAAGTTAACTCCTCATTGTCAATTTTTATCATCAATATAAGTCAAGGTGTATAATACAAACAAAATAGATAGTCACCATCAAGCCAAAATGTGGTAAAAAGAGAAAAGGGAAACATAAAAATATAGTACTAATTTTCCACGTAGGTACTCAATGAAATGAAATTTTATTACTTATATATATATCAAGTATTATAGGAGGGAACGCCCCCACCAAAAGTCATATAACTAGATTTAATACTACATTTTGAGATACATATCATATATTTATTAAGTATTATAGGAGGGAATGCCCCCACCCCCCCCCCCCCCCCCCTGTAATAGAAGGACTGGCCATGATAAAGTGTTGAGCAACTTCTATATTAACTCATAATATTGCCATCTCATTATGCACCTAAGTTTCAAAGTCTAAGTATTTCTCTCTCTACAAACTCCCTACTCCCTCCCCTAGCAAGTCATGTTTTTAGAACCTTCTTCATCATACTAAATCTCTTAGCTAGGCTGTCTAAAGTGAGCGGTGCTTACTTTGGAATCTGATAACCAATTGAGCTGATATAGAGGGAAAAGGTAGGTTACCTAAAATCCTTTATAAGAGGGACTGTACCAAGTCTTTAAACTAAGGGCGGCATGATGGTCATCTTAACACTCACCCCTCAAGGACTCAAAGACCTTTACGTCATTCTTTGCTTCCATTTTTGGTAGCAGAGGTTCTCCATAGTACTTATTTCTTTAGGGTAACTACTATAGTCAATAATAAGGGATCAGGATCACAAAAAGCATGATATTAAAAACTTAAAGGGATAGTAAGAAATATGCCATGGAGGACCATCATCTTCATGTATAAGCTTTTAGATCAATTCATTAAGGCTAATGCTTCAAACTAACTTGGTGGATATGCTAATAACTCATTGGAGGTTAGTACACCCTTAGCTTACTAGTAGAAGGCAAAGCTCGACCATCGGACAATTCATTCTATAAATTTTATATATAATTCTCCTTTCTTCACCTTGACCATTAGTAGACCTAACCATCCTAGTAGTCATCACCATCCTAATGGGAGACACTTCCTTAATGGGTTCCACTTTTACAAATAACTTGGTAGGAGGATGCCTTATTTAGCTCACCAAATAGTCAAAGGCACAACATCATAGCATGAAGAAAGAATCACTCTCCCTTGACAATGCATAATTAGTATAATTACCACTATCTTATTTTAGTGGATGACTCAAGACTCAATTGTACTATAGTTTCTTCCAAATTCACTAGTATAGCACGTGTCAAAACCATACCATCAAATCCACTAATCGCAACCCAATAAGTACACTCACCTCAACTACCATTACCTTCTTTGCTGGTGACCCTATCTCCATTTCTTCCTCTTCTTCCTATTTACATTTCTATAGAGATAACCTCTTCACTTAAAGATAGACAAAACCTTCTCAATGAGGTCAATTTTAACATTCTTGTGTAAGTCAACACTAATAAAATATCAAGTGTAAAGAGGTGGTACCCCTCAACCTAGTAATAATTAGGAGAAAAAATGAGTGGGGTCAAATTATTATAATAAGGAATATACATGATGTTTATGACTACAATAATAATAGGAAAGTAACTTAAACCTATTGTCATTTTTACTTATTAGGAAAAGCATTAGATGTTCAGCATAAATCTACTTATCACTTAAGCTAGCCACTCTCCTATCAAAAGGAAATGTGAATTAGGAAACAAAAATGTATAATCCTATATGTTCGTATAGGTATTTCATAGGTGCTAAGTAGGTTCTAACAAGAGAACTTATCCAAAGCAATCAGAACATCTATCTAATTTACTCATGAACAAGGATTATGAATCATCCAAATTAACTTAACTAAGAAGTTATTCTAGGCATGTACATTAAATAATTTTTTATATATTCTTCCAAGCTTGAGAGAGATACTTTCCTCGATAGATATTAGCCTCCCAAGGTAACTCATCATTGCTTAAGCCATTATGTCACCACATAAATCCCATAATCTAGCTATAAGAAGTAAAAATGACATACGATCCATGATTATAATCTCATAGAATTAGATAATACTATGTTCACAGTTGTCATAAGTTTGGAGAAATTCCCCTTTGCACCCAAATGATGAAATACACAATTTTAGGACTCTCCTCCATATCCACAGATCTCACACATATGTATTAATCCTAGATAATTCATTCCAAAAAAACTCACCCAGGAACTTGCCAGTGATGGCTCACCCATATATGCTTGCATGCTTGTTGATAGGAATACTTTTTTGCACAAGATTGTCAAGGTATATGAGTATTGGCTCAATAAGATCAATTTTGGCCTAATTTCATTATTCCGCTCTTCCCTTTTTTATTATTATTTATTCTAAAATATATTCATATTTAATTAATCATGACTTTTTAACAAAGAAACCATAAATTCATTAATTTGTTTAGTAACTCACATAAGAATCAAAGTCTAAGTAATTCTATTTCTACAAACTCCCTGATCATAACCAATTGAGCTGATATAGAGGGAAAGGTAGGTTACATAAATTCCTTTACAAGAGGGAATATACCAAGTATTTAAGCTAAAGGTGGCACGATGGTCCTCTTAACACACTCACCCCTTAAGGTCTCAAAAACCTCTATGTCATTCTTTGCTTCCAAAGTTGGTATCAGAGGTTCTCCATAGTACTTATTTCTGTAGGGTAACTACTGTAGTCAATAATAAGGGATTAGGATCACAAAAAGCATGATATAAAAAACTTAAAGGGATAGTAAGAAATATACCATGGTGGACCAACATCTTCATATATAAGCTTTTAGCTCAATTCATTAAGGCTAATGCTTCAAACTAAGTTAGTTGATATGCTAATAACTCATTAGAGGTTAGTACACCCTTAGCTCACTAGATGAAGGCAAAGCTCGACCATCAGACAATTCATTCTATAAATTATATATATAATTCTCCTTTCTCACCTTGACCATTAGTAGACTTAACCATCAAAGTAGTCATTGCCATTCTAATGGGAGACACATCCTCAATGGGTGCCACTTTTACTAATAACATGGTAGGAGGATGCCTTACTTAGCTCGCCAAATAGTCAAAGGCGCATCATTATAGAAAGAAGAGAGAATTACTCTCCCTTAATAATGCATAATTAGTATAATTACCATTATCTTATTTTAGTGGATGACTCAAGATTCAATTGTACTATAGTTTCTTCCAAACTCACTAGTATAGCACGTGTCAAAACCATCAAATCCACTAGTCGCAACCCAATAAGTACACTCACCTCAACTACCATTGCCTTTTTTGCTGGTGACCCTATCTCCATTTATTCCTCTTGTTCATATTTACATTTTTAAAGAGATAACATATTCACTTAAATATAGACAAAACCTCCTCAATGGGGTCAATTTTAACCTTCTTGTGTAAGTCAACACTAATAAAAGATCAAATATAAATAGGTGGTACCCCTCAACCTTGTAATAATTAGGAGAAAGAATGAGTGGGGTCAAATCAATATTATAATAAGGAATCTATATGATGTCTATGAATACAATAAAAATAGGAAAGTAACTTAAACCTTTTGTCTTTTTTACTAATTAGGAAAAGCATTAGATGTTCATCATAAATCTACTTAACATTTAAGCTAGCCACTCTCCTATCAAAGGGAAATGTGAATTAGGACACTAAAATGTATAATCATATATGTTAGTATAGGTATTTCATAGGTTCTAAGTAGGTTCTAAAAAGAGAACTTATCAAAAAGAAATTAGAACATCTAACTAATTTACTCATGAACAAGGAATATGACTCATCCAAATTAAATTAATAAGAAGTTATTCTAGGCATGTACATTAAATAATTTTTTATAGATTCTTCCAAGATTGAAAAAGACATTTTTCTCGATGGATATTAGCCTCCCAAGGTCACTCATCATTACCTAAGCCATTACGTCACCACAGAAATCCCATAATCTAGCTATAAGAAGTTTAAATGCCTTATGGTCCATGACTATAATCTTGTAGAATTAGATAATATTATGTTCATAGTTGTCACAAGCTTGGAGAACTTCCCCTTTGCACCCAAATGATGAAATACACAAATTTAGGACTCTCCTCCATATCCACGGATCTCACACATATGTATTAATCCTAGATAATTCATTCCAAAAGACTCACCCAAGAACTTGCCAGGGAAGGCTCACCCATATATGCATGCATGCTTGTTGAGAGGAATACTTTTTTGCACAAGATTGTCAAGGTACATGAGTATTGGCTCAATAAGGTCAATTTTGGTCTAATGTCATTATTATGCTCTTCGCTTTCTTTATTATTATTTAATCTAAAATATAATCATATTTTATTAATCATGACTTTTTAACAAAGAAACCATAAATTCATTCATTTATTTTGATAAAAAATTAATTTAATGCATTCTCATTTCCTTATCACAATTGTTTGTGAACCTCTATAAAATGATTATAAGTAACATTCAAATTTATCAGTAGTTTTTCAATTGATAATTTTTTAAATCATAATTTAATATAGAAAATGTTTATTATGATAATTATCTTTTTATTACCAAGCCAAATATTCTAGAAGATTAGAAGTAAGTTGATATGTATCAAATCAAAACGAAATGAACTTCTTGGACTTAAGGTTGAGAAATTGATACAATGTGAATAATTATATGTTATTCAACAAATTTAAACTTAAATTTTTAGGATGCGCAATAGATAAACATCCTTAGTATAAAATTGAATATATATGTGTGTGTGTGTGTTTTGACATAATGATATTTTAAATAAGGTTTTTTGTCACCAATCATTTACAATCAAATTTAAAGTTTTTGTATTACTGTGAAGATAAATAGAGCACCTAATTTGGCATGCAAATAACAAAATGCCTAACAAAGTTTTGGTACATTTTCAATCTTGAAGGTTAAGCCTTAAAAAACTTTGACTTTAATGTTTAGGTGATTGTCAAAGTACTTATAATATTAGTCATCATAATTTTAATGTAATGCATTTTGAGATAAATATATTTAAGATTGATTTGATGCAATAATAAATGAAAATGAAAATTTAAAATACAATATGAATGCAAAACATGATTTACCATTAATACATAAGAGACATGAACTTCAATAGATATTTATAAAGGTTCAAAGTAAAAATGCTTGTGTCTGGACTAAATGTTCAAGATTTTTAGATGGCTATACAACAAATATATAGTGTTTGAAGTTTAAATTTTCAATTTAATGAATGAAGAATCATGTTTGACAATTCCTTATACAAATATTATATCGATAGATTTTTATGAATTATTAGGAAAACACATTTGGGCTATATTAACTAAGGAGAGTGATGTTTTTATGATTTAATATGTGCACTATTAATATTGTTAGTTTAAAAAATTAGAGAGGAGTATAGTTGAAATAATTAACAGCTTAAGAAATTTCCTCACTATATATTTTTTTTTCACTCAATGGAATACTTATCTAATTTAAACCAACATTACGTTTAAGAGTGACATAAAAATTATTGAATTCTAAACATTATTTCATCTCTTCAATATTTATTCAGTATTTACCCAATTGTCATTCTCAACATAATGAAATGTGAGACCTCATCTTCAAGATCTTAGTATGCATGGAAATTTTTATATCTTGTTTAGAATTTTTAAGCTCTTGTACCAAGCTAATATAATCTTTATTAGGATTTTTTTTTTTTCAATTTCATACATTTTTTCTTTAAACAACTTAAAACTAACATGTAATTCTTCATAATAAAAGTAGCACATATGTATTAATCCTACATCATTCATAACTTTTTTTCTTTTCCCTTTCATCTTTTATAATACCTCTTCATTGTATTTTTTTTCCAGAAGGTACTACATTTTTTTTGTTTATAAGGCAATATCATTATCTTCTACATATCAAATTCATTTCTATCTATTCCTCATAGTTTCACTACAGTAACTTTCTCCTTCCATTGATTATCTGTCTATGCTTATCTCTAGCTAATTTTTAATTCATACATGATTTTTTGACTTCATTAGTGCCATCCTAAGTAAAATACAATACACTTAATTTTTTCTTATTAGTTTTTTAGGTAAAGACATACACTTTTTTTATATTAATGCATAAAAGAAGCAAATTAGGAATTTAAAATTTAATTTTGCAAGTTATCTTTTATCAACATTCCATTCTCTAAAAAGGAATCTAATGTTTTTTTTTTTTTAACCTTTTGAGTTGGAATGTATCCTACTTGAATTAAAGTTAACATTATATAGTTAATGCAATGTATAAAACTGGCCAAATGAACCTTCCAAACCACAAATGGAATACTGCCAAATAATAGTGGTCGAGTAGTGGACTACTCTTCAAAGGTGTTCCTTTTGCCTATTTGTGGCATAATAGAAACCCCTATGCCTCATCTCTTCCATGAAGATTTTGGTTACCTTAGCCCACTATCTAGTCTCCAAAATATTAGAAAATTTTTGTGAGATCAATAGATCTACTATAATCAATAAATAAAAGCTCTATATTTAGGGTTTAGGATTTCAAGTTAAAGAATATAGGATATAATTAGGGGAAGAATACAAAAGGCGTACAAGCCCCATAAACATCTCACATATAAACATCACGCATATAATGATTTAGAAATAAAAGCGAAGATAAGTACCAAGAAATAGTGTTTTTCTCTCCAAAGCCTTAGATAACCAAAGCCTCAATATATTTTATGGTTAATAGAAAAGTATTTATATATCGTGGAAGTGATTATAAATACTAAACAGCTATATCAGCAATTGTTTTCCCAATTTTATAATATGATTTAAGTTTTCAAGTATTTTTTAGGAATGTCGTCTCTATTTGATTAGATAGTTTGATAAGGATCATATAGTGTCATCTATTCACCCATATTTAATTTTTATTCATTTATAAATATATAGATCTTAATTAGTTTAATTTCTTAGATCATCATATAGTATGATATATATCATACAAAATGGTTAGTTTAATATTTGAATAGACCTTATTAAGTAAAATAACATATTTCTAGTATGTTATTTAGCTTCAAGTGATCATAATGTATGAATGGCATTGTGTAGTTTGATTAGTTCAAATTTTTTAATTTTAAAATTTTCATTATCAATATGACTTGATCTTGTAGAAATACTTAAAAATGTCATGCACATCCTATAGTGCAATCAGGTCATCATATAGTAAGACTACCAAACATTAACTTATCTTAATTAATTATTTTAAAATATTATTAAAATTATATTACCTCAATTATACCCTTGTGTGTATATGCTTGGTTGTTTCATTAAATCATACACCTAGGACATATGAGAAGATATGGTTCAAAAATGAACTTGTTAATTCTACTTTTTTTTCAATTTCCTATTTTTTTCTTGGTGGCTTTACATTCTACATTGTTACTTCCCACTTGGCTTTGGCTTAGTCCGTTTTCTTTAACGTGTGATTTTCATTGTATTTGTATGTCCTATCTAATGTTGGCCTTCTTCTAATATATAGCTAAAATTGTTAGTATAAATAAAAATCCTACACACAAAGTTATTAGCAAAAAATTGCCACAACCAATAACGTTTGTGATCATCAAAAATCTTAAATAAGAGTTTAGACTCAAGTGTTTATCATCTTACAACTTTTAAACATTCTACTAGGTTACTAAGAAAGTATTGTTAACATAAATTTCCACTTGATAATGACTATGAGGTTCATAACTATGTGTTCTTCAAAATTGTAATTAAATAAAATATAACTTAAGGTTTATTTAGGCTTCATTTGGGACAACTTTCTTATTGCTTTTTAAAGAAACCTTTTAGTGTAAATATTTCTTAATCTAGAAAATTTTTTACTATAAATCTTCTTTAGAAAGTAGTAAAATTTGTCCAAAACAAAGCCTTAATCTATTCAAAAATAGCTTCTTATAGTGCCAACACAATATAGATATTTAATAATGTTAATTTGGATATTTAAAAATATTAACTTAGGAGAAACACCATGCATAATTGATTCACAACTTCAAGTTCTAAAAAAAAGTGAATTGATATTTTCTAAAATTTCCTTCTTTGACTTTGTATGAGTAATCTTGCTTTCTTAAGCTTCTTTTTGGCTCGTTGATGTAGATGTAACTTTAAATTCTTCTATATGAAATTTCTTGACTATTTCCCTAGCAAGTTTTTTTTTAGATAAATTATGATCAATAATCCTATTTGATCTCCATATAAAAAAAACGTCATCAATCCAACATTTATCATATCTAAAACCAGCATCATCTCTTGCTTGAATTCATTAACAATTTTAGTCAACAATACGTTATCTTCATATAATGGCAAAAAATAAAAAATCAAAAGTCATTTCCCTTTTCCTTGACATAGTGACCTTGAATATGTTTTTTTTAAAACCTAATCTCAATAGATAATTATATAATTTACATAACTAGCCTCTACTAGATATGTACTTTTCACATGCTGGCAATTGACAGGCCGTTTAAAAATTCATGGGTGATAATGACATGTAAGCATTAATCTTGGATATTCAATTTGAGATAGAAAAACTGGAATAAATGACATCAAAATTATGGACCATCATTTATTATCTCTGTTGAGATAGTTGCTACTTAGCTTTGCATATTTGACATTCTTGCAACTTGTATGTTTTTTATAATTCCAAATATTATTGTTTTGATTAAATATTTTCTCCTAACACATTTTAGAAGAATTAATTTTGCTCTTGTATGTACTAACATTTTAGGGAAATCATACTCCAGATTATTGAAGACTTCAAATCAAGATCAGCTTAGAGTATTTTGTAAATTGAAGTCTGTATTTTTCATTTTATTGAGTCTGAAAGAGTGTGATTGTAATTGAGTAACTGAGCACACACAAACCGGAGGGGATATTTTTTAAAATTCACATTTTTTAACTGATCGCATTGTATGAACGTATTGTATGGTACTTGTTCATACAGGACGATCTGATCAGTTATTTTCCCCAATGATCAATTGAACGAACAAATAATGGCAAAAAATTTTCTAAGTATAGATCGTATAGACGATATTTTATGTTCGTACCGGGATGATCTTCTTTATTTTTGCCAAATATGAAGTTCGTACGGATGATATTTTATGTTCTTCCCAGGATGATCTTCTCTGGATTTGTGAAAAACACTATTTGTATGGACGATATGTCTCGTTCGTCCCATGATGATCTTCTCTGGATTTGGCAAATACACTGTTTGTCTAGACGATATCTTTAGTTTGTTCCAAGATGATCTCCTTTATTTGTGGGAAATACACAGTTTGTCCATACGATATTTTCCATTCATCCCAAGATGATCTCCTCTATTTTTTCCAAATACACAGTTTATATGAATGATAATTTTCAATTGTACCGGGACGAAGGGCTCTATTTTGTATACTTGTAGTTTTTCCTGACTTTTCATACCAATGAACTTTGAAAAATAACTATTCGTACCGGATGATCCAAGTTCATACGGGACAATGATCGGGTATGAAGGCAGTTTGTATAGATTCACATTGAGTTCGTATGCAATAGTTTTTATACTGTTCGTATGTATGAAATATGATCATACTGGATGATCGTGGAAAGTCAAATTTGAAAAATGCAGTTTTATGGATGATTTTTCATGTCATTTCTATAAAAGGTCCACTTAAGACTGTCATTAAATCTTTTTATCATTTGGTCTTCGTGATTGGTGAAATTTGATTGAAGGAGAGAGTGTGAGAGAGTGTTTGAAGGAGATTTCTTCCCATTGGAGCATGAAGGGTTCACAAGGTTACTCAAGGGTAAGTATCTCTTTTTGTGATTTCTATTTTCTTCACTCTTTCTCTTGTCCTTCTAGATTTCTCGAGTGAATATGTTTCAAGAAGATCCGGTTCTTTGCCGACAATTGGATAGTGTGAACAGTCGAAGGCTCTCTACCTACACTTAGAGAGTGTGAACAGCGAAAGGTTCTTTGCCTACACTTGGAGGGTGTAAAAGGATGAAGATTCTCTGCCTACACTTGGAGGGTGTGAAAGGACGACAGTTCTCTACTACAGTGATGATTGGTGGAAGAGAGTTTTTTGTAAAGGCTTCTCCTCCTTGCTGTGGGGGTAAAAGGAGAGTCACTTTGGTATAGTACAATACCTGAAGTGGGAGACTTCAGGGAGTGGATGAATGTCGTGTTTGACCGAACCACTATAAACTCTTGTGTCTTTTTATTTCTTTTTTTTTTTGCAAGTTTTAATTTTTTCTGTGGTTGAAAAATCCTTTTTTAAAAACCTAAAATCAACTAGCTCTATTTCATTAATTGGTTTCATATTTAAATCCAAGAAAGGGTTAATATTTTTAAATTACCAATTTAGCCCCCCTCTTTTTTTTTTTAGGTTAAAACCCACGGCGGGGCCTACACGTTAATATAAAAAATAGGTTACATAGTCCTTAAAGGAAACCATCGACTCACTACTGCTCAAACGTGCTACAAAACTAAGGTAAAGAAAACCGATGAGCCAATTGTCTCCACTACCAAAAAATACAAGGAACCCTAGTAACATTCTACTAATGATAAAGACCAACATCCAAAAAAGAAAGATCAGAATATAACCATAAAGCTCAGTCTTTTTGCCAAAAAAATTGAAGTCCTTTCTTACCAGCTTCCTCTGCAAAAAAGGAAAACAACAATAAGAAAGGCTACACATAAAAGGAGTTGTAGCAAAACAAATTTGAAAAAAGGAATAAGTCAATAAGCAAAAGATAAAATAGACCCAAGTGAAGCCAGACTCAGAATTTAGATCATAAGAGCTCATAGTACCATCAATAACAATAGCCTCATTAGGATTGTCCACATGACACTCAATCCTACCAAAAGCAGTCCAGCAACACCTAGTAAAAGTCTCATTGACCAAGCACAGATTAGAGATAAAGAAAAACTTGAAATTCAAGATAGTCCCAAACAGAGCATTATAAAGTGGAAAGAAGACAGCCACACAAGAACCAGCAAAATAGAGCTGGCACAACCAACTACACCCCATAGGACAGAGACAAAAATCCAGCCTAAGCAAACCAACCTGGCAAAGACACCCAGGAGTCCACAAAAAATGGGCAACCGAGAGCCTAGGAGCCACACAGAAAAAGAAAAAATACCAACTAAAGAAGAAGGACTGTAGCCCAACAAAAATGCCCAAACATGACCAGGTAGGAGAGCAATAAAGGGACAAACCTTTAGCATCCACACTTAGAAAATCATCGCTCCCATCTAAATTCTCAGAAACAAAAGCAACACAGAGGCCAACAGATAAAAGGAAATCATCAAAAAAGAAACCCAAAAACGTCCATGATAAAATCCAACAACCAACGTGCCAACCCCAGCAAATGAATCCAGTAAAACAGCTCAACATCATAGAAAAAACAACAACAAACCAACTCCGAGAAAACAGGAAATCCAGAGGACAAAATAGCACAAGGATAACCAAACAGTTAAGGGTTAACATAGGGGATACCACACACATCAAGATAGAGCATACCATTAAGGTGGGAAGGAATAGTAGATTTAATAAAATCAATAAAATAATCAAGATTACACCCATGATTAGCAAGCCAAGAAGCACATGAGTTACCAGCCTTACCAACATGAGAGAAAGAAGTATTCATAAAAACCAGCAACTTCTTAATTTCCCTAACAATATAAAAAATATTTGGGATACAACACGCTTCCTCCATAACCTGAAAAGAGGTGATGTTAAAACCCAAATTCACCTCAACAACAAAATTAAGTAAATTCAGAGGGATGCAGAGTTGGATACCATAAAGAATGTCCATGCTAAGAGCATAATCAATATTACCATTATGAACGGGGCCCGCAAAAGCCACAACCAAATGGCCATTAGAATCCCTAATCAAACCACCACAACCAGCACCATACTCTGAATGATAACCCTCAACATTAAGTTTAAAAATGTTAGGAAGAGGCTAAATTCAGTAAATCACATTGATAGCAGCAGGAGCCTTCTTCCAACCAATCCCCAAAGAAGAGGTAATATGAAAACAATTCTTAAAACTTTTAACAGTAAGTAAATTGATAGCCGCAAGAGATAAGATCTTGTCTTTAACCCTTTGGATAACATTAAGGTGGTTCATCTTAACTCCATTGAACATGGAGTTATTTCTCTCCAGCCAAATAAACCAAAGAATAAGGGAAGGGATGATATTGCAAATGTGACCTTTAGTATCAACTAACCAAAACTTAAGTAAAGCATTAAGGGGGAGATGAACATTAAAACTATTTAATTGAAACAAATCATCAAAGTAGACCCAAGTTCTAATATCCATAGGATCAGAGACAAACACATGATGCATATTATCAATATGAAAAGAACATTGACATTTGGAAGCAAGATTGAAACCTTCTTTAATGAGGTTGTCCTCCGTAGGAATAAATTTATGAAGAACTCTCCAGACAAACCCAGAAATTGTAGAGGGGATACTCTTGTGCTAGATGTTAGCAAAATTCTTATCCAATCTACCTTTAATTCTAAGAGAATGCCAAGCATTCTTAAGATAAAATTCCCCATCATTAGAGAAATCACACAGAATTATATCTTTAGAATTGAAATTGATAGGCAGGTTAAGATTTCTCAAAATAATGCAATCAAGTATAAAATTAGAAAGATTCTCATAATCCCAACAATTACCCTTGAAGAAAAAATTAACTTTAACAGAAGCATAAGAAGTAGAGTGCAATATAGAATCAATAGAATCCTTACCAAGCCATTTGTCTTGCCAGAAAAAGATGTAGCCTTCATTAAGCCCCCACAAAATAAAGGGCTCCACCTCCCATTTAATCTTGCAAAGCCTTTTCCACACTTTAGAATCACCAGGTTTAGACGAAATATTGGTAGGGTGATTACCCACACAATATTTAGAAATCATAAAATTAGCCCAGAGATTCTCTTTAGAATGCAACTTAAACCAAAGTTTAAAAGAAAAATTCTTAGCAATGTCAAAAAGGGACTTACAACCAAGACCACCTTCAACCAACACACCACAACATTTCTCCCAAGAAGCCCAAGACCCTTCCAAAAAAACTTATTAATAATCTTGTGAATCCTACTACAATCAGTTTGAGTAGGAAAAATAGTCTGAAACATATAGGCAGGTAAGACACAGAGAACACTTTTAATTAAAGTCACCCGACCTCCAAAACTAAGAAAGTTAGAATCCCACTATAAAAGCTTATTATGAACAGACACAACAAGATCATCAAATAAGAAAGTTTGTCTTCTACCTTTAAACAAAGGAACACCAAGATACTTGATAGGAAAGTTAGAATGAGTAAAGCCAGTAACATCTTTTATAGCATGAATTCGATCATTGGGAATCCTTTTAGAAGTAATAAAATAGCATTTGTTTTTATTAAAAGAGAGACCACTAACTCAAAAATATTGAAAAAAATCCATGATTTTCTGAATTTTATTAATAGTAGCATTAGTGAAAATAATGAGATCACAGCAAAACACAAATGGGATAAATGAAAGCCTCCCACACTTCTAAAATAAAGGCTGGGATTAAGTTCAAATAAATTGGAGAGACCCCTAGACAGAAATTCAACCGCAATGATAAAAAGAGCAGGGGAATTAGGATCACCCTGCCTTAAGCCATGAGATGAGTTGAAAAAACCATGGTTAGAACCATTCAAAATAATAGTAAAATAAACATTTCTAATACAGTTTTTAATAAGATTAATAAATATAGTGTAAAAACCAAAAAGATCCAGCATAAAGTAAATAAATTTCCAACTAATGTTGTCATAAGCCTTCTCTCTTGGTTAGCCTTAGGAAATTAATTTAGGTCTAACAACCTATTCTAGAATCAACGAGATTCAACAAGTGGTATCAGAGCTTTGTTTCAAAACCATAAGTTTAAACTACTTTTTGATTTACGAGCATGGATACTTTTGGTAACCGAAACACACCTAAAGGGTATTTGATCATTATATCTCCTTTATTTGACAATATTCCTTTTGATTTTTGGAAAACATGCATGTCTATATTTTTATAGTCACTTGATTATCGCATGTGGATCTTAATACAAGAATGATATAAAAAAACAACTAGACTAGTTGATGGCATTAGAGTATAAACACCCTTTACAGATTGGACTGTAGAAGAACGTGACTTAGAATAACTTAATATAAAATGTTTAAATAGTTTCTTTTATGCACTTAAGTCAGAGTATTACATGCTAGTTTTCACTTGCAAGAGTGGAAAGGACATATGGGATAGACTCTGCATAACTTTTAAAGGAACTAATGAAGTTAAACAGTCTAGATTAAACATCTTGTTACATGACTATGAAATATTTTGCATGAAATCAAATGAATCTATTTTTGACATGTATACAATATTTACTTCAATAGTTACTTCTTTGTATGCACTAAGTAGAGAATTAAAAAATGCTGAAATAGTTAATAAGATTCTCCCTTATTTGCCTACTGCTTATGATACAAAAATAACGTCTATATCAGAGTCTAAAGACTTAAATATTTACTCTATTGACATTCTTCTTAGATCACTAATTGCTTACGAGTAAGGAGTGAGTCAAAGAAAGATTGATGCAGGAGAACTACAAAGGGAGAAGAATATAGCATTAAAAGTGGAGTCAGAAAGTGATCTATCACAACCTAAGGATGAAGAAGACATCACTTTGATGACTAGACAGTTTAGAAGCTTTCTGAAGAGAAAGGAAAAGAGACGCCAACATTGGAACCAAGGTAAGTTCAAAATAAATGTCAAGGTTTCTAATGATGTAATTTTCTACGAATGCAGGAAACTTAGACACATTAAGTCAGATTGCCCAAAACTTAAAGCCACTCCTAGCAAGGAGAAGGTAGAGGAGAAACCAAATGTTAAGAAGGGTAAGAAGAAATTCCAAAGAGCATTCTGGGTGGACTCAGCTTCAGACTCATTAGAAACTGAAAAGGAGGAAGAAGTCACCAACTTGTGCTTAATGTTATATAATCTTAATCCGTTAGATCAAGAAGAGGTATGTAACTTTACCTATGCTAAATTATTTAAAGTTTTTGAAAGAATACATGATACATATAGGAAGTTAAAGAAAATGCATGCTAGTTTTAACTTGGAATTGCAATAACTTTATAGAGAGTATGAAATCTTTAGGAAAGATCATGCATTAATTGATAGAAACCACATGAGCTTACATGATGAGTTTGATAATTTGAAAAAGATTAATGAAAATTTAAAATCATTCCATGAAAAATTGGAAAAAAAAATTAAAGATTTTAAGGATGAATAAGAGAGTGAAAAATATTGTTTGAATTATAGCAAGAAGATTCTAGAAGATATGAACACATTTTTAAAATTGAATGTGGAAGCTCTCGAGGAAAATAGGATATCCACATGACCTGAAGATTTTACTAATCCTATTTTGTATCCAAAATTTATACAATCTAAGAATAGACAGAATAGTTATAGAAGATTGAGAAATCCATTTTCTATAATCAAATGTTTTAGTTGTGGCATGTTTGAACATATCTCACATACTTATACTTTAGATAGAAAAAATCATTTAGTATGGAGACCAAAGATGCATAAATCTAGACATATCATGCATGCATCTATTTTAAAATTGCCAAAAGGTGAACTCAAACTTGTTTGGATTCCCAGGTCTAACAATTGATGATTTTACGGGTTCACTCTCATACAAGGCCTCATGAGAGCATATGGTAGCTGGATAGTGGTTGTTCAAAGCATATGATTGGAGATACTGCATAATTCATATCGCTTAAAGCCAGGAATAGAGGCAGGGTTACACTTGGAGATAACACCACAAGGAAGGTGGTTGGATTAGGTATGATAGGAAATTTGAAAAACTTTTTTATTGAGAATGTACTACTAGTTAAAGGCTTAAAGCATAATCTTTTGAGTATTAGTCAGCTATGTGATAAAGGATACTATATTAAATTTTTTTCTACTAGCTACATATTAAGCCTAAATGGTAGTGATATTTTGCATGGCATACGGGTAAACAATGTTTATATGCTAGACTTGAATTGTATCAAAACTCCTACTACTTTTTGTTTAAAAACTACTTTTGATGAGTCATGGCTATGGCATAGGAGGCTTTGTCACTCTAGCATGAAAAACCTTAGGAGAATTACTTACAATAACTTAATGAGAGGTATACCAAAAATAGACTTTACTAAAAATCACCTTTGTGATGCATGTCAATTAAAAAAATAGGTGAAGTCCTCTTTTTAGTCCAATAAGGATCTTAGAACTAGTAAACCATTAAAGATTTTACATATGGATCTTTTTGGACCAGTTGGAACTATAAGTCTAGGAGGAAAGGTATACAAATTTATTATAGTTGATGATTTCTCAAGATTCACATGGGTTAAATTCTTATATCATAAGAGTGAATCACTTGAGGAGTTTAGAGACTTTTTGACTTGGATTCAAAGGAAACTAGGGTGTGAAATTTTAACGATTCAAAGTGATCACGGTGGAGAATTTGAAAATAAAAAATTTAAGAATTTTAGTAAGGAAAAAGGGATTGATCACAATTTTTTGCACCTAGAACCCCTAAGCAAATGGGATAATCGAAAGGAAGAACATAATATTGATTGAAGCTGCTCAAGCCATGTTAGCAGAATATTCACTTCCTAAATATTTTTGGGCTGAAGCGATTAACATAGCATTTTATGTTTTGAATATGGTGAACATCAAATCAAACTTGAATAAAACACCCTATGAATTACTTAAGGTGAGAATACCTAATTTGTTATATTTGTATATTTTTAGATGTAAGGTGTTCAAACATAACAATGAAAAATCTTTCTTATGAAAATTTGATCCAAAATCAGATGAAGAAATTTTTCTAGGATACTCTAGTATTATAAAATCTTATAGAGTATTCAATAAAAGAACTTTGGTAATTAAGGACACCACGCATGTTATATTTGATGAATATGATATTTTGGAAGAGCCGAATGTTGAAGAGTATGAGATAGAAATAAACTCCCAAAAGATTGAGAAAGTTAAATTGTAAGAAAATTTGGAGATAGAAAACCCTTTGCCTAGAAAATTGAGATTTTCTAAAAACCACCCTAAGGAATTGATTTTAGGTGAACTTAGTGAGGATGTTAGAACTAGGCATGGACTGAGAAAAGAAGTTAATAATTCTGCCTTTATTTTTAAAATATAACCCACAAATATAAATCAAACACTTTTGGATGAATTTTGGATTTTGGCAATGCAACAATAATTGAATCAATTTGTAAGGAATGAAGAGTGGGAATTAATTGCAAGGCCAAAGGATCAATGTGTAGTTGGAACTAAGTGGGTATTTAAGAATAAAATGAATGACTCAGGAGTTGTTGTTATAAATAAGGCTAGATTGGTTGCTAAGGGGTATAATCAAATTGAAGGGATTGATTTTGAGAAAACTTTTGCCCTTATAGCTAGACTTGAAGTGATTAGGGTTTTATTAACTTTTGCTTATTTTAAAAGATTTAAATTATATAAAATTGATGTTAAGAGTACCTTTTTGAATGGGATGCTTCAAGAGGATGTTTATGTAGAATAACCTTCAGGCTTTGAAAATTCAAAATACCCAAATCATGGTTTCAAATTTAAAAAGACATTATATGAATTGAAACGGGCACTTAGGGATTAGTATGAGAGGTTGACCACCTTCCTACATGAGAGATCTTTTGAGAAAGGAAGTGTGGACACAACTCCCTTTTTAAAGAAATTAAAAGATGACATACTCATTATACAAATTTATGTTGATGATAACATCTTTGGATCTAATAATAAAAATCTTTGTGATAAATTTTCAAAAATAATGAGTAGTGAATTTGAGATGAGCCTAATGAGATATTTGAGTTACTTTCTAGGCTTTAGCATTAAGTAAATTGAGGAGAGTATATTTCTTAGTTAGTCAAAGTATATTAAGGACATCATCAAAAAGTATGAAATGGACAATGCTAAATCTATTAGTACCCCTACGAGTTTCTCAGTTCAATTAGATAAGGACCCAAAGGGAAAATCTGTTGATCAAAAGAAATTTAGAGGAATTATTGGATCTTTACTTTACTTGACTACTAGCAGACTCGATATTATATTTAGTGTTTATTTGTGTGGAAGATTTCAATCAGATCCAAAGAATCACATTTGACAGCAGTGAAAAGGATTTTGAGATATCTCTTAGAAACTCAGAACTTAGGGATTTGATATCCTAAGTTTAGCTCTTCATTTGAAATAATTAGATATTCAGATTCGGACTTTACAGGTTGTAGGGTTGATAGAAAGAGTAATTTTGGAACATGTTAATTTATTGGAAATTCTTTAGTCTCTTGGTCCAATAAAAAATATAATTTTGTTGCCCTATCTACTATTGAAGCTAAATACATTGCCTTATAAAGTTGTGTGGCACAAGTACTTTGGTTGAAACAATATTTAATTGATTTAGGATTAATAATAGACATCATTCCCATTTATTGTGATAACACTAGTGCCATTTGCATTTCGAAAAATCCTATTCAACATTCAAGAACATAAGGGATCATGTATCCAAAGAAGAAATTGAATTAAATCATGTTTCAACTGAACATAAACTTGCAGATATTTTAACAAAATCGATAGCCTTTGACACTTTCAGTACATTAAGAATAAGGCTAGGTGTGATTGACCTAAATGCTTAATGAAAATGTTTTGCAACCTTGATATGTGTTTTTGTATGTGTGTTTTACTATTTTTGGATTTCTATATGTGTATCTATATTTGTTTCTATATTTTGTGTGCTTTTGAAATGTTTTTCACAACAGGTTTGTTTCTTTATTTTGGATCATACGTACGTACGAACCTTGAGTTCGTACATACGAACATGTGCATTCTGAGTGGGGGACATTTCAAATCATCATTAAAATGATCTTAAATAACTGATCGTCCTAAACAAACACATGTTCATCTATACTATTATTTGGTCAAAAAGTATGTACGAAAGAATGCTTCATAACTTACATGATTATTAAAAGTCATTTTGTTTTGGACGCATTCATTCCTACATATTAAATTTTATTTTGTATGTATTAACTCAAGCATCGTGCAATACAAAAACCTTTTCATACGTACAAAAGACCATTTTTCTTTAAATAGAAGGCTTTAAAACTCTAATTTCATACACTTCAAAAGCCTTTCAAAACTCTCTTATCTTTCCAAATCTGTCAAATAGCAAGCTCTAGCAAAAAAAGTAGAGTAGCTAAGGAACTGGCTAGGGGACCTTCCTCTAAAAATCCTGAAGAAAATTTGCTATCCAAAACAAGTGAAGAATCTTTTCCTAGGTTCTTCTCAAGGAGAACATTAACTTTCAAGTAATACACCTTTTTACTTCCACCCAGTTTGTTTTTATTCTGACCCTAATCCATTCCTACAACAAGGACACATTCCACTATTTTCTTGCAAACATGACTTTCAATACTGACCAAAGTAGGATTAGTTCCTATATTTTGAAAAATAGGGTAGAAATAACCAAGGAGGATTTGGGGATATTCTTAAATTTAAGGACTCAAGGGATTAGAGCTCATACCTTGACCTCTGCCTCTGACTATGACTGGACTGTGATAAACTAAGTTATTATAGGGATTAAAGAAGTATGCCATTTGCCTAAGGTGTCCACTCTTAACTGAAATGTCTGGATCATCCAGCATGTTCTTCAAACTTCTATAATTCCTAAATTTTATGATCAAATAAATATTACTCCTCTTTTTTCCACTGTAACATACCTGATTTTGACTGGCTAACCAATAGATGAAGCCAAATTAATCATTGATTACATTTATGGGCTTTCTGAGATTGGCCCTGTCTCCCAGAAGAGAAAGAATAATATAGCCTTAGGATACCTTGAGACATACATTCTTAAAAAGAAGTATGAACTAGTTCAACATCTAGAAGAGCCTATCTACTATAATTATGCTTCATTCTGAGCAATCTTTGCTAAAGATGCACATCTAGAAACTGATGACTCTAAGGGAGAAAGGAGAAGACCTGCACCTACTGTTGGACCAGACTTTCAGGAGATGGTCCAGCGATTCAATCATCTTGAGAGCCACTTTGATCAACATTTTGATCAAATTGAAACTCATCTTCAGCAGTAGGATTTTTAATATTAGTAGGATATGGGCTGGATACGAGATCAATTAGACTCGATCAACACGAACATAACTATAATGAATAACTAATTTAATCTCTTTAACTAGCCACCTCCTCCATACCAAGGCCTCTTAGAATGATAGATGTACTTCTTTTGTGATTTTCTTTGCCAGTTCTTATGATATGATGTGATGATGTTTCGAGTGTTTGTGACTGTCTTTAATTTTTATTTTTATGTTTAATGAAACCTTGGGAATTGATATCATCTATGCTCCAATGTATTATCTTTTATCTTGATATCAATAAAATATATCTTGTCTTATTTTAGTTGATTTTTATATCTTTTGGAAATGTTCGTTAGCCTATGTGATTATACTGATTTAATTCATCTAAAAAGTGGTATAATTTGAAAAGAAATACAAAATTTAAATTCATTAGAAAAATCTAATTTTTCAAAAATTTAAGGTAACTTATAACTCGATCAAGTTAAGGACTATTAATCCCCTACTCTTTTAGGCATACAAAATTTTAATATTATTATTACAATCCCTTATGTCTTATTTGTATTTATTTCTCTTTTCAATATAATTATAATTGTACTTAGAGAAATTTAATCTTTTTAATTATTATTTTTGGAAATAATATCTTAGAAAATTAAAAATTGTACAAAGGTACAAAAATCAAAAGAATGCATAATGGTTCACAAATTGAAAAGAGGCGCAAAATAAGCTCAAATGTAAAAAGATGCATAAAGTGTGCCACAAATATTGAAAAGATGTGCAATGTCGCCACAAGTATATGAAATTTCATCTATCTTTTAATCTTCAATTTCAAATTAATCTAATGTTCAATTATCATTTATATTTGGACTTGACTTACAATAATTTTCATTTCATCACTTTTGCAATAATTTTCCTTATCCCATTATCTAGACCGATTTATGACCTTGATATATTTATCTTGTCTTTATTATATCTTAACTTAAATGATATGAATCTTTATTTTTCTTTAATGAACATTAATCTTGTTATTGCAATTATAACTACATCTTTTTCAGGATCAATTATCAAAGGCTTCTCATATGACTTCTTACATTTCTGTTGTCTTTTTCTTCTTCTCTTTTTGTTGTTGTCAAAAAGGGGGAGAAATATTATTTGAACTTTTTTGTATTTTTGAGTTTGCGTTTGATTGATTGTGTTTTGTTCTTTTCTTTATTTGTAGTGTTTGATTATGTTTTTTTTTTTGTTTAGGACTTTGTGTGATAAAAACTTAACAATTTTAAAATTTTTTGAACTTTTCATAATATAAAACTCCTTATATTCACATGCTTATTCATTCAAGGTGAGTTAAGGAGAAATTTAAGATTTTCAATTATACTCAAACAATAATTGTTTTGTCATCATCAAAAAGAGGGAGATTATTGAGATTGTTGCTACTTAGCTTTGCATGTTTGACATTCTTACCATTTGTATGTTTTTTATGATTCCAAATATTATTGTTTTGATTAAGTATTTTCTTCTAAGACATTTTGGAAGAATTTCTTTTGCTCTTGTGTGTACTAACATTTCAGAAAAATCATACTCCAGATTATTGAAAACTTCAAATCAAGATCAGCTTAGAGTGCTTTGTAAATTGAAGTCTATATTTTTTATTTTATTGAGTCTGAGAGAGTGTGATTGTAATTGAGTAATTGAGCACACACAAATAGGGGGGAGAGTTTTTAAAATTCATATTTTTTAACTAATCATACTGTATAATACTTGTTCATACAGGATGATCTTATTAGTTATTTTCCCCAATGAGCAAGGGAACAAACAGAAAATGGTAAAAAAATTTCTACTTATAGATCGTATGGATGATATTTTATGTTCATACCGGGACAATCTTGTATGTTTTTGATAAATATAAAGTTTGTACGAACGATATGTTCGTCCTAGGATGATCTTCTCTAGATTTGCCAAATACACTATTCATCTAGACGATATGTCTCGTTCATCACAGGATGATCTTCTCTGGATTTGGAAAATACACTGTTCATCCAGATGATATCTTTAGTTCATCACAGGATGATCTCCTCTATTTTTGGGAAATATACAGTTCATTCAGATGATATTTTCCATTCATCTTAGGACGATCTCCTCAGTTTTTGCCAAATACGTAATTAGTACGGATGATAATTTTCAATCGTACCGAGACAAAGGGCTCTGTTCTGTATACTTATAGTTCATCCTGACTTTTCATACTAACAAACTTTGAAAAATAACGTTTCATACCGGATGAACCAAGTTTGTATAGGACAATGATTGGGTACGAAGGCAGTTCATACCAATTCATATTGAGTTCATATGCAATAGTTTTTATATTTTTTGTACGTATGAAATATGATCATACAGGATGATCGTGGATGATCAAATCTAAAAATTGCAATTTTCTGGATGATTTTTCGTGTCTTTTCTATAAAATGTCCATTTAAGACTGTCATTAAATCTTTTTGTCATTTGGTCTTCATGATTGGTGAAAATTGATTGAAGGAGAGAGTGTTTGAAGGAGATTTCTTCCCATTAAAGTGTAAAGGGTTCACAAGGTTACTCAAGGGTAAGTATCTCTACTTATGATTTTTGTTTTCTTCATTCTTTCTCTTGTCCTTCTAGATTGCTCGAGTGAAGATCTTTCAAGAAGATTCAGTTCTCTGTCGACACTTGGATAGTGTGAACAGCTGATGATTCGCTACGTACACTTGGAGAGTGTGAACAGCGAAAAGTTCTCTGCCTACACTTGGAGGGTGTAAAAGGACGAAGGTTCTCTGCCTACACTTGGAGGGTGTGAAATGAAGACCGTTCTCTACCGCACCGGGGATTGGTGGAAGAGTGTTTTTTGTAAAGGCTTCTCTGCCTTGCTGTGGGGGAAAAAGGAGAGTCACTTTGGTATAGTGTAATACCAGAAGTGGGAGACTTCAGGGAGTGGATGTAGGTCGTGTTTGACTGAACCAGCATAAACGCTTGTGTCTTTTTATTTCTGTTGTTTTTTTATTTCCTGCATATTTTAATTTTTTTTTGTGGTTAAAAAATCCCTTTTTAAAAACCTAAAATCAACTTGCGCTATTTCATTAATCGGTTTCATATTTAAATCCAAGAAAGGGTTAATATTTTTTAAATTATCAACTCACCCCCCGCCCTCTTGCTTAGCCTTGGGACAATAGTTTAGGTTTAACAACCTATTCTAGAATCAATGAGATTCAACAATCTCATAGAGAAAAAAGAATAATCCCATGAAATTGAAAGGGATGAACAATCATGATTTCATTGTCAACCTTCCATAGGCATTTACAATAGTCTTTGTATTTCCATTCAATCCATGCATTCTTTTTTATCTAACCCTATCAAATTGATCCATAAGGATCTATGTGAGGAGAATAACCAATTTAATGGTTTGATTGTTATGAAATGACCATTCTCTTCATCAAATTGCTTACAAGTTTAGATATTATCTCATAATAATAGCAAAATGATGGGAGACTAGATTGGATTAAGTTCGCCTTAATGCAAGGAACACTCCTTCAAGAACTAAGCACTAAAATAGATTATATAAGTATCAAGCTTATCACCATTATAGAATTGCTAGAGCTCACTCGAACTCACACTAGGAGGGATCTAGGAGGTGGCGGATTGGTAGGGATTGAATTTTAAAAGATTTAGGAAACTCTAGGAAGAAAATATTGGAACCTCACTTCACTAAAAATTAGAGTATTTTTAGAGGATTAGAAAATGCATGATGATGAAAACTCTACCACTTGAGGACATTCAAGCTACTTAGGACAATTTGAATTACCCATTAAGATGCACGCAAGTGTCTAAAGGGAGTTGATGGCTGGAGGTAATCTAGTTTGATCAAATTTTTATGGTGACTTGCACATGTCTTAGAATCTAGAAGATTCTAACCAATCCATAGCTATCCATGACACCACTTAGGTTGGGCTAGACTCAGAGAGGCTAAAGGCAGATATTGGCTTACATGGGTAGACTAATTATAGGATGAATCTACTTAAATTGTTTCACTTGGGATAACTTGACTTAGCCAAATTGGGTGACCCAAGCTAGCCTAAGGCTTGGGATGGCCATGGGGATCAAATGATTTAATGACATTTAGTATTAAGTACAGTAAAAGGTATATGTGTCACATGAGCTATTCATGGTTGACTTGGTCAACCATGGTCAACCATGGTGGGCCAAGGGTGACAATGGGCTTGAGTGAGTCCATGGAAGTGTTTAGAGCTTATAATATAAAGTTAAGGTTCAAAATTAGTTTAGACATTGAAAAGCATGTATATGTCAAGTAAAGCACACATTGTTGACTTGGTAACCATAGTTAACCATGGTCCACCATGGGCTCCTTTAGGTTTACACATTTTTGTGTAAGTTTTTAGAAGCCTTAGATCACAACCCTAGTGTCTAGGCCTAAGAATGGTCATTTATACGCATTTAGGGTTTTAATGAATTTATGGTCAAACTTGGTCAACCAAGAGTTAGCCATCCAAATGTGTTAAACCACTTAGGAGATGAATTTTGGTTTATTTTGTTCACTTCTAAGGGTTTAGTTTATGTTTAGTTTGAAATTCCACCTTTAATGGCTTGGATTATAAATATGAAAAGTTTATGTTTAACCAAGGTTCAGCCATGGACTTAAGCTTGAAATGGCCTTGGAGACTCCTTAACACTTATGGAAATGGTTTATGAGATGCCTAAGCCACTTAGGTTTACTCAAAAACTTAAATCCTTAGGTTTCTTCCTATGGTCCCTATAGGGTTGGTCCACACCAAAGTTGAAATAACAAAGCACTAAGAATGGGATAAGGAAGGGGATTAGACCTCATTAAAAAATGAGGTCAACAATTACCCATAACACTATGAGCATCACTTATATAATTTCCCCTATCACACCAAGCAAAATGCATGCAAGTCTTCTTCATCTTGCCATACGCATTGTAATCCATGTTTAGAGGGTTTTAAATGTAATTGCATTTTATGCTTAAATATGAGGGGGTGATGAAGAGGTGAGTAATGAATTTGTAAGGTTGAGTTTATAATATATCACTTTTTTTTCTTTTTTACTTCTCTCTCTTTCTTGAGAATGAAAATGGAGAGAGGAAGAGAAAAGTGAGAGATATAGAGAAAGAGTGGGAAAGAAAGAGAAAGAAAGAGGAGAAGAGAAGAAAAAGATAGAAAGAGAGAAGAAAGAAAGAGATAAAGAGAGAATGAGAGAGATAAAGAGTAAGAGATGAAGAGAGAGAAAGAGGAAGGGAAGAAAGATAGAGTGAGAATGAGAGGGTGAGAAAAGGAGATAAGAAGTGAAGAAGGGAGAAGATAAAAGGAGAAGGTAATGATGAATTTAGCGATGATGAAAGAGGTGACCAATGACAGCAGCAATGGTTGCAATGATGAAATTGGTGATTGTGTGCATATGGTTTCTATTTATAATAGATGGGAGAAAGTAAAACTCTATAGGTTACATGGAGAGCTAGAAGAAGGGAGGGGGAAAATAGTTGAGTTTTCTCTAAGAAAAGAAGGAAGAAGTCATTGGTGGTGGTGATTAAGTGAGGTAGTGATGCATGTTGGGGTAGGGTCTATGACTGGCTAATGTGAGATTAAGGGAATGGGAGAATGAAAGAGAGATTGTGAGGGCAATAGCCGTGGGACATGCTATTTGACGTAGCTCGGGGTAGCATGGGGCAAGTATAAGATGAAGTTAGAGATCATGCAAGGGTATGGAAAAGTTATGATTTAAGGGAGATGTTTTTGTTTTGTTTTTGTTTTGTTTTTTTTTTTTTTGTAATTAGATCAATATTAATATTTTAGTTTTCTTCTTTGTAGATCCTTATTCTTCTAGAAGTTAGTCTTGTAAGCTACAAGTTATCCATGTAATTTATCAAATAAGTATTTATGTTCTCACTTCAAAGATAGCCATTACCTATAGATATATTTCATTTCAAAAGAAAACTATCTTATTTTATTTTTCATAATTGTTGTTCTTCTTATAAAGCACATATAGTTTATTTGTGATCTTGGGGAAATGCCCAAACTTTCTAGTGAATGTTTGTCCAAGATTTTATTTTAAATAAGTCATATACTTGCATAAGAATGTTAATTCAAGTTTATTTTACCTCGTTCATGCCTTTGTAAATGATAACAAGTTTGTCTCATATCCCCTTGTCTTTATGTTGTAAACCTTCAAGCACCTAATCATCATATTTTAAAGAATATGTATATAAAGTAATAACACTATACACAATAGTTGATTGAGATCCAACTAAATGAATGTCAAGACATAATATGATTTTTATATGGCTCGACTTAATAAAGCCAACATCCACTCCTAAAAGCCCAACATAATCTAGGATTTCTAGACTGAGGTATTCTCTTCTTCACTCTAGATGAGAGGAGAAACCCTTACAACACTACATTAAAAGAAAATCATACCCTCATATTGGTTAGAGCTTAGGTTACTAGCTCTAATTCTTCTCCCAAAGACTTAGCAAGATTACAACTTACAAATACTTCAAAATAAAATTATAAAAAGAAAGGCCATAGATGTTAATATTTATGTATGAAAAGTCGAGGATGAATAAATAGCTAGAAATCAAAGCAAAATGAGTTGGTACCTAGCAAGTTTTGTTTTTTTCTTAGAGTTCCTTGAGGCTGAATTTTTGCAATAGGACCACTTAGAGGTGTTTTCGTTCAAAGCTTGTCATATATACATCGTTGATTGAAATTTGAAAACAGTGCTAAAAAACATAGGCATATGAAAACAATCCATTGATACAAATTAAAATGGCAGATTTATGCAATTAAGGGTTTGTTTTGGATAGTTTTATTATTATTTTCTAAAACAATTTTTAGTACAAAATTTTTTTGAAAGCAATAAATAAAAATATAGTGATAAAAAACTGTCCCAAATCAAGACTAAGGCTTTGTTTGTGACAGCTCAAATTGCTTTATAAATTGGTTTTTTAGTATTAAAAATTTTTGAAAAAAAAAATTGTACTAATACTCCTGCTATAAAATAGTTCTATTGTAGTTCAAATACTCCTGCTAATTATTTGCAAAGTGACATAAAGTTTTTTATGAATTTTTTATATTTTGTATAATAAAGAGAATACAACATTTTTAAAATAAATCTTTGGGCTATACAAAAATTTGAGACATAACTTTTTAAATTATTTGATTATTTATTATAAAATAGGAATAAAAAATTAGTAACTAATTTTGTGTTGTTTCGTATCTGCTTCAATTTCTTCTCATATTTTTTTTAATAGTGGCTAAAAAAATATTCAAGATCTCAATAATGACGAATATTGATCATTATAACTTTTCTTTGCATGTGCACAAAAATAATCATCAGAATAATTTCAATTATATATTTATTATTATGAAGGGAGCTTATAAGATTAAGTTTTCATTTGTAAAGTAATTTTTTAGTAAAAAAAATTTAATTTTTTATTAAAAAATTAGTTTAAAAAATAGTGAAAAAATAGTCCCAAATAAAATTTAAGATGATCCATTTTTAAGAACTTCGACATTAGTAACCCGCCAAGTGGAAGTCCAGTGTTGGTCGAGGAAGAGTCTGGTGGCAAAAGAGCTCTCTTCCTTCTCTTTTTTCTTGGGTCTCTCTCTCTCTCTCTCTCTCTCTCTCTCTCTCTCTCCCACCTCCCCCTTTGGGGGTCCCTTTCTATGAAAAATGAGGGGTCTATTTATAGTTTTATAGGAGTGGCATGGCCCATAAATAGGAAGAAGATCAATGGTAAATTGGTAGTGGTTTGAATGGATGATTAATGTGGATTCCCTTGATCATTGACCGATTATTTGGTATTTGAATATCTTATTGATATAAAAATTTGATGATCTTGAGCTCGATAGATTCATCTCGTCAAGCTGCATGATTCGCCTATAAGCATCTCACATTTGGAAACTATTTGGTTATCCAAATTATAGTTTGAACCTTACAAATGCGCTTGAGGTCCTTGATTTGGACACATTTGGGCTCTGATTGAGTCGAATTTGGTGTCCTTAGGTTTGTATTTCTAAAACGTTCAGTTCAACTATAAGATTGATGAAATTAGAGTTCAGATTGTCTCCACTTTAATTCTTGAAGTTTCCAACTTGATTTTGCATTGAGATTCGCTCCTGATTAAAATAATTTTTTGATGATATATCAGTTGTCCTCCTATTTTAGAACATCGAAGCTCCTGAAGTCTAAAAATACACACCATAATCATTGGCAAATTTTTTTATGCTATTTCAAAGGGTCTGAAATTGATTATGGATGTTTTGTTGAGGTCTAAAAATACCAAAATTAAATCCATAATGTAAAAAAATGGTTTTGGGGACCTCGATCAAAAATGTCAAATTTGAACTATTCGGGTTGAAAATCAGGCCCAAACATAAGTTGGTGGCCAAAATGGTTGGCCGCCATAGTCGGTTGAGCGGCCCACACGTCAGCGGGCTGAAGGGGGGCCCTCTTGGGCCCACGGTTCTGAGAAGCACGGCTATAATTTTTTCCTAACTTTTTTTTTTTCCTTGAGGTGGACTGCTCTGCCGCCTCTTTAGAGATGAAACCACCTCCAGCCTCTCATCATTTAAATTTTTTTATGGGTCCTGATAATTTTTCTTTTCAAAATTCTGAAAATAGCAAAAAGTGGGCCCAAAAAAATTACAATCATTTTTTTAAAAAATTTTGGAGGCAAATTGCACCCAGCCCCCCCCCCC
>NW_021319500.1:850139-858602 GCF_001605985.2 Dendrobium catenatum
CCCCCCCCACCTTCATCCTATAAATATCCTCATTGTGGAAGGGGAAAAATGCATTTCTTCTCATTCTAACTTTCTTACAGTTGAGGGATTCCATTATTTTTAGTAGGTGATATCCCCTACTTAAATTCAATGCCCCTCTCCTTATGAAGAAGTTAGAATTTTTTCCTCATTCCATTTTTTTCTTCTCGGGTCTTTTTCTTACATTAGAGGCATTCCACTATCTTTCGTAGGTGGCATCCCCTACTCAATCTCAGTGCCCCTCTCTTATGTAAAAGGAGATTTTTTTTCTCCTCCCTTATTTTTCTTCTTTAATGTTCTTCTTCTTACATTAGAGGTATTTCATTATATGAGATAGGTGGAATTCCCTACTCAAATTCAATGCCCCTCTCTTGTGTAGAAGGAGATTTTATTCTATTCCCCTATTTTTCTTCTATTATATTCTTCTTTTTATATTAGAGACATTCCACTATTTGAGATATGTGGTATCCCCTATCAAGCTTCTATGCCCCTCTCTTTTGTAGAATAAATCATAATGAGATCTTACTCTCTCAATAAACTATTCTTGATAGATGAAAATCAAATGTCTTTTACATATGATGGTGATTTGAGAAGATCTGACTGTAATAGTACCAAGGAGGATAACTAATGATTCTTTATAGACAAGAAGAATTTTTATGATGTTTGTGCAAAGATTTGACAATGATAAGTGGTCAGGTGAAAGTGTGGAGGCGATCGGTGATTGAGCATAAATTCAGTGGTGGTCAATGACCAGGTGGAGAGCTGAAGGAATAGTTGTAGGGTGTGCCTCTATCAATAGTCGAGCGTGAAGTTGAGGAGGGATGATATGAAATGAATAATTGACGGTAGACATCAGGGAAAATACTAATAATGGCGATGGTTAAGTTACATTATACTAAGGCAATATACATTTATACTGATATATGTGGACATCATATATATATAATTGAATGAGTCAAAGTAGTGTACCATGTTAGTAGTTTAACGACACACTAATAGTGTCAATTGAATAGAGGGCTGATGATGATCAGGTAATAATTTTTTTTTTAAATAAGAAGAAGTTATAAGAGATGCTTCAATGTACGGTAGAGAAGAGGTCACTTGAATCCACCATGGATATTTGATAATTTTAAAGTTATTTATTGCTTGATGACATTAACTTGTACATATGATGCAAATGTACTTTTTAATTTTAACTTCTAATGAGAATAAATGTACAATTCAATTTGATGTTGGATCTATGTAACTCCATTGATATTGTATATGATGTTGAGAACTTGTCCCTCAGAAAAAGTTAAATTGTTTATGCATCTTTGAAACATACTTTGATATATTGCCCCTCATATTTTTTAAGCTTTTTTAGACTATTAAGGTCTTTATATGAGTGATTACATTATCAATCACTTATTTTAATGAAATCTTTTTAAAATAGAATATTGTCCACTCAGAGTATTACTAGATGATGTATGCCCTATCTGAGATTGTATGTCAAAGCATTGTTTGATGATGTTAACCTATGAGACAAAGGTTAAGAGAATCCACTAAGGATGTATAACCTATTCGAGATTCTATGTCAGAGTATTGCTTAATGATGTTAACCTATATGGAAGATATCAAGAGAATCCACCAAAGATGTATGACATATCCATGATTATATTTTATACATTAACCTATATGGAATAGATCAAGAGAATTCACCAAGGATGTAAGACCTATCCAAGGTTGTATGTCAAAGCATTACTTTATAATGTTAACCTATATGGAAAAAGTCGAGAGAGTCCACCAATGATGTATGACTTATCTGAGATTATATATCAAAGCCCTTCTTGATGACTTTAACCCATATAGAAGTGATCAAGATAATCCACTAAGGATGTATGACCAATCTAAGGTTGTATGTCAAATCCCTACTTGGTGACATTAACCTATATTGAAGAGGTCCAAAGAATCCACCAAGAATATATGACCTATCCGAGGTTGTATGTTAAAGCCCTGTTCGATGACATTAACCTATATATAAGAGGCCAAGAGAACCCATAAATGATATATAGCATATCTGAGGTTGTATGTTAAAGCCTTGCTCGATGATGTTAATCTGTATATAAGAGGTCGAATCGAATCCCACTGGGATCAATTTTGTATTTATTGGGAGGGGGGCGACACCACGTATATCTCGAATCAAAGGTGAATAATGGTCTATCTTTAGACCATTATTTTCTTTTTGAGGTCAAGATTATGACCTTCCCCAAGGAGTAGATGTCCAACAAAAGACTATATAAAGCTTATAATTAATTATAAGTATCCTTACATTTGCTGAGATTTTTCTGAAATATCATCTTGATGTTGAAAGCATAGGAGGATCTTTTTTACCACGGTTGGAGTCAAAGTTACCCCCACTCCGCATCTGATTCTTATGAAATTGATGCAACAATGGCTAATATCAGGATGTTGACATGTGCGATCTTTTAAGATTGGATCAATAATTTTCCCCCAGTCAGGATTGATGATTTCACAGACTGCACCAAACTGTTGCGTCCTGAAATTATTATGACGGTAGAGAAATTTACAGTTTGTTATCAAAGCTTTGTACGAGGATTCAACACATATACAAATAAAAAAGAGAGGGTGCATTATTTATAAGAGACACCAAGATTTTTATGTGAAAAACCCTTAAAAAGGAGGAAAAACCATAGAGCCTAGCCTAGTTTGAATGAATCTACTTGTATTTGCAGTTATTTATAAATGAGGCCCTTTATTGGGGGGAAGGCCTTGGCTTGATGCTACAAATTTATATCATAAGAGTGTGTGATATGGTTGAAATAAGAAGAATCACTATTGATGTGTTTGTTTGGTCAAAAGGATAGTAATCGGCTGGCGATAGAGGTCATAAAGATTATTGTCTAGCGACGGAGGTTAGAAGGAACGTAGTCGGTGGGTGACGAAGGTTGGAAGGACTTTTGACGGGTAGAAGTCCGACAATTGGTAAAAATCTGGTTACATGCGGAAGTTTGACATCGGGTAGAAGTTCAATGAAAGTCCATCAACGGGCAGAAGTCCGGCGATGGGCAAAATTCCGACAAAGGGCGGAAGTCCGGCGTCGAATAGAAATCCGGCGACGGGCGGAAGTCCGACGTTGGGTAGAAGTCTATTTTAAGTTCGATGATAGGAAGAAGTCTGACGACAGGCGAAACTTTAACATTGGGTAGAAGTCCGACTATAAGTGGAAGCTCAGCGTTGGGTAGAAATCCGGCGACAGGCAGAAATACGACATTGGGTAGAAGTCCGCTGAAAGTTCTGTGACGAGAATAAGTTCAATGACAGGTGGAACTTCAATGTCGGTTAGAAGTATGACAAAATTTGGTGGACGGGCAAAATTTAGGCGTCAGTTGGCGTTCGGGTATAACTCTAACATTAGTAGGTTGCTAGATGGATGTCCGACGGTGGTCGAGGAAGAATCTGGTGGAAAAAATGTTCTCTTGCTTCTCTTCCTTTTCTTATCTCTCTTCTTACTTAGGCCTCCTTCTCTTCTTCCCCTTCTGGGGTCTCTTTATTTGAGAAATGAGGGGTCTATTTATAGTTTTATAAGAGTGGATTGACCCATAAATAGGAACAAGATCAAAGATAAATTAAGAGTGATTTGAATGGACGGCTGATGTGGATTCACTCGATCATGGACCGTTTGGTAATCCAAATTATGGTTTGAACGTTCCAAAAGGGCTTTTGATCCTTGATGTAGACTCATTTGTGCTCGGATTGAGTCGAATTTGGTTTCATTGGGTTCATATTTCTTAGACGTTTGGTTAACTATAAGTTTGCTAAAATCAGAGTTCAGATGGTCTCCAATTTAATTTTTAAAATTTCCAACTTGATTTTTGCATTGAGATTCGTGCCTGATTAACATAATTTTTTTGATGATATATCAATTATAAAAGCACACTCTTTAATATTATATACTTAGGTGTGTCTATGTTACATGATAGAAAATTAGAAAATATAATACGCATAAAAGCTTAAGTTGCCAATGAACAAAGAATTCTCAAACTTCATCGTTACAATCCCTCCTGAGCAAAGAAACTTAAAAGAATCTTAAAAGTAGTAATAAAAGCCAAAGCGGAAGAGGCAAGATGTCCCTGCTCCTATACATAAGAAAATGTATAACAATGGGTATTTTGGCGAAACTTTTATTTTATCCAGTGAACGTACGCTCCTCTACGTTCGGTTTAGGCAAAAAAAGCGCCTGTACCGAGTACCGAGTTGTACCGAGTTTTTTCAAATCGGTACAGGCGCTTTTTTGCTTAAACCGAACGTAGAGGAGCGTACGTTCACTGGATGTAATAAAAGTTCATTTTGGCGAGAATGAAGAGCATCCTTCCCAAGAAACAAATAAACAAGCATAGCATATTTCGCCTATTTCAAATATCATGGGGGCATATACACTAAATTTTCCCTATAAAATTGGAAATGGAATACAATGATATAAGTTAAATATTACTTCATAATAATTTATCATCTTATTAATAGTTAAATTTTCATTTAAATCTAATAAAACAAGAGTTTAATAATTTATAATAATTAAATAAAAATAAAAAATAAGGATTGATAAAATCAATTCAAAATAATTGCGAGATGTCGAAGATCACTAATACATAAGAATATAATATAGGTATAGCTGCCGAAAACAAGGCTGCATGTAGTGATTTTTCAGTACTATTTTCAGCCAGATTTCTGAATTAGAGGGATTTTTCAATTAAAAAAAAAAACAATCGATAGCCTAAGCAGCAGTAAGCAGCAGTCCTACCACACCAGATTACTAAAATCACTAATTATGACAAGATGCCAGACTAATTAACAACCTTGTTCACAGCAAATTTTTAATAGCGTAGAAGTCATGCAGCTAAGTTCACTGGAAGCTCATCCATACTGTATAAGATTTCTGCAGTATAGATCAAACTCTATTAGACTGTACAATCGAAAAAGAAGTGTGGAAGGGATATGAGTGGGGCAGATAATGAATACGGCATCATCTTAGACTTTGTTTGCGATAGTTTTCTTACTGCTTCTCAAAGCAGTTTTTTTATACAAAATTTGTAATTTTTGTATTAGAAAACTGATTTAAAAATAATAGTAAGAAAGCCATCCCAAATGAACCGTAAGTCTAACTCAGGGGATCCTCAGCTGATTTTTTCCCTGTACATATCCTTTAAATTTCTGAACTTTTCCAGAAGAACAGATATTTCTCCTCAACATACTAACTGGCATCCAGCAAGGATATCATTTTCTTATGCAGCCCAATTGAAATATTAGCTATGTCTCACACACTAGTGTTTGGCGTCGTTACCCTGCTCATCCAACCTTGTGTAACAGAATTTGGGGAGTAGGGAAGAGCGCTCTTCAACAACCGAGCTTCCTCCGATGAAGTATCTATTTCCTCACAAAATTTAGTCTTGTAGCCACTGTTTTCAATTCCTCTCAAAATGTCAAGCACATCCTTAATGCAAGGCCTCAACTCTCCATCTGACTGCAAGCACTGAAATGCCAGTTCCGCCACCTGGTCGATCATCCTATTTACACTGTAATCTGACTGATACCCCAATCTTGGATCTACAAACTCGTTTAATTCCTGCCTTTGTATCCTGTTAATTGCCATGTTAGCCAGAGTGATCTCATTCCTCTGCTGAGTGATGTCAACAGCAGGCTTTGAAGATACAAGCTCCATCAATACTACTCCAAAACTGTAAACATCACTCTTGTCTGTGAGCTGACAACATTGGTAGTACTCAGGATCGATGTAGCCCGGTGTTCCCTGTGGGGCAGTGGAAACATGGGTGGCATTCATTGGAAAGGACCTTGAGAGACCAAAATCCGCAACCTTGACATGGAAGCTGTTGTCAAGAAGAATGTTGCTAGTTTTGATATCACGATGAATGATCTGCGGCTCGATAGAGTGAAGGTAGTTGAGGGCATCTGCTGTTTCAATTGCAATGCTCATCCTTACTCGCCATGGCAGGAATGATTCAGATGCTCGCCGGCCATGAAGGTGGTCGGCAACTGTTCCATTGGGTACAAATTCATAAACAAGGAGGAGTTCGTGGCTGCGTCGGGAGGTGCAGCCATAGAGGCTGACAAGATTTGGGTGCTGAAGGAGTGATAGGATTTTAATCTCATTCATAAAATGCTTGAGGTGACGATATTTGTTCTCATAGAGACGCTTCACTGCAACTACTTGTCCATCTCGCAGCTTTCCTGTAATGCAAATAAGCAAGCACGAGAGAGGAAGATTGTTCACTTAGTTCTTCATCAAATAGTTTTTCAGTCGGCTGTGACAATTATTTACCTTTGTAGACTGTACCGAAGCTACCATCACCAAGTTCTTCAGAAGAATCAAAGCCATTGGTGGCTTCATAGAGCTCCTCATAGGTGAAGATGGGGGAATTGAGGGAGAAGCCAAGCTCAGAGTCTGATTTGGAGGATGGCTGAAAAGAAGTAAATCTTTTGAGGAGACCTGAGCAAGAGTGCTTTTCCTTCTTGAGCATACACAGGATGAAAAGGGAACACAATATGGCTAAACTCACTCCACCTGCTGTGCTAAGACCTGACAAGTGTAAGTAGCACAATAAACTACAGGTCACTAAATCATACAAATTAAGAGTTTTTTGTGATCTAAAAATATGATAGTATGCATATTTTACTTCATAGCAATTGCCAGTCTGTAAAAATGATTTCTCGGTTTAAGAGGGGAAAACAGTAAGCTACTCATACTTATGAGTTGAAGGCTATCATAGATCCATCTTCAGTCATGCTACTTATCTATATATTTGAACAAATCAAACATCATTTTATGCTAAATAAGGTACAGCATTTTACTTTGATGTTTAGCTTAGAATACTGGCTGTCTGAAGAAAACTTGTTGTTCATAAAACTCTACAGGGTAACAACATCAATATAACTACATAACATAAATTGAAACAACTATTTAGTTTTGGATGGTGCGTCAGATAGTGGAGAATATTGCAAGGAAATTAAAAAATGACAACAAATGTTTTGCTCAAAGATGCAGGTTGAAGACGATTCAGAAAAAAAAAAAAAAAATCGATAAAATTTTATTCAAGATAAATACATACATACAATAACAACAACAACAACATCAAGCCTTTGTCCCACTACGTGGGATCGGCTACATGAATCCTTTTTTGCCATTGTGTCCTGTTAAAAGTCAAATACACATTTAAATCTAATAAAGAAAGACCATTTCTAATATTTTCTAACCAAGTCTTATTAGGTATACCTCTACCTTTTTTAACATAAGTCAAATCTAATACCTCAACTTTCCTTACCGGGTCATCGAAAGGCCTCCGTTTAATGTGACCAAACCATCTAAGGAAACTCTCTCTAATCTTATCGTCCACTGTAGCTACTCCCAATCTTTTCACGTATATGCTCATTTCATATCCTATCTCTAAGGGTAAAGCCACTCATCCACTGTGGGCTCCGAAAATTCGGCCTCGGCCTCCACTCGCTCTTTTCTTATTCGGCTTTTCACGTATATGCTCATTTCATATCCTATCTCTAAGGGTAAAGCCACTCATCCACTGTGGGCTCCGAAAATTCGGCCTCGGCCTCCACTCGCTCTTTTCTTATTCGGCAAGGGAGTTTTAACGAACTAAGTTCCGAGGTAAATTTTGGAAGGCAGATGGGTTTGTAGATAAGACACTACCCAGAGATTTCGCCCTCATTTTGCGAGGACTTTATGATCTGAGTTCTGGTTTCCTATAGGCGCAAGCCCCTATAGTTAATTACCCCTCCCAATCACGAGAGAGAACTTTCGATTAAGGCTAGTCGTTGGTCAGATACGTAGGATATACGTGTTATCTGGCATATAGTAGCAGCATGGGTTTAGGATATTGGTAGAAATTGGATTTGAAAATTGAAGAATTTGGTTTGGAAGATTTGAAGATTTGGATTGGGATATTTGGGAAAATTTTATATTTAAAATAGAAATTTCACCATCGTTCACTTAAAGCGGATGGTGGGGGAATGGATGATGGGCCCGATCAAGATCCCATGGTTCCGTCGTCCCGGGCCATCGTGGTTCCTGGTCTACTTAGTCAGAGGAGGTAGTCGACCCAACCTGACAGAAGGATCCTTGTCGGCAGCCATGGGTTGCTTCGTCCAAGGAGACCTTGTAGACCTGGGTTGGATGTTTGTCTAAGGGGACAAATTTGAATCCACCTTAGCTGACAGAGGGCTTTGTGCCCTATCGATCATATCCTATTGATTCATATCTCAAGGATTTGATGCCAATAAGGAACGTATTGGCTCTGGCCATAATCGGTATTTCGTGGTGTCCTATGTATTTCATCAGACCCGAGTTCAAGGTCCAGCTCATGCTTGAGTCTTGTATGTCGTTATGGTTTCAACTCTTGGCATCCCATTCAAACTCAAGTC
>NW_021319500.1:861879-888939 GCF_001605985.2 Dendrobium catenatum
AGAGAAAGAGCGAGAGAATGAGTCGTTAACACGACGTAGAGGGACATCCGATCGTGCGAGGTCGTGGGCGACGACGTGCTGAATTCGGCGCCGGACAGGTACGTGGATTTTAATATTTTTTTTTTGTTTTATACGGCAGGTTAACATCCACCTAAGCATCCTCATCTCTGCAACACTTAACTTAGTATTATGCTTCTCTTTTAATGAACAACATTCAGTACCATAAAGCATTGCAGGTCTCACCACCATCTTATAGAATTTTTCCTTAAGTTTGAGGGGAGACTTTTCTATCGCGCAACAAGCTCGATGCATTCCTCCACTTCAACCATCCAACTTGAATTCTGCTGATATATTCCCATCTATTTCACCATCACTATGAAAAATATATCCAAGATATCTAAAATGTGTACTCTTATTAATGACTTAATCGCCCAAAGTCACAATCCCCTCACTAGGTCTACTGCTACTAAAATTACACTCCATATATTCAATTTTAGATCTACTCAAACAAAACATTCATAATTCAAGTTTACCGTCAACTCCCTCTCTAGTCTTATCAACAAGAAGAATATCATAAGCAAAAAGCATACACCAAGATACATTCTCTTGCAAAAGTCTAGTGAGAACATCCATGACTAAAGCAAAAAGATATGGGCTTAAAGCTGAAAAATTTTGTACGAGGTTTTCTAGAAATGATTCCTTATAAAAAAAACTGTAGCATAATAAGGACACCAAGTGTATGAATTAATTAGAATCTAATAAGTTTAAAAGCTTTTTATTTGGGGTAAATGTTTAAGAGATGAAAAGCCTAGAGTAGAAAAAAGAGCAGGAAAAAATATATATATTAAGCAATTTTTATGGGTGTGATATTGACAAATATTAATTAATATTATTAAAATATAAAGTGATATCAAATATTATAATTTTAAGTATATTGAATCTATTATACAGAGAAATATAGATATAGATGAGAATATAACCAATAGATTTAAAGCCGCATTCTAAAACATGAAAGCAACTCAGGAATACTATTAGAAAACATCAGTCACATCAATAAAATAAGACATTTTATTTTGAAGTTTAGCATAAATAAGGAATGTTCGGAGAAAGTGATTTTCTAGAAAATCCAACATGAAAACTACCACAATAATAATAGTACACAAATAAATTGAAATAGAACATTTAATTTTTTTTATCATCAAATAAGCATAATTCTGCAAGGAAATAGTTTCTTACCTATTATAAGAACTTTCTTTTGATGATTACTAGCTGCAAAAAAAAAAAAAAAAATTAGCCAACGGATATTGAGGATAAAAATAATACAAAAATAGCAATTATCGTATCAAAATTTAATTCTGGATAAATTCATGCACGATGATGTTAAGTTTAGTAACAGGGTTTTCTAGATCGGCTTCCTTAACAAAAAATCGGTAAATCAGTAAATACCCTCATAAGAACATCAAATATAAAAATCAACTAAAATTTAATGAGTTTAAAAGTACCATGTGGAGCGCAGATAAAAGCTAAAGGAATTAGGAATTAATAGAACAAAATTAAGTATATGATGTATAGTTTCCCTGGGTATGATATTAAAAATTATCAATAAATATTATTAGAAGGAAAAAGTTACTTATGTGAGATAAATATAAGTATATTTGATCAATTATGAAAGAAAACAAAATACAAATGAAAATATAACTTCTAGAGTAAAAGATGTATTGTGAAAATAAAGAAATGTCATAGAAGTAATTATGAGAAAAGAGAATATTTTGGGGGCTAAAATATAATTTTAGGAGATTATAATAAGGTTAATTATATTGTACGGAACCGAATGCTGACAACAACAAAAACAACATTAAGCCTTTATCCCACTACATGAATCCTTTTTCTCATTATATCCTATTAAAAGTAAAATTCTCATTTAAATCTAATAAAAAAAATCATTTCCAATACTTTCTAACCAAGTGTTTTTAGTTCTACCTCTACCTTTTTTAACATAAGTCATATCTAATACATCTACTCTCCTAACCAAAACATCAAAAGATTAATGTTTTATACCCAACCCATCTAAGGCAACTCTCTAATTTTCTCCACCATTGGAGCTACTCCAACCTTTTCACATATATGCACATTTCTTATTTTATCACTAAGAGTAAAGCTAATCATCCACCTAAGCATCATCATCTCTAGAAAACTTTATTTTCTGCTTCTCTTTTAATGACCAACATTTAGTGCAATAAACCATTTCATGTCTCACCAGCATCTTACAAAATTTTTCCTTAAGATTGAGGGGCACTTTTCAATCACACAATAGACCCAATGCATTCCTCCATTTCAACCATCGAACTTGAATTCTACTACTAATATCCCCATCAATTTCACCATCACTTTGAATTATAGACCGAAGATATCTAAAATGTGTAACCTTTTAATGACTTGATCGCCAAAAGTCATAATCCCCCACTAGATCTTTTCTACTAAAATTACACTCCATATACTTTATTTTAAATCGACTCAAACAAAAAACATTAGCTCTAAAGTTGACCTATATAATTCAAGTTTTCCTTCAACTCCCTCTCTAGTCTTATCAACAAGAAAAAAATCATCAACAAAAAACATACACTAGGGCACATCCTCTTTTGGAAATGTCAACAAAGAACATTCATCACTAAAGAAAAGATATGAGCTTAAGGATGATCCTTGATGTAATCCAACTGAAATAGTAAAATACATAGTCAAACCACCTTGTGTTTGAACAGAAGTAACAACTCCTATATACATATCCTTAATAACTTGAATTTAAACATTATTAACTCATTTCTATTATAGAACTCTCCAGAGCACTTCTCTTTGAACTTCATCATATGCTTTCTCTAAATCGATAAATATCATATGAAGATCATCCTTATTCTCTCTATACTTCTCTATCAATCTCTAAATAAATCTATATCTTCCATAATAGAACTATCTGACATGAATCTAAATTGATTTTGAGAAACATTCTTTTCACATCGTAACCCATGCTCAATTACTCTATATCTCCCATAGTTTTAATATATGACACATTGACTAAAGTCCTCTATAATTGGCACACTCTTGCGCATTATCTTTATTCTAAAAAATAGGAACTAACATGCTTTTACACTCATCTAATATCATTTTAGTCTTCAAAATAATATTCAAAAGTTAGTAAGCTAAGAAATCCCTTTATCTACTAAGCATTTCCACACCTCTATTGAAATATCATTATGTACAATAGTTTTTCCACACTTATGGAACCAAATGTTGAGTGGTAAAAAAATTATTAACAGACACACTAAGTATATATGTGTTCATAGAGGACCTGTCATCCTTACAAAACATCTACTGTTGCTGCATGTATTGATTACTGTATTTGTTTGTGTGACTGAAGTGAGCATTACACCTCAACTGTCATCATTTGTATGAAATTATAAAATTACTAAGAGATTTTGTACATCTGTTTGCAAGCAAATTATGCAATCCTCTAAATATCATTTCTCGTGAGCAAGTCATGTTGAAAGCTACAAATTCTTTCTTTGTTTATTCATGCTTGCTTTTTGTTCTTTTGCGAGTTATAATTTTATTTAAGGTGTTCATTCAAGTCCAGTTCCCTGTAGTTCAATTTGAGTTATGTTCCCTGTGTATTTTTCTAATATCAAGTTCCCTGCATTTTGTATAAGTTTTGGTCCCCTATGTTTTGCTTAAGTTCTGTGTGTTTCTAACCTGAATTTTGGCAGCCTCCCAACATCTCCTCTATTTAGGGGAAATTTTGAGAGCAGGGCCTTCCAAGATGCTAGAGAAAAGCATGTATGGTAAGTGTCAGGTAACACTGCGGTCATGATCTTCAATCTCACCACGCAAGAGAGAGGCATGTATGGGTCTTTAGGGGTACCTGTTTGAAATGCACAATTCTTTCCTTGCAGGCATGACGGCATATACACAGGTACTTAGAGTTGCTCCTACCACACTAGAAAAATGCATGTATGGGTGGTCCCCCGGCATGTCGCGAGCGCAGAATACGGGGTTTAGAACTTTTGAGTTTTAGGCAAATTTATAGCTTAGCAAAAAGAGCGTCGACGATGATGTCGTTGAAGTTGAAGAAGACTGAAGGGTTCGGAACCGAGCTGAGGGATTGGAAGTTCGGGAGCTCGAGCATGAGGAAGAAATGTCGAAACAAGAGTTTCTCGTCTTCGTTTTATTAGCATGTGCGAGTAGGCGACAAGTGCAGGAGTCAATCATGTGAAGCGATGGTTCAGCGACGAATTGTAAGGGAAGGGGCACTGTAGACGGCAAGATTTGAGTGGGATTTACGCTAGTGTGTAGGTATGCATATATTTTGATTTGATTTTTTTTTTTTTTTTTTTTTTTTTTTTTTTTTTTTTTTTTTAGTAGAGGTCAACAGTTAAAGTTAAATATAACTTTTTAATATTATATATCATAAACTTTGTATTCTTTTAACATAAAATTATTAATTGCAAACACCAAACCATATATATATTTGAAGAAATGCAAATTGCATTAAAAAAAGAAATAACTAATACAAACAAGAAAGAAAAGACAAGCCTTTTAAAACTATCATAATGGATATGCGATCTACTAAATTCCATTTTAAATCCATTGGGGTGATGGGGACAGCAAATATTAAAACAACTTAAAAGGTTGGTTAATATCCCAGAGTTCCAAAAAGATAAAAATAAAACACAGTAAAAATCCCGCATTTCATTACAATAATTTCAAAAAGGACACAATCCTACAAGAAAACCAAAAAAACAACAAACTACAATAAGGAAAAGAACAACTAAAACAACTACCAAAACATCAAAATGATCGTCTTCAACATCCTTAGAGGCCAACGAGCTTCAATCAAGAGATGAATCCGCTGAAACCTCAATGCATCCAATAACAACCTCCATGGATGAACAAAGCAAAGTCGATGAAGCAATAACACCGACACCCACCTCAAGAGGCCAATAATCGGCCTCATCATTGCCAAAGCCATACGAACTGATAATCATCACCACCCTCATCACACTGGCAAGAGAAAAACCAGTAAAATTCAAACACTTCAAGCCTTTAACCAATAAGACTTGTACTTCAAAGAACAAAGAAGAATTCATCTTAAGCCTTGATAAGATTAGCTCCCACCAAAAGCAAGCTCCAATACTTCTTTGATGATCCAAACAACTTTCCATAAACGAACCAAACCACAATAGGACACTTCAATAATTCTGGCTTCACCATAGCATTTTTCCGAACTATCTCCCTTAGAAGATCCACTCAAAACCATCAAAATAACTGCATGAAGATCAAAACAAACTTCTATATACAAACCAAGATTTAAAACTGCATAATTAAGCCTCGAGGCGGTTTTCGTCCGTGAGGCGAGGCGTAAGCCTCGAGGCGGTCTGACGCGTAAGCCTCACGAACACAGAATTGCGTAAATGAGAAATTAAGGGTTTTAGCAGGTAAATAATAGTAATATTCTATATTACAATAAAAACATCTAAATGATATATGAAATTAGTGGAAAGTAAGATAATATATGCAATAAAATCATGTCCCAATGACTTATTCGCCTTTTCTTTGCCTCTAACCATGTTTCCTAAAGCAAAAATCAAAAAACACACAAAAAAATCAAAAACCCTAGAATTTCTTTCACTTGAAAAATCTAACCCTAAACTACAAAAAAATACCTAAAATCGATTGTGGAGCACTCCTAGAGGGCGGCCAAACCTTCAACTTCGCCGGAGAGGCGGTGCCGGCGGGAGAGGCGGCGGGAAGGGAAGCCGATGGGTGCGGGAAGCTCTCTGTTTCGTGAACACAGCCTGCGGGAAGGAAAGTTTCAGGATAACTGGGAGCCGTGCGGGATTAAGGAAGAAAAAGTCTTCATTTTAAGTGGGTGGGGCCGTTTCTATGAGGCGTACACCTTTGCCAGAATTGTGCAATTGCGCCTCTGAGGCGCGCCTCAGTCCAAGTGAGGTGTACGCCTCAGCCAGGAGAGGAATTGCGTAAGCCTCGAGGCGGTTTTGGGTCAAATTGCGCAAAGGCGCGCCTCAAGGCACGCCTCTTATTGCGCAATTTTAAACAGAGATACAAACCAATCAACATTAGATCAATCAATACAATAATTTCAGCTACCTTAGACCATATTTCCGAAATATATTCCTTGGAAGATCCAAATAAAGCCATCCAAATGGCTGCAAAACCAGTAGTAGCAACATCATCTCCAAGAATCTTTAAGAAACCTGAAACTGGATCTTCATAATAGAGAGATCCAACTCTACAATCCAAACAACCATACACCAACAACTTCTTGAACAACAACAGATCACACACCAAGAACACTATCAAATCAAATCTGGAATCAAGAAAAAATCAGAACAAATCCAGAACGCAAGAATTACTGTAGGCAACATTGAACCAACATGTAAACTTATTCAAAATCACCTTCGGACTTGAATATTCACCAAAATCAATCAAGATAACTCCAATCTTCCACCAGTTGAAACACAACAATCACAATCATTCTGTAAACCAAGCCGACGGAGTTCCATCGGCAAGCAATCCTCCACCAAAAATGAATTCAAAACAGTCGCTACACCAACATCGTCTTCAGACAAAAGTAAATCCGATAAAAAATCAACAAAAAATCCAAAACTAGAGAAATCGTCAGCCACACCAGACCAACTGAGAACCTCTACCAACGAAAGATTCTTCAATATCTCAATGAGATTAGATGTTCCGCCAAAAGCTCCTTTAGCCAATTGAAATCTTGACATAGACGAAGATTCCAACCAAGGAACTCCATCAGCCATACCGGGCCGACGAAGCACCTCCGATCGCTAAAGATCCGCCAAAATTGCCCGCTCTGCTTCTGATCGCAAAAGATCCGCCCTCAGTTCACTTGGTTGTTGAAGAATCCAAGAGACTCCGTCGGCCATACCGAGCCGACGGAGCACCTCTGATCGCCAAAAAATGTCCAAAATCTCGCTCTCCGCTCCGATCGCTCCCACCAAACCATTTATATGCTATGCCAATAATACAAGGACAACATGACCCAAATGCTCCGCATGCCCAACAAAAAAATTCTCAAGCAAAATTGATAAGTAAATTGACCAAAGATCAAATCAAATTAATGAAACAATCATATAATTGTTGATTACTTGAAATTAATACTGATTATATAATATAATTTCTATTGTATAGTACTATTAGTTCAAGACAATAAATTTATAATTTTTTTAACTAATACAAATTGATCTTATCTGATTATATGAATCAAGTGTGCATTATACAATATAATCAAGATCGTACGGCACGATTAATTCATAATCAATATATATATATATATATATATACTATAGTATTATATATATATATATATATATATATTATATATTTGCAGCTAACTCTATTACTAGTTTGCTCCAATGATTTCATTTACCTAAAACATCATTAAATAAATAAATAAATATTAAATTTATGATTCTACTCATACGTCCTTGCAGCTTAAATCACTCTCAATCAGACTAAACATTTGTGGTCTCGACTTCTTTAATCTTATTCCCATAATCTTGATCATATCCTTATTTAAGTCATCTTAGCTCCAGCTTCACATACTATATTTGAATTTAGTGCATGTGTATGCATGTACCTGTTAGTCTCTAATTCTTATAATAATTGTATTAGTCCAAAAGCAATAATATAACCCCTAAAAAATTATATTTATAATCATCAAAAATATATGTTGTATGAGTTAGAGGCTTATTGGGGCCAACAACATATAATATAATTTATACTATATTAGTTTCCATCGCTGCTTTCATTTCTCTTGCTTCCATTGCAAGTCATAGACAACTCTTGCAAGTTATCTTCTAGCAAACATAATGTCTAATAACCAACAAATAGCAATATATATTCACAACTTAAATAGTAATATATCATAACTTTGTATCCTTCTAATGTTAAATTTTTTGTTGAAGATACCACACCTTTTATATGCTAAGCTAACAATACATGGACAAAATGTCCCAAAACCACCTCATGCCCACCAAAATATTTTCTTGAGCACGATAGATAGTAAATTGAGTAATGCTCAAATTTGAGCAAACAAATAACAATATTAAACATAGCTCTATCTTTCTGATGTGAAATTATTACTTGTAGACACCTCATACTTTTGTAGATAAGCTAACAATAAATGGACAACATGTCCCAAACCCACCTCATGCCCCACAAAAATATTTTCTTGAGCATGATTGATAAGTAAATTGACCAAAGCTCAAATTTGAGTGCACCACCCCCGTGCCGCTAAAATACAAAGTCGTATTATTTTATTAAATGTGGGATAAACATCATGTATAGAGACCAAGATTTCTGCTAAGAACACTATTTCATATTTGCAAGCCAAAAAAATAAAGATAATTAGGTTAAGAAAAATAACGAACAGGACTCAAGTCCACTTACTAGTATATAACCATTTGACAAAACATCATTCTCTCCTATGTGACTAAAACACTTCTTTGTTGATGCTGAATTAATCCTCTTCAATGGTTTCCAACCTATAAAATTAGAAGGGGCTTTATTTCCATGTGACCTCTACGTTCTGTCACGCAACAGAAAGCAAAAAAAAAAAAACCGCTCAAAAAAATAACCTGTAATCCATTCGCGCGTCCACGAATTCCTGCAGTTACGCTGAGTACGGCGCCGCTTGCGTGCGCGTCTGCCGCAATTCCTCATGATATCCGCTCTCGATCGTCGCTCTTTCGACGTCTTAAAGCCAACCGATGCGGACATCTCTCGGCTGCTCTCACGCTCGATTCACTCTTCAACGACGAGCTCTCCGTTCCGTTCCCCTGCTCCTCCTCCCTCGCCCCGTGTTTCGCCATCCGTCGGCCCGAGAGAGAGAAGGAGAGGAGAGAGAGAGAGAGAGTAGAGAGAGGAGGACTTACCGAACAGTGACTCCTCATAGCCGAACCCGATTCCTTCTCTTCTTTAGCGCAAACTCCAGCCCCGATCTCTCTGTCCTTTTGCCGCAAGACGATCCTGCCGCGATCTCCTCTACCTCGAGCCCTTCTCCGGCTCCTTCGTTCCCGATGCCCGACTTCGCTTCCATTTGCGATCCCTTTTTTCCTCCCCCCTGTTTTTTTTTTTTTTGGTATCGGAAGTAATAACGGAGCTCGCTGTGTAGTGAAGGTAACGTTCTCCTCCCTTCCGTGCGCTGCTTTCCTCGGCCTTCATCCCGTGAAAAACAGAGAAGAGAGGTGAGGGAGAGATTTTATTTTATTTTATATTATTATATATTTATTATTATTATTATTAGTTATTATAATTAATATAATTATTATATTAATACCTAATTTACTTTAATTATTATTTAATAAATTATTTTAATTTAAAATAAGGTTATAATTAATTTTTGTTAATAATTATAGTTATCTATTTTAATTAATAATTAACTATTAATATGATTAAAATTAATTAAATAATTAATTATTCAATTTAAAATTAATTATTACTAATTATGACTAAATATATTAATTATGTAGATTATAGATTAATTATTTTAACTTGTAATTAATTATGATTAATTTAATTAATTTATCAGTTTAATTAATTAATAGATAGAATCATAATAATTAAAAAAAATTCCCTCACCTCTCACTTCGGGACGTCATGGTCCGCGACCGGCAAGCCACCTAAGCACGACGCCTTTGAGTGGCCGTGGTAGGAGGAACCCGGTGCGACCACCTACGAACGAGGTAAGCTGATGAGCCCGGTCGATCCACGGTTTATACTACGACAACCCCGCGAGGTACGATTCTTCTAAACTTAAAATCCTTGCTTCAATGTCGTGCAACCCTTGAGAACTGTCCTATGAGCACGCCTTTATTGGCCGTGGTAGGCAATGGAATCCCGGTGCGGCAAAGGCACGGCGAAAGCGGTAACTTTATAAGTCCACCCGGCGGGGGGAAAGTCAAATCTTTATCTTTCAAAATGTCTTTTTAAACCCATGCACGCTTTATTGGCCGTGGGTGCGAGAAAACAAAATAACAACTGCAGCGGTGTTCACCAACACCAACCGTGCACGTCTTTATTTGACTGTGGCGGGTAGGCGGCCTCATGTTTTTCCCCTACAACGGGGAGACGCCGGGAGCTGCCATGAATTTTGTCTGAAAAAAGACAAGGACTTGTATAACCTTTTTGGACTTACATTGAACTTGATTTGGACTTGTGGCTTGATTCAATCTAGTTACTTGAAGCTCAAACTAAAGAATCATAACTAAGCATAACTTCAATGAACATAACTCGTGGTTTGAACCAATGAGGACTTGAACTTGCAAGAAGGACTCAGGAACTTGAGACAGACCTGCAAAAACATGGATTGGGTTCATATCAAATGACAAATCACAACTTTGATCACAATTTTTAAATCAACTTGAACTCAATATGACTGACTTTGAACTCAAGATAAAGACTTGGTTGGATTATAGACGGACCATGCACTCCAATATGATCAATAGCAAGAAGGTTCATTTGACTTGGTATTTAAGCTCAAGTCAGAACTCAGACTTTGAATTATTGATCTAAATCTTTAATCCTAAAGTCTAAATGTTTTGGAAGGAAAGTCAAAGTTATAAAAATGATGAAATCAAAGAAAGTGAGTGAATGAAGACCAAGTCTTAAAGAAGATATATAAGCAAGGAATGTGAAGGTGGAATTATCTTGAATTCATTCAATGCAATGATCACATTTTCATTGCAAACAAGAATCAATAAGTCAAAGCGAGTCATCTATCCAAGTATCAGTTCCACAATCATGCTACTTAATTGAAATCGAATAGAAGATGTATGTTCAACGTAAAAATCATCAATCGGGGCAAGGAGTGATCAAACATAAACTGACTCAAGCTCTCTAAATAAGCTGAATATAAATAATCCAATGGCAGTGAGTTGGACAGGATGATAATTTACCAAGTGGATTAATGCATCCTCTATACTATTCGTATGGCGAGCAAGAAGTACAAATCCACATATACTATGAGTACCTACGAGCAAATAACAGAAAGAATGCACAGACGTCATGCAACAGAACACCACGCTCTCTAAAAGCAAATAGCAATAGAGGCCGTCAAGCAAATAATATTCAATTTTCCTACGAACTTTGCTAGGAGGCTCGTCACTTTATAAACAAAGGCGATTTACAGACGGATGTTGAGAGTCATCTTGTCATACAGAAGTCCAACCAAAGGTGATTGAAAATAATATGTGTATAGATGTTGAAAATTTGTTTCATAGTCAACAACCACTCAATGTCATTCAAAAGGCGCTGTTCCTTAAAATCAGAATCTGCAATATATACATTTCTATTTACAATATGGATGTATGTATATCAAAATGCCATTATGGGTAGATGCAGAAGGACTTCAAGCGAAATGCATATCCTGGGAATGTTTAATTTCAGTCGAGAAGAAGAACATCTACCTACCTACCATGCAAACAATTAGTGCCTTGTACGAAAAAGACTCAAAACTCACAACGCAATGAAAAATAAAGACAAGTAAAAAATCTTCAACAAGGCAAGTCCTTACAACCATTGAGGCAGGAGATGAGTTAGGCACTTTTAACGAATCCACCTACAGAAAATCAATAGAGTATGTACACAGTCTAACCTGTTACAAAGCGGCGAACAACGTCCATTTAGAGCTGCTACGGCCAACGCCCCCAGGAATCTGCAATCCGTACTAAGCAGACAGAGAGGCGTTCTATCTCAAAAATACCCCACCGTGCAACTATAAATTTGTATAACACATACGTATCTAATACGGGGGAAAGTACAATCTCACCGGCATGGGCCCGGCGAGGTGTTTTGGTACATCACCCTGACATTCTAGTGGATGCTGCGCGGGTTGACAAGGTGAAGTTACAGTTCGAACCGATCCTCTATAACGGGTAATAGAGAGTGCGACAAGGTTCGAACTCTCAAACAAATATAGTCGATATGCAGTACCGATATAGTTTATCTTAATACATTCAACATTAGGCTTTAAGGACTTATAGCGAATCAAAAGAATTCGCTCTCAAAGGCTCAAAGCCACCGAATACCCGATCCTCTTCGACAGCCTGATAGAGTGGACAAGGTTCAAAGATCAATAAAAGAAATGACCTGAACACCCGGATGATGGCCGTGTTTGAATACAGATTTCAACCGGAGGGCAGTTTCCACAAAATATTTTCAAAATATCCTCCAAAATATCCCAAAGTTCGCATTTCAAAACACGTTTCAAATCCCCATGCATCCAAATGGCCCGGACTCTAAACTCCCACAATAGCCCAAATCCAAAAAAAAACCAAAATCCTAGATAAACCATCCACAAAAATCCAAAATCCCAAAAATATTTAAAAAATGAAACACTACTTCCAACACTTAAAGCAAAGCCCATCCACCCTCCGCAACAGTCTGCCGGTACAAATTTCAAATTATCTAGCTTCACAAGAGCCAAATGCCTAGTCGAAAATATCATTCTGGATCCATCCTCAAACAATCTCTGCCAGTAAGGACGTGGTTACGTTCCTTAAGACCGCCCAGTTTGCCACCAATGGCACTGCAGGTACACGTTAATGGCCAGAAGCCGATCGCTCCTTAATGGCGTTATCTTGAGATATGACGTCAATAGGATATGATCGATACACAAACCCTCATGTAAGCTAAGGTGAATTCAAATTGTCCTTAGACAAACCTTCAACCCCGGCTAACAAGGTTTCCCTTAGGACGAAGCAACCCATGGTTGCCCGACAAGGTGATCCTTCTGTCAGGTTGGGTCCGACTACCTCCTCTGACTATAGACCAGGGACCACGATCGGTCCGGGATGACGATACCATGGGATCTTGGATCGGAGTCCAATACATCCATTCCCCCACCAATTCCGCTTTAAGTCTAGATGGTGCATACTCTCATTTTAAATATCAAAAATCACAAAACCCAATTCTCAATTCCCAAATCCACAAATCTCAATTCCAATCCTAAAACCTATGGCTGCTACTCATATGCCAGATGCACGTATTCTCATATACGATCTGATTGCACGACTACCTTCAATCGAGCAAGTCTCTCTCTGTGAATCGGAAGGGGTAATTAATTATAGGGGCTTGCGCCTATAGGAAACCAGAACTCAGATCATAAAGTCCTCGCAAAATGAGGGCGAAATCTCTGGGTAGTGTCTTATCTACAAACCCATCTGCCTTCCAAAATTTACCTCGGAACTTAGTTCGTTAAAACTCCCTCGCCGAATAAGAAAAGCGAGCGGAGGCCGAGGCCGAATTTTCGGAGCCCACAATTCAATCCTTATGTTGCTTGATTTATCACATGGAAGTTCATAAACCCATCCCTGATATTTGGGATTGTTATGTCATTTATCTATCATTAAAATGGTTACTAAACACTTGGCGCTATATTTTATGAGGCTTTCAATAGGTTTTCATTGAGGATTTTAGAAGTTATATATATATATATAATAATAAACAATCATAACATAATTGTTTGAATAAATGTGTAGTTGTTGTAGATATAGATACCTATGCCAATCTATAATTATGATATTTTAATAGAAATTTTTATAGAAATGTACATGCAAATACTAATTTTGAATTACTCACACCATTATACAAATCTTATATCGAGAAAGACCTTTGTGTAAGACTGCAAATGTATGTTTTTCAAAACTTAATGATTTTTAATGTTGTAAATAAGTGTGAAAGTCTAAAGACTCATTATATGTGATGTATGTGATAGGAAGTACTTGAGTTCGCAAGTAACCCCAAGGGTAATAATTGAGTTCGCAAGCAAACCTAGCAAGATTGGGTGGAAAACAGTGAAGTTAACTGCTGTTTACAGCAGTCAAATAGCAAATTACAACTGATTTTCTTAGGAAAATAGGGAAAACTAAGAAAAACAATGGGGAAATCCACTGATAGATGAAAGAAAACAGTAAACGATACAAGTTTCTTCAATTCGAGAGGAAGAAACAGCTCTCCAAATCTGTAGCCAAGCCTAGAGCCCAAGAACACAAACCCTAGATCTCAAATTGCTTTTCAAATTCATGATCCCCTCACCCTAGCCAAAAGGAGAATACTTAAGGCACAATACAAATATTGAATGTTGAATCCCTAAACAACCCTCCACATTTGAATTCCCCCCCCCCCAAAACCCAAACCCAAGCTCCCATCAATGCATGCATTAATGCTTGGGCCCCACCAATATGCTGCCCTCCCTTCCCATTTCAGCCCCCCTTAGGGCTCGCCTCCTGTAGCAAACCGGTCCAATTAGGACCGGTTCAGGTTGGGTCCTAACAGTATGCTCACATATGTAATTATGTTATTTTGTAAGAATTGAAATTTAAGATGTAAATAGGTTTGTACAAATCTCAGGACTAATTTTGTGTTGTGCACACATGGGTACTAGTGTTATTTTAAAAAATAACAAAAAATTTGTGTTGTCAAAAGTTTAAACAAATATTATGACTCATTTTATGTGGTGTACAAACATGCATAGATGGTTACATGACCAAGTAATTGACTTTCAGTATTACAATGTAAGACTCACTTTTTGGCATAAATAACTTGGATTCTAAAAATTAAAATGTAGTACATGTGTGTGGCAATGCCTTCACAACAGGATCGTTGGAGACATGTAGTACTTGGAGAGTTGCTGCTCAAAAGCATATGAATAACAATAAAACTAAATTTATAAAAATGGAATCCAAGGATGGTGGAAAAATCATTCTTGGCATCAATGCTACAAGAAAATTAATATGTATTGATACTGTTAGTAAAGTAATCATATTATTATTTAAAGAGTCTTTTTGATGGATGGATTAAAATAAGTTGCTTAGAATTAGTCAACTCTATGATGAGGAATTTAATGTTGATGTTTTATTGGTATCTTTTCTAAAAAAATAAATGGAAAAATTTATGTAGAACAATGTATTAACAATGTTTATGTATATGATACTGACAATATTAGTAGAAATATCCAAATTTCTTGCTTGAAAACTCCATTGGATGAGCTATAAATATGACATTGGAGACATTATCATAGTAGCATGCACACAAGTAGAAATAGTACTCATCTAGATTTTGTTAAGAGGGCTAGCAAAACTCAATTATACTAATGACCATTTATGTGATGTATTCTAGCCAGAAATATAAGTTAAGACATTGTTTCATCCCAATAATTCAATTTTCACCTCTAGACCCCTAGAAATATTACACATTGATACATTCGGACCCATTAGTAATATAAGTTTAAGAGGTAATGCATATGGTTCATGGTGGTTGATAGTTACACAAGATTTGCCTAGGTTAAGTTCATGTAACCCAAGAGTGATTCCTTTAATGAGTTTAAAATATTTATAACATGAGAATATAGGCTATCGCATCTCAACCATATTTATAACATCTCAACATGTCACCGAAGAGTGATTCCTTTAATGAGTTTGAAATATTTATAACTGGGTTTAAAAGAATATAGGCTAGCGCATCTCGATCATACATAATGATCATGCTGGAGATTTTAAAAGTGAGAAATTTGAAAGTTTTTTGAAGGGACATAAAAATTGTACATAACATTTCTATACCTAGAAAATCGGAACAAAATGGTTTATTAAAAGAAAGAATAAAACCTTAGTTGAGGCTATCTAAGGTATGCTTAATTAATATAAACTACCAAAATACTTTAAGCAAAACCAGTGAATACCACATGCTATGCATCGAATATACTGAATATCTATTTTAAGGGTAGGATATGAAATCAATCTCAAATATATGTGTTCCATGTTTTATTCTAAATAATGTGAAATCAAATTTAGGCAAGTTTGATGCTAAATCAGATGGTGCTATATTCTTATGATACTTATCCACAAGAAAATCATATGGAGTATTCAATAGTAGTTTTTTGTAATATAAAAATAGAATGCATGTTTTGCATCATAGGAGTAATTAGTCAAAAAAATTGATTTCTCACTTTAAATATGGAAAAATAGTAAGCCACAATAGTTATGAGATCAAGGCTATCATTGTTGCATCTTCAATAAGACCACTTAACTATATATTTGATCAAGAAAACAGCACTTTCACTTGAATAAGATAAGAGATTTTATTTTCATGTTTGGCTTGAAATATTGATTCTGAAGAAAGAATGTTTTTCATAAAACTCTTCATGTCAATTGGCACAACATCAATAAAACAACATAAAATGAATTGAACAAGAACATTTTATTTTTTTGATCATGCGTTAGAAAAGGAAAACATCGCAAGAAATGGAAAATGATGACAAATGTTTGCTTACAGACATAGGCTAAAGACGATTCAGGAAAAAGCGACTGTTGTAATAAAATTTCATTCTAGATAAATTCATATTTGATGACGTTAAATTTAGTACATGGCGGAGTTTTCTGTAAGGGATTCCTTATAAAAATGTGGTTCTCTAATAAGCACACCCGTTGTATGAATCAACCAGAATCTATTAAGTTTAAAAAGCACTATTTGGAGCAAAAGTTTAAATGATAAATAGCTTAGGGTAGAATAACGACTAAGTATATAATCAGTAATTTGCATATGTGCTATTAACAATTATCACTTAACATTATTAGAATGTAAAGTCATAATAAGTATTTTAGATATATTATAAAGAAGAAAGTAGATATATATGCGAATATGATTTTTAGAGTTAAAGCCCCATGACGAAACCAAAAAGCACGTAAGAAATATTATTAGAAAACTTCATTTTCATATGAATAAAACAAGACTATTTGGAAATTTTTCATGAATAGTGAATGTCTAAAGAAAGGAGGATTTAGAAAACTCTTCATGGAAACTACCGCAACATCATCAGTAGAACTTCATAAAATGAATTTAAACAAAACATTTCAATTTTTTAGAATGTATCAGATAAGAATAATGTTGCAAGGAAATATGAATTAACGATAAATGTTTGCATACCTATTATAAGATCTTTCTTTCGATGATTGTTAGCTGCCAAAGAAAAGAAAAATTAGCCAAGGGACATTGAGGATAAAGACGATTCAAGAAAAGGCAAATATTGAAGTAAAATTTCATTCTGGATAAATTCATGCATGATGATGTTGAATTCATTGCAGGGATTTTCTAGAACGGCTTAATAAAAATAATTTGTAATACCCTAATAATGACATCACTTCTAAGAATCAACTAAAATCAAATGGGTTTAAAAGAATGGTGTGGGGCAAATATATTGAAGATAAAGATTTTAGGATTTAATACAATAAAATAAAGTATATGATGTGCAGATTTTATTGGTCTAATATTAATAACTAGCAATCAATATTATTAGAAGATAAAATGTTACTTACAAGTGATAGTTTAAAACGTATTTGATCAATTATATAGAAGAATAGAGATATAAATGAGAATATAAATTTAAAGTAAAGATACATTGTGAAAATGGAGAAATATCTTACTGAGTAATTATGCAAAAAGTAAATATAATAGGGACTCAAAATAATTTTAAAAGTTATAATCTAGTCCATTCTGTTTTATGGAACCTAGTGTTGAATAATAAAAAAGGTAATTAATAGCAAAATTAAGTGTGAAAAAAATGAAATGTTGAGATGGAAATGTAGTGAATAGATTAGGTGTTTTAGACATAGAGAACTAAGGGTATACAATTTGTGTTGAAGAAATAGGAAGAAAGAAGGGTCAACCTAAGATAACATGGATAGACATTGTGCAAAAGGATTAGTATCTTATAAATTAATTTTCTAATGCAATCTGACTAGGAAGATTGTAGACTTTACATTAACAAAACCAACCCTATAAAATTTGGATAAAGCTAATGATGATGCTACTATATTTGGATCTCCATCAGAAATAAAAGTAAAAAAAGCACCTATATTGTTTTCCTATCCTTCTTTAATGAAGCAACAAATAAGAAAGAATAAGTTAAGAAACTCTTCATATCCATATATAATATGCATTAAACTTATAGTTCATAGGCAGATATGGTGATGAAAAGTAATATACATAAAATGTGACATTATGTAGTTTATAAGATTTATGCCCTAGAATAGAGTAGTGTACTTTAAACATTGGATTCTAGTTGAACTACAACATAAAGAAATGTCAAATAAAAGGATGACAAACAATAAAAAAAAAAGAAAGCAAAAGTGTCATCCAAAAAGAAAAATAGAAAATATTGGTGTTAAGAAAGAGTCTAAATTGAATAATAAAACAGAGAATACGAAGCCTACAAGGAATGCACTAGAAAAAAACAAGAATAGAAATTTATAAAGTTCAATAAAATCAACCTATATATTCAACCACATTGAGAGATAAATTAACTAGTCTAGAAATGAGTTACATGATCTAATATTTGCACACCCTAAATATTTTCTCTTTGGTCCTCACTACAATCTTTTATCTTCTACTTCTCTCTACCTTCTTGACTCTCTCTTGCTTATAATAATAGCTAAAAGGTCTAACATATAACATATAATACAATATTTATATTATAGTATAATTCATCATTTTCCTTTCCTATTTACTTCCTTCACAATTCACTGCAGATCTAATTTAGGTTAATCTCTAGCAAACTTAAGTACAGCAACCCAACAAATAACATATATTATATTTTTTAATATTTGTACTCCTTTCAAAGAAGAAATATTAATTGTGGATTTTCCAACTTTTTATATGTAAATTGAATAATATGTTGACAACAACATCCAAGCCTACTTCAAGCCCAAACCTACAAATTTTACCAAGCATGCTTGATGAATAAATTGGCTAGATCTCGCCTAAAATAACTGGTGAGAGATTTAAGGTAGGATTTTCCACAGTGCTAAAATATTGCCAAGTAAAAAAATCCTAATTTCCATCAAGATCTTCTTTACATATTTGCAAGCCAGAAAAAAAAGAAAAAAGAACACAATCAATGTGATCAAGACTCAAGTCGAACAACCAATAATAGCCCTTCATTGAATTGAAGCTTTGTCCTAGTTCACAAAACTTTGTTAATAATGAAATCCAAACTCCTCTTTAAGAATTGCTGGACTAACATTTTCCTTTCCTATTTACTTCCTTCACAATTCACTGCAGATCTAAATTAGGTTAATCTCTAGCAAACTTAAGTACAGCAACAAATAACATATATTATATATTATAATATTTGTACTCCTTTCAAAGAAGAAATATTAATTCTGGATTTTCCAACTTTTTTATATGTAAATTGAATAATATGTTGACAACAACATCCAACCCTACTTCAAGCCCAAACCTACAAATTTTACCAAGCATGCTTGATGAATAAATTGGCTAGATTCCGCCTAAAATAACTGGTGAGAGATTTAAGGTAGGATTTTCCACAGTGCTAAAATATTGCCAAGTATAAAAATCCTAATTTCCATCAAGATCTTCTTTACATCTTTGCAAGCCAGAAAAAAAAAGAAAAAAGAACACAATCAATGTGATCAAGACTCAAGTCGAACAACCAATAATAGCCCTTCATTGAATTGAAGCTTTGTCCTAGTTCACAAAACTTTGTTAATAATGAAATCCTAACTCCTCTTTAAGAATTGCTGGACTACTAGTCATTGAAGGGTACTTCTTTTCATCATTATGTTGCTTGATTCATCACAGGAAAATTATATACCTCATCATTAATTGTTAGGATTTGAGATGTCATTTCATTATCATTAAAATGATTATTATGACTGTTATACTCCTAGCATTGTATTTTAGGAGGCTTTATAGGTTTTCTTTAAAGTTTTTATGAGTTATCATGTACTAGCACATCAAAAAATAACTGCTTGTACGTAAATATAGTTGTAAATATGCATATCCATGTGAATCTATAATTATGATATTTTATTAGAGATATTTATAAAATTGTACATAAAAATATTATTTCTGAATTAAACACATCATTTTACAAGTCTTACACTAAGTAAGATCTCTCTATAAGACTATAAATTTATTTTTTATTAAACTAAATGATTTTCGTTGTAAACAAATGCACGAGTCTAAAGACTCATTGTATGTGATATGCACACATGCAAATATATTATTTTGTAAAACAAATGAAATTTTGTGATGTAACATAGGACTCATTTATATGCCATGCACAAAAGTGTACATGTGTAGTTTTATAAAATATTAAAATTTTGTGTTGCAAATAGTTGGTATAAGTATTATGACTCTTTTTATATGATGCACATACATATGTATAGGCGTTATTTCACTAAATAATTGAATTTAAGTGTTAGGCATAGGTGAATATAAGTTATAAGACTCCTTTTATGTGCAATATAAACTTGTGTGATTATGTTATTTTGCAAAACAATTGAATTCCAATAATGTACATGAGGTGCATAGAAGTCTAATAAATAGCTGTAAACACTTATTTATAAGTGTTATTTAGTAAAATAATTGAACTATTTTGTTGTACAAATGTACTAGAATTCTTATGACTTATTTTTTACACTTACAAGATTAGTTATGAGATTCATTGCAAAAAGCTTAAATGACGATGTATTGGAGAATATTTTGGAAAATCATAACAAGAATTATGAGAAATGTTCTAGTTTTGTTAGAGAATAATATTGGAGGAATGAAAAAATATTCAACAAGAAACTCACCAAGTTTCAAAATCTTTAGCCTTAGTTGTATACATTATGATTATTTTTATTTAGTTGCTTAAATCCCAAATAATCTTATTACTTTTAGTATCTAGGAGAAACTCATCACATCCTTTTCGAGTGGCTCAAACAAAGTTTGGGCATTTGGAAACCCTAGAGCAGAACATGGAATTGGTAAGGCAATTAGAATAAAACAGTTTTTTGACTTTGGGCTGTGCTGGATTAAGGAAAATTTAATAGAAAAAAGTAAGATTAGCAAAGAACACATGTTTACTTATTATTAGCTCTTTGTATAAGAATGTGTGGTATCTGCAATTTTTTTTTTTTCAAATCTCACATAACAATGAAACATTCCACCTGCTTTTTCATATCCAAATGATCGTATTTTAAATGCCAAGCTACTCAACATCATCATTCATCACTGTGAATGAGACCATCACAAAACCCTACTTCGACCAACTCCAAAGCTCAACACCTTGTCGTCAACCACACCTCGATGTTTTCTAGAATTCCAATTGCTCTTCAAAAGCTTTTCATCATTCTGACAGCAAACCAACATCCAAAAAACAATCTTTAGCTACGATATTACTTATCGGAGTCACTGAACGCCCACAACATAATTGAGCACAATCTGTGCTCCCTCTATCTCTATTGTAGGAGCACTAAGACAAATCGGTTTCTTTATATAAATCTCCAAGAATTTCATTTATTTATATAAGATAATAGAAGCGGTGGGAGATAGCAAAAAATACGAAGAGATATGATTCCAGATTTATTAGGATTTTAATATGTGAATAAATCTAAAATATTTTGATACATCAACAGCCCTTGGGGGGCGGAACAGGAAAGAGCTAGACCGGGCAGTCTAGCAGACCCCAAACCAGGGAGGGACGGACCAAGGGGGGCTGAACCTGGACAAATTTTGGCTCATTTTATTGGACCCAATAAAACATTAATTTATTGTGCGAGAAGAGGAATTAAGGAATTGATTAATTAGGAAGGTTTTCCTAATTGAAATTCAAATTGGAAAGGAAAATATATTAGGAAAGTGAGGCTGATTTAAGAAGAGATTAATTAGTAAGCATTCCTAATTGAAATTCAAATTGGAGAGGGAAATATATTAGGAAAGGGGGGCTGATTTTGGAAGGAAGTAGGAGAAGCATATTTAAGGTTATGTTTACTTTGTTTTATGCATAATTTGATTAGGGAGTTGCTGTAGTTTTCTTTCTAGAGTGCTTCCTAGCGGCATCTAGGTGGTTTGGGAGAGCCGATCTATCTCTCGAATTGTATATCACATGTATCTTGCTTTCTTATTGAAGTTATAATAAAAAATCAGCCACCTATATTCATATTTATGCAGTTTTTTCATTGTGTTTGTTGGTTTTTTGTTTCCAAAGCGTATCAAATTGGTATCATAGCGGTGTTTTGAACCAAAATCTTAGTTCCCCTCACTGATTTCTACTACGTATATCTTCCCATTTTGCTAATTTTTGCGGTTTGAAGACATTAGCTATTGTTTTTTTGTGGATTTTTGCGGTTTGGAATCAAGATCCATAAATGGCAGCAAAGAAGGGGGCGTTGGAAGGTGAGATGAAGCAATTCAAAACTGGCGTGGAGGAGAAGTTATCTAACATGGAAGAAAGGTTTTCATAAATAGAAAACCATACAACAACAACAACAACAACATCAAGCCTTTATCCCACTACGTGGGCTCGGTTACATGAATCCTTTTTCTCCATTGTGTGCTATTAAAAGTCAAATTCTCGTTTAAATCTAATAAAGAAAGGTCATTCCTAATATTTTCTAACCACGTCTTTTTAGGTCTACCCCTACCTTTCTTAACATAAGTCAAATCTAATACCTCTACTCTCCTAACTGGGTCATCGGAAGGCAGCCGTTTTATGTGACCAAACCATCTAAAGCGACTCTCTCTAATATAGAAAACCATATGGGAAACTAATTTGGAGGGGTGGAGATGTTAAGAAGGTTCTTGGAGATACAAACAAAAGCTCCACCAGTTGTTCCAATGTCTTACCCTAATTCAAAATCGATCGGGATTCCTTGACCACAACTAAGAGAAAAAGAGTCGAACAGGAAGAGTTCGATGAGGAGAGTTTCTTTACACAAAGAACCACCTCCTGGGGCTCTGATAAGGGATGGAAAAGGACCTTCAGATGGGGGACGATAGGAAGGGAATTTTGTAGAGGGGGTGGGGGGTGACAGACCACTATGGGGGACAAATGAAGATAGGAGAGAGGGAGGGTTGGGGGGGATGGGGTGGACAATAATGGGAGAGGAAATTGGGGTAGTGATACTGGGTGAGAAAGCTAAAAATGAAATTTTTAAATGGGAAGACGCAAAAGGATGGTTGTATCGGGTGGAGCGTTACTTTGCAATCAATGGGCTTACGAAAGGAGAAAAACTCATGGCGTCTGGGCTATGTTTGGAGGGCAAAGCTTTAGCTTGGTTTTAGTGGAGGGATGTGAGGTACCCACTCCAATCTGGGTAGAATTTAAAGAGGGATTGTTGGAACGTTTTTGAGCCATCTAAGAAGGAGACCTTCATGAGCAATTTTATGCCATGACCTAGGAAGGGACAGTCATGGAGTATCGAGAGAATTTTGAGTTGTTATCTGGTAGGTTGAGGGGAATTTCTAAGAAAGATTTGGATGAGAATTTCATGAATAGCCTGAAGGAAGACATATGAGTAAAACTCAGGGAGTTGAGGCCAAGGGGGCTGAGGGAGATAATGAAACTAGCACAAATGGTGGAAAAGAAACAACATAAGAAAAAGGCAAACAAAAGCAACGCTATGGGAGGCACTTATGGGAATTCCTCCACGACCTTGGCACCGAGGACCCAGACGGTGGCTTTTCAGAGGGAAGTTCCAAAGAGCACTGGGGTTCATCTGGGAAGTAATTTCAAGCGACTCACATAAGCAAAGGTATAGGACAAGAGGGCAAAGGGGTTATGTTACAAATGCTACGAGAAATTTAAACCAGGAAATAGATGCAAAAATCGTATTGCAGGTTGTCTTGGTGTGTGATGAGGGGAAAGTGGATGAGGCAAAGGCAGTGAGGGAGAAGAAGAGGAAGAAGAGCCTGTACATTTGGAGGAGGTTGAAGTTTCATTGAACTCTATAATGAAATTCATCCCGAATCACACTATGAAGGTGAAGAGAGAAATAGGAGGATAGGTGGCAATCCTAGGAGATAGTGGGGCAACCCATAATTTTATATCGAACCAGGTGGAAGACAAGCTGGGGCTGAAACAAGTAAACACGAAATATTTTGGAGTGATGATGGGCATAGGAAAGGTGTAGAAGAGCAAATGGATATGTCAGGATTTGGGGAAAGAGCTACAGGGGATTCACATCAAGGAGAATATTCTCCCATTGGAGTTCAAGAGTACTAAGTTAATTTTGGGAATGAAGTGGCTACAAACTTTTGGGAAAATTAAGGCAAATTGGAAGGCATTATTTATGGAGATCCAGGTGGAGGGAAGAAAGGTGATAGTTAAGGGAGACCCCAACTTATCCAAAGCCATGGTTTCTTTGAAAGCCCTGGTTCGTGCCGTACAAGAGGAAGGAGAGGAATCCTTAGTAGAGCTCTAGAGTTTGGAGGGAGGAGAGATAGAGGATGTAGAGGACATTTCATACATGGTCTAGCCACTTCTTCAGCAGTTCAAGGTGGTACTCCAACTTCCTTAAGAATTGCCACCCTCTAGGGAGCACGAGCACTCTATTGTTCTGAAGGAAGGGCTCTCTCCCACTAGTGTTCGGCCATACCGTTACCCTCGGGTCCAGAAGAATGAGATTGAGAGACTGAATAGGGAGATGCTTGAAGCTGTAATTACCAAGCAAAGTGTATGCCCTTTCTATAGTCCAATATTATTGGTGAAAAAGAAAGATGAAAGTTAAAGGTTATGTGTAGACTACTGAGCCTTGAACAAGGAAACTATACCATAAACGTTTTTTCATATTAGCCATTAATGAGTTATTAGATGAGTTTGTATGGATATGTGATATTCTCCAAAGTCGACTTGAAATTCGGATGCCACCAGATCAGAATGCGATCAGGTGACACCCACAAGATAGCTTTTAGATACACGAGAGAAACTATGTGTTCTTGGTGATGCCTTTCGGCCTCACTAATGCATCGGCCACCTTCCCGTCCCTAATGAATAGAGTATTCCAACCCTACTTACGAAGGTTTTTGCTGGTATTTTTTGACAATATACTGGTATATAGCAAGTCCAAAGGGGAGCACTTGGAGCATTTGGGAGTTGTATTATATACCTTAAGAGAGCAATCTTTGTTTGTCAATTAGAAGAAGTGTTCTTTCGCCCAACCTAGGGAGGGGTATTTAGATCACATAATATCTTAGGAGAGAGTAGCAGCTAACAAGAGTAAGATTGAGGCCATGCTCAAATAGCCCGTATCCAAGAATTCTTGAGACTCACAGACTACTACCGAAAATTTATGAAAGGATAGTTTTATAGCAGGTTCATTAACGGAACAGCTAAAGAATGACAACTTCAAATCGGGAGAGTTAGCCACCCAGGCTTTTGAGGAGTTAAAGAAAGCTATAATCAATGTACCAATATTAGCTCTTCCAGTTTTCAGCCAGCTTTTTCTAGTTGAGACAGATGCCTCAGGTTGGGTTAGGAGCGGTACTCATGTAGAACTAGAGAGCAGTGACCTATTTTGGTTAGGTGTTGACGTCCAGGGCAAGGCTCAAGTTAGTCTATGAGAGGGAGTTGATGGCAATCATGTTGGTCATTCAAAATGGTGGCCAAATTTATCGGGAAGACATTTCGTTGTCATAACCGACTAGAAGAGTTTTAAGTACTTGTTAGAGCAAAGAATGGTCACTGAGGAGCATCATAGGTGCCTTTCCAAGCTAGTTGGTGTTGACCTCATTGTTCGAGGTCAATTTCCCCAAATCCAATTCTAGCACCTAGGTATTCGTAGTCTAGAGTAGACATCACCCATAGGATTTCTCTTAGGTGGACGTCCACTGACGTAGCATCGACTCGAGCCTATCATTCAATTCGAATCAAAATCAATTCAATTCAACTCCAAACAAACTTAATTCAAATTCAATTTATGATTCATCGATGTCAATCGACTTATTTAATTTGATCTAATTCGTTTTTGATCAAATTGATATATCATTGGGCTTAAAACAACTCACCAATAAAATCAAATCAAATTAACTCAAATTGAATTCGATTTCAATGGCTCCGATTAACCCGTTTTGACTCGTCACAAGTATATATATAATAATAATTGATATGTCATCAAAAATTATCTTAATCGGGCACGAATCTCGATGCAAAATCAAGTTTGGAAACTTCAAAAATTAATTCGGAGACCATCCGAACTCCGATTTCAGAAAACTTACAGTCGAACTGAGCATCTCAGGAATACAAACCCAACGACACCAAGATCAACCCAATCCGAGCCCAAATGAGTCCAAATCAAGGGCTCAAAGATTTTTAAAAGGAACACGTTTGATGTACGATTTAGGAGAAATATCATGAGTTAGATTAAATTTAAAAAGGATAAAAAACGCAAAGGGGATTTGAATTTTAACTGAAAATGCAAAGCGAAATCGCATTTTCATAGAAAATGTGAACAGTGATCACGTTTTCTATTAAAACTTAGATTTTATATTGCATTTTTCATGTTTTTAACTGTTCCTAATTATTATATTTTGATTCTTTTAAAAATATGCTTCATTCTTAAGATATTTAATAAAAAAGTTTTAGTTAAATATTAGAAATAATTTTATTGAAATAAAATTCTTTTATTTTTCTATTTAAATCATTACAATTAAATATATAAAAATTATATTAAAAACAATATATCATATTTTATAACTTATTTTTTAAAATGAAAATAAAAAAATTAAATAAGTTTTAAAAAAATTTATTTAAATATGTAAATTAATTATATTGTAATATTAAAAGTAAATATATTTATAACTTATTTTAAATTTATTTTTAAAATAAATGTATACAATTTCTATATATATACTTTTAATTTAGTTTAAAGTTTCTATCTAAATTTTTTTCTTTATTTATTTATTATTTTATTATTTATTATTATTTTTTTTAATTTCTATGTATATATTTTTAAAACAAATGTAAACATTTAATCAAAATTTCATAAAGTTAAATATATTGTAAAATAAGATTTATAACTATTAAATTATTTTAAATATTTAATAAAATTAATTTGAAATACAATAACTATTATATTTATTTTATGATGTAATTTTAGTTAACTAAAATATAAATATAATTTAAGAATTTTTAATTATAATTATAATATTTAAATTTAATAATTAGACTATAAACACAAAATC
>NW_021319500.1:894411-911463 GCF_001605985.2 Dendrobium catenatum
TTTGAAATCAAAAATTTGCAAGTTTTAAACCTTCCAACAGCCCCGCCTTTGATTTTGGGCCAATAGTCATATAGTGTTAATATGTACTTAAAATACTTGGGATTAACTAGCCATCAATTACAAGTTTTGGAGGCTATTTTGAAATTTAGAGATAAATAACATATTCATCTTAATTGAACTGCCAATCAATAATTGGACTGAGATAGTTGCATTGAAATATGTAGTCTTTTAGATCCATTGTTTTTCATTAATGAGATTTATTAATATTGAAGCTTCTTCGAGGGTGATGGTAGATTGAATTGATGATTAACCAGTCATAGATGTTCAAGAAAATGTTAGGGTACACTTCGAATCTGATTAGGAAAAGCCTTTTAATTTTGATTGATTTGATTTAGAATTAATCCACTAGAAGAAAATCATTCATTAGTGGTGGAATTTTTCGGCAGAGTTTTGGTAGATAAATTTCCAACGGTTTTTCGACGGAATATGATTAAATGGCCTTTTCGGCGGCTTTTAATAATTTTTAATTTTAATAATTTATTTTAATTCTTTTTTAATTATTAATCATTTAAAATAAATTATATATTTTAATTCTCATTTTAAACTTGATTATTAAATTTACTTATTTTTATAGTCTAAAACTTTATTTTAATTAAGTATTAATTTAATAACTTATTATTTATTTAATATTTTAGTTTAATTATTTTTTATTTTAAATTTCATATAATTATAGTTTAAATATAAAAGAGTAACTTTTTTAACACATTTTCCATCTCAGCAAAAAACGGTTGTCTTTGAATTTTCAGATGGGAGGAGTTTGAATCCCATAGTAGGCATTTCATAGGCAGCTATGCAGGGCAGTCTTGATCAGTGCGGGAAGGCAACCGGGCAGGATAGCGCTCAGGCTGTGTGGGAAGGCCATTAGGCAGCACACAGGCAGCTAGGGGGAGGGCAGCGGTCGGCTTTTTTAAATTTTTCGGTGGCCTAATACCATCGTTAGCCACCAGAAATATTTTTCGCTGGAAAAGGCCGCTGTAAAATTTTTTCCTAGGCGGGTTTTACCAGTGAAAACTTTTCGCCGATAAATTCACAATTAGTCGAAAAATGATAAATTTCCGATGGAAAATGCTGTCAATAATAGATGATTTTTCTATAGTGATCCAATTGTAAATATCAGAGTGAAATCTAACCACTAAACAACCCTATTGCATTCAAACCTTTGTGTGTATGTGTGTGTGCATGCGCGTGCGTTTTCATAGTTAGAAAATTCTTGTGCTTATCATAGTTCGTTTCTATGCACAAAACCTACCATATTTTGACCTGCTTAATAAAGTTAGAATTGATCCAATATTAGTATATGGGGATTATAACCCTCATTAGATGATATATTTACTCATCACTTTATTACTTGCTCAATTGTACTCTCTTGTGAGTATCATTTAGCTTAGCAAACACTAAGCTTGTATCCCTCAATGTGAATCTACTTATTAATTTGGAATATTAAGTATGCTAATCTTAGAACCCACATGAAGCGGTATTGAGCAAAGGTAAAAGTCTATGAGTAGGCAAGTTAGCAAACCCCCCTCCATTGTGCCATTTATAGAGAGTTTCAACCTCTCATGCTATAATTGGAGCGACTTTATCCCAATGACTAAGTTATAACTTTTCAGAAAGTTTGTTCAATTTACAAAATAAGCTTATCGTATTAAAATTTTCCCTAACCCCTATTTATGATTTCAAATAAGGCATATATAGGCATAAGCTAAAATTCTTTTAGATTGTGAAGGTGTATGATAAGATATAGACAACATCATCATCAAAATTCATGTTTTTATAAAAGGTATTATATCAACCCTCATTAAAACTAGCCACTTAGTGTTGATTTGAACCAAAATAATATGTTGATTGGTCTAGGATTTTATCATAGAAGTGGAGGGCACCAAACCACCTCTACTTTAAATGAAGAGGGTGACTGGATGATTACATTGTCATTTGATGGTTGAAAGATATGTAAATTGTGGGCCAACACTAGTTCATAACCTCACGAAAAAAATGAAATGGTGGATGCCCTTTAACTTCATTAGTTGCTAGTAAGCCACATGCAATAACTTATGTCAACAAAATGTTTGTTATCATTGGTCACACCTAATGGGTGTCTTGTTTCAAGGCCTCAATGACATGCATTCCATCATTAACTCATTCTCCTGCTAAGCATGCATGCCCTAGCCCAAGTAAGAAGGAATTGATTCAATCTAGTTAAACTATGTTGTTTGGTCTTTATATAATCCTTTTATTGGTAAGATTAGTTATCTCACAAATTTTATGAGCTTTTGAGATCGACACTACAATGTAAGAGGAATTCCTCCATTAATTGATCTTTACAAGGAGTGGTTTAAGTAATAGGATATTAGGGATTTAGGGCATTTACTCTTAAGGTTCTAGGTTGATTCAAAACATGTTCAATCATTTCTTAAAAAATGTGGCCTGAAATATTGAACTTTGAAATTCAATCATTTAAATTACCTGGATGGATTGGCAGGCTGATTGGACAACCAAATCTACTATCCAGATTGAATGATTAAGACTTTGTTTGGGATGACTTTCTTATTGCTTCTTAAAGCACTTTTTAATATAAAAATTTAAAATTTGATACTAAAAAACTTCTTTAAGAAATAGTACGAAAGTCGTCACAAACGAGCCTAAATTAACTTGAATGTGAATGCAATGAAGCTTGCCTTTAAAAAAAAAAAGCTCGCCTTATAATTAGAAGCATAGTTAGGACTGTAATTAAGAGACCTTAATTTGGGTTGGGCACCTTTCAACCACAATCTGATGAATCCTAAGCAGGGTTATCCATAGTTATGAGATCATGTTATCATATGTGAGACATTCTTTAGCACAGTTCCATGAGATTCGAGAGAAATTATATGTGAATTAATATAATTTGAGTCAATCCTTAAACATCAATCTGATTGAAGTTCATTAAAATTGCTCTCAGTGTAAATCCAGATATTTCAAAATACTACCTTACGCTTCACATGATAGCAACCAAATATTGTAACAGTTATCTGCACAACACATTCTGAACATCCTGAGAGAACTGCTTCCATGTTCAGTCAGAAATCAATTACTTCCACAAAAGCTCAGAGATGACCACAATCAAACTGGGCATGGCTAAGTGAGTTATTACCAGAGAGCAAAACTAACAGAACACAAAAAATCACCCTTTTAATCCAGGAAGAGGTTGCAGACATAGAACCAATAAGAAATGCTCGTGTTGACAAGCTCATTATCCTCAGCATTCTCTCCCTAACATATTTGGCAATGGCAGCTTCAGCTCTCTTCTTCAGTTCGCCACTGTCGGCAACTTGATGATGCTGAAGCTCTCCTGCCAAGCATCTGGCAAGCACCACGGCATCTTCTATGGCTGCAGAACCTCCTTGGCCAATGGAAGGGTCCATGACGTGAAATGAATCTCCTGCAAGGGTGGTTGTTCCTTTCTGCATTTTACCAAATAGAATGTGCCATGGTGCTCGGTATCTGATTCGTGTGAGTGTTAATGAGTTAATTTCGCAGTTTTTAATCATGTCGATCACCTCTTCAGGGGAACCTTCAAGTCGTTGTGAGGTTAAATCTCTGATTAATTTGGGATCTTCCCTTGCTTCTATATCTGCAATGTGTACTTGATTTAGACACTGGTAAGGTACTGTATGGTTTAGTTTATAGCATAGAAACAATACTACAAATCGTTATTGAGTCTTTCAGGCAATGCAGCATATGGCTATTGTTCATAAATCTAGAAAAAACAGAATGTTTAAGCTAATGGTGCCATTGTATTTTAAAATTATGAAGTTGTTCATGCATGATTGTTAAAAGTCCTCACGCAGGAAACTTCTTGTAGCTCTGTTTTCTCTTTCAAAATTCTAGAGATTCTATGATTTCGTATGAAGCTAAGTAAATGATCAACGTAAGGTTTTGGAAACTTCATAAAAATCACCTCTTTGATTGAACTTGTGATCCACAAACCAGAAAACTAGCTTGTCATTAATAGGAGCCCTTCCAAGTAAGAAATTATGACCCCATAGACGAAGAAATTGATCACCAAAACTATGGCCATTTGGATAATTTGTGAAACCTCGCGCCTCACATATTGGGGATATCTTTGGGGCCTTCAAGCCTAATTTTTTTGCCACAACTGAGTTTGATCCATCACAGCCAACTAAAATCTGTCAAAGCACAGAATTGCATGAAAATCTAGTCACTGCATTCCTGCTTAATTATAAAAATATAACAGATTAATGCCTAAATCACATCAAAATATATAAAAAAGACATTTTACTTTATATCAGTTAATATTAGTGATGCTATTGATAGATCAGTAATTTGTATTAATTGGTCACCTTAGCTTTGATGATGAGCCCATCACTGGCATGAATAATGGGAAAGGATGTAACTGGATCAATCTCTGTTGCTACAATTCTGCAACTAAAGCGAATTGATTCAGCTGGGAGTGTAGCGGCCAATGTTTCAACAAGATCACTCCTTTTTAAGCATCGAAGCCCTGCTTTCCTAAATAAAACAAGTGAGAAAAGCAAATATTAGTCTGGTATTGGCTGAAGTATACAAGACCCAATTTCAAGAGGATTAATGTAAGAGAAAGAAATTTTAGAATTCAAATAATGTAATATTACTAATTACAGAATTTTGTATTAGTAAACATATAGACATGGTTGAAAAGGGGATGGAGTTTGATAAATGATTAGTTACTTCTAAAAAAAAGAGCAGGGTATTTTAAAGGGAAAAAAAAGAAATTCACCTGCTTGGTGTTGTAATTGTTTCTTCTTTGAACAACCAAGAATCCTTTATCCTGCATATATTAGACATAAGTTAAAGATGAAATAAAAGTTAGTTGTGTTAGGCACATTTGTTTTGCACGCCAATAAATTGAGGAACTATTTGGGACGGCTGCAGCAACTTTATATTATGTTTGTATAAAAAACAGTTTTCCAACACATAAATTTTTGAGAAGCAGTTGCCAAATAAAATTATGATTACAGTCTGAAACACAAAGTAGCTAGAAAGCTGTCCCAAACAGACCCTCAATTGAGGACCATCAAAAGCATCTATACATTTAGATTTATGAGTCCAAATCTAAGAAGAAAAAAAGATATTCACTTGTATATCATATTATTATTATTATTTATAAATTAAACCTCAAGCTTTTAAAATGAAATATCAAATTTATACATTTAAACGTGATGCAACAGAACAGATCCATTAAGATTTTAACATATTGTTGAGAATGAAAGTTAGTAAATTCGGCCTACTCTTCATAGAATCATTTGGTATTATTTCTATAAATCTGTAAGATTTCATACAAATTACTATGTATTTTAAGCATCATAAACTTAAAATATATTTAATCAAGTTGAAATATTTGTTTAATTTATTAGCCAAAATACCAACATTTATCAAGCTGAGCATGACAAACTTTTCATCCATTTTAAGAGCCAATATCTGAAGTAAATTAAAAAAAAAAAAAAACAGATAACTTAAGAAAATTTTAGATTGAGAGTGAAAGATACTCTTTGATAAGGATAGCCTTAGAACGGAGCTCCTCTCCCACCCCAAGTTGGTCAAGCGCATGCCAGCCATTCATATATACAGAGATGGCACCTCCAGTTGTTCTTAGTTCATCAGACCTCTCCAAAACCAGGCTTTTAATGCCCTTCCTGCAAATATATATGTAGAGGCATAAGTAAACAGAATGGGGAAGAAGACTTCAAGACCAGAAGAAGAAGAAGACGCGAAGCATACCGGTGAAGAGCTAGGGCGGTGGCGAGACCACAGATACCGCCGCCGATGATGACAATATCATGAGTCTCTTCTGCAGCTTTCATTTCCTTCTTTGCTTTTCTGTTTCTTCACTGAATATTTTAAGGCAACTACTGAGCTTAAAAAAAAATGGGAAAATCAGAAGCTCTGGTCGTGATGTCAAGGAGGGACCATGGACTGATTTGAATGGAGATATTTTCCCTGGAAGGAGAAGACAAATTGACGGTGCATATTGCAGGTGATAGAACGTGGAAGGCGCGGAACTGGATAAAGATATTATTCTTCCAAGATTAATGGACAATAAATTGATTTATTATTTATTTAGCATATTATTCAATTATAATTATTCTTGAACATCTTTGAGTTATATTTAAAAATAATCTTAATCAAATCTATTTACTAATATTCTAATTAGAAATTATATTTTGGAAACTTATATTTATACATAAAGATATATGAAATTAGTATTCAATTTAGCAAATAATTTGAAGGATACAAAAGATTATTGATATTTTATTTTTAATTTTGTAATGATCATGACATGTTAATTTTATAATCACGCTTTTATATGCAAAATTAACTAGTTGTAGGTTTTCTTTAATTTTGTTAATTTCTGGATGAGTTTTCCCTAAATTTTTATATTATTTGATTTAAAAAATAAAATAAAATGAGGAGCATACTTATTTTGAAATGATATATTCGAATATTAACTCAATATTACTAAATTATTAAAATATCTATTAACTTTATATTTAAGTTAGTTTTAAAATATGGTGTTGTACCTAAATATAATCTCTATATTTTTTAAACGATTGGCATTTATTTAATTGATAAATATTATTTATGATATTTTATATATTTCCTATTTGGTAACATGGGCCTTTTAACTTGTATTACTTTATTTTTTTAATTATTAAATAGTTTCCATGTCACACATTTTAGGTATTGATATCAAAACTAATTTCACTATATTTGAATTATGGCTATTTTTGAGGACGAAGAAATAATCAGTAATTTTTTCATTGAATTCTTCCTTTCATATCTTAAAAATAGTATTTCTTGTATCTCTTTTAGAGTTTTGGTGATGCACTCTTCAGTCTTCACATTGACACAATTGTATGGTATTAATATGCATTCAATTACTTATTCATAGATGGTGAAGATTGGGTATCCAATGAGGATGGACTTCTAATTAATTTTTGGGTTAATTAGAATGCATAACAAGTAGATATTACTAAGAAGTAATTCCTAAGTTTTAATAAGTAACAACATTGCGAACTTCTATTTAAGAACCTTATGGACGTTTGCAATGATACAACCCACCTAGTTGCATCTCCTCCTAAATATTTGTTACCCTCTATGTTATTTTTAACCTTCTTAAAATTTTTATTTATATTGGGACATTGTCGAAACATGCCTTGTGAAATATTTGCAAAAGAATTGTTGGCTATGGGGTGCATATAATTGACGGATTGTGTAAGTAAATTGTTCAATAATTCATTAAGGCGGACGACAAAGTTGAACAAAGTTTATCTATGTTTAATGAATGTTTGGACATTAGTGCATGATGGTATACTATAAAGACATCATGCTGAATCTATGAGGAGATACAACACTTAGATGAGAGAGTTCCTTATGGCTGATAGATGAAGACTTGTGGAAGAAAGTTTTTACAGTAGGATTGCCATCTAGTTGGACTTCATATTAATTGTTCAACTGAGATATCATGAGCTACAACATGAGAAACTGACAGTTGAATTAGCTGATGATATCAGATCAAAAATTGATGTTGATCATCTTAATCTATAATATCAATAAGATTTGACTGAGGATAGATTTATCTTGAACATTTATGGGAAGTTTATGTAGAAATTATTACTAGATGTAAGACGTGGAAGTTTTTAAACTCACCAAACTAGCAAGAGCTTGAAAATTAGTTTGAGCATTATATTCTATGTTACCCCACACAAACTCAACTTCCACTCATTTGCAAATGTTGCTTAATGAAAATAGCATTGGATGTTTAGCTGTAGTGCTAATTGCATGTCAATGTTGGCTGATTGCATGTCAACTTCAACTTCACTAGTCGCTTGACCTTCCCTCCTATTAAAAAGATAACAACATTAATTACATTCCAGCACATGACTTCCAATGTTATTATTATCACTGTTGACCTGAATTGATGGTTATAAGTCAAACTTTATTGAGTTTATGTGAGACATCACCCAACACCCCCCCCCCCCCCCCCCCCCCCCCCCCCCCCCCCCCCCCCCCCCCCCCCCCCCCCCCACCCCCGGCCCCCCCCCCCCCCCACACCACACAACACACAAAATTTCATATATCAATTAGTTGATGCTTTCTAACATCCTTCAAGAAAACAATCCTTATGATTTTTTATTTTTTAAAATCCACCTCCTCTAGTATTGAAGAGGGTGGATCATTATAACATTCAATCGACATAATGAAAATATTTCAACTGAGCTAGATTTTGTGATTTTTTTACCTTTCCATATCACATAAAAAATTTTGTATCTCACAAATATTATGAGTTATTTTTTGTGTATTTGTTATACTTCCATGTAATGTTTGGAATATAATATCCTCTCTCTCTCTCTTTGAAATTTATAGCATAGTGGGCTCCAAAAATTTGGCCCCGACCTCCGCCAAATGTTGCTTTCTTTCTTGGGGGAGTTTTAACCGAAATAAGTTCTAGGGGTAAATTTTGGGAAGGCAGATGGGTTTGTAGATAAGACACTTCCCACATATTTTGCCCTCATTTTGTGAGGACTTTATGATTTGAGTTCTGGTTTCCTATAGGCGCAAGCCCCTATAGTTAATTACCTCTCCCGATAACGAGAGAGAACTTTTGATTAAGGCTAGTCATTAATTAGATACGTATAAATATGTGTTATATGGCATATAGTAGCAGCATGGGCGTGGGATTTTAAAAAATTTGAAGATTTAATATTTAAAAGTATAAATTTCACCATCTAGCACTTAAAGCAGATGGTGGGAGAATGGATGATGGACCCGATCAAGATCCCATTGTTCTATCATCCCGAGCCATCGTGGTTCCTGGTCTACTTAGTTAGAGGAGGTAGTCGACCCAACCTGATAGAAGGATCCTTGTCGGCAGCCACGGGTTACTTCGTCCAAGGGTACCTTGTAGACCTGGGGTGAGTGTTTATCTAAGGGGCTATATTTGAATCCACCTTAGCTAACATAGGGCTTTGTGCCCTATTGATCATACCCTATTGATTCATATCTCAAGGATTTAATGCCACTAAGGAATGTATTGGCTCTATCCATAACTGGTATTTCGTGGTGTCATTTGGCGGCAAAACCACTAAATTTATAGGGCCCGAGGTCATAATTGTTTATAATACGGTGTCATTTGGTGGCAAAACCACTGGTTAAAAGACATGCACCACATACTTATTGGCAAGAGATTGTTTGAGAATGGATCATAGTAATATTTTTAACTATGCATTAACTCTATGTGAGCTAAAGTAAATTTTAATTTATCCACCTAGACAAACTATTGTAGTGGATGGATAGATTTTGCTTTAAGTGATTAATAATTGGATTTCTATTTTAAATATTTAGATTTTGATGATCTTTTAGAATTTTAGATTTTGTGGGTATTTAGGATGACATTTGACAATGCTTGAAATTAACCCCTCCGGTTGAGATTTTTTGTTCAACTCGGGCATCATAGGGGTGACTTTGAGGTCACTTTAAAATATTTGAATTTTATGAGAGTTTAGAGGCATTTGAAATGATTGGAGTTAACCCCTCCGGTTGAGATCTGCATTCAACACGGCCATCGTCGGGGTATATGGGATCATTCTATTTGAAAATATTTATATTTTGTAGATGAACATTGTCAACTCTATTGAGCTGCCGACAGAGGATCAGGTTTTGTAGGTTTTATGTCCTTATTAGTGAATTTTAATTGTTATAGGCCTTGGAGACTTAATATGAATGTATTAAGACAAATATATAGGTCACCACCACCATATATTTTTTTATTGGTTCGAACCCTGTAGACTCCTATTGATCCACATAGAAGGATCGGGTTTGAGCTTGAATTCACTTATCGACCCGTGCAACATCCCTAGACGTTACGTGTGTACCAATAACACGCTCGTCGTGACCCATGCGGGTGTTTGAGAGCATTTGATAATTATTTATTGATCCTTGTCAACTCCTACTTATCTTTTTAGGAGGATCATGTTCAAATTTATTAACATGCGCAGCATCCCTAGACGTCACGTGTATACCTATGACACGCTCATTGGGGCCCATGCAGTTGTTTGATTACATACCCCCTTTTAGTGTAACTATGTGTATACAAAATAAGGTGCATGTGCATGGGTACTTTGAAATATTTATAAACACCTTATGTCCTCTTGCATGAATGTTATGGATCCAATGGCGTGTTGTAGTAGCTTCTAGATTGAATTATTTGCTTCTTTGTATAAGTAGACTGTCTTGAACGACTTATTACTTTCTGTAGGTGGATCATAATGCACTAACGAATCTCCTATTTTGTATTTGTAGATGCTCGTAGATAGCTTGTTGTATGCACGATGAATTTCCCACTATAACTCGTAAGCACTTGCACTTGATATAGCCACTTTGTATCTTGCTTATGGACAATAGACTTGGTGTACTACGAGTCTTCTATAGTGGCCCGTGGATACTTGCATTTGTTGTATTTTATCCGGTGTTTACTTGTAAATGGGATATAGTGCATATGATGAGTCTCCAAAGACCCCATAAATATTTGCACTTTGCCACATACCATCTGCTTTTGCTTAGAAGGAGCTAATATATTTGCTTAGCACTGGATTATTGCTAATTGTAGGAGTGTTATAACATTAATTGCATGTTGTTGATTGTCACCCATAAGTATATTATTCTACATCCAAAAGTTCCCTCTATCATTTCTTACGAATGACACCTCACATAAGTATCCATATGCATTGGGGACTCATCATATATAGAGCATATCCCCTTCGTACACATTAGTCAATCAAATCATCGCATTCATTAGAAGCCTATCATGCTTAACTTTTAGTGCTTGTAAATAACTACTATATTCATCTACGAGGTGGTTTCCATTGATTGGAAGGTAGCCTTGCTATTCATTTCATGTTCTTCATACGTTCTTTGTGAATATGCCATCCATGATTGAGATGAATAACATGCACTCATGTTATATACTCCCTTTAGGATTTTTATCGTGATTTATTACATTAGCTCACAAGTGGGTGTTTAACAATTCATCACGAAGCTTTTGATAACTCATTATCTTCAAATGGTTTGTCATTTCAGAATGAGACATAGACTTTTCATTCATCATGAGTCATTGCCTATGAGCAAGTTCTTACATCTTCAATTTGATTTGTTAATGTTCATTTATTTGATCAAACTTATCACTTGGCTGAGGCTCAAAGTTTAAATTCCTTGTGTCTAGTTTAAATCCACGATACAAGTTCAAATCAAGTTCTCCTATTCTTGTTGAGTTCAAGTCCCAGCATAATCCTTAGCTCTGTTGTTCAAGCTCAAGTCCAAATCAAAGTTCCCTATGGTCTTTTGAGTTCAGATCGACTCCATTCAAGTTCAAGTGCATTTAGTTCAAATCCTTGTCCAAGTTTGAGTCCCAGTCTTGTTGTCCAAATCAAGCAAGTTCTATATCCACAAGTTTGAGTTCAATTCGAGTTTACCTTGTTTAATGTTCAAATGAAGTTTCATTATTATTTACTTAAGTTCAAATTTATTTTAAATTTGAGTTCACTTAAGTTCATTGCATTCAAAATTCAAGTCCAAACTCACAAGTCTCCCATTGTCCTTTTGAGTTCAATCAAGTCCAGGTACAGTCTCATGTTCACCCAAAATTTTGGCAGCCTCCCGGCATCTCCCTCGTTTAGGGGAAGCTACAAGAAATTGGGCCTTCCCACCACGCGCAATAAAGGCGTGTATGGTAGATATCTTTAGACACCGCGACCGTGATCGTCATTCCCACCATGCACAATAAAGGCGTGTATAGGGTCTTCGAGGATATCTGTTTAAAAAGACAATTTGCTTTTCCCTCACTCGAGGGTACTTATAAGTGACCCCGCCTCGCCATAGGTATCGCACCAGGGTCCCATCTCACCACGCGCAATAAAGCATTATGATGGGCAGTTTTTCGGATGCAGCCGAAACTTTGAAACGGCTTTTAGGAGATTACTGTCTCGTCGTAGTGTTACATCGGCGGTTCCCACCCACCACACATAAATTAAGCGTTATGACGATTTTTCGGTGCGCCATAACTTCGAGTGGGCTCTTGAAGTTTTGAGGTTAAGGGATTATACCTTGATGACTACGATGGGACGAAGGTTTGAGTGAAGCGAAGGGATGCTTCTTTTCTTTGTTCTTTAATTACACATTAACCATAACTAATTACAGTTAATTAAATTATTATAACTAATAAAACAAATTTAGTTAATTATAAAATTTAATATTATAATTAATCATATTAATATCAAATTAATATATTTATTGAATAACTTCTATAAAGTAATAATAATTAGATTAGAGTTAATAATAAAAAATTATGATTGATTATATAAATTAACTAATATAATGAATTATTAATTAATGACATTATTGTGATTAATGGTAATTAATCACAATTAACTATTTCAATAATTATTAATTAATATGTATTATAATTAATCTAATTATGAAATTATTTGAGCAAGATTTATGTGAATTTAGCATCGGCATCAAGTTAAAAATTCCCTATCTCCTTGGCTTTATCATTCAGTGGATTTACGGGATACGGCCGAAGAAGCGCATGCAAGGGAATAAGTTACCTTCACAGCAAGAAGAGCACCTATTGTTGCTTCGACTGAAAATGTCGTAACTTCCAATCCGACCGGAAGGGAAGTCGTGGAAGGAGCGAAGTCGAAGGGCACGAAAGAGGCGGAGAAGGGCTCGGGTAGGGCTTGGAGATTAAAAGAGGGGCGTTGGCTCGGGTAGGTAGCGACTGGATGGGAGAATGCGGCTTGGTGCAGATCGGAGGAGGGAGTTCCGTCGGAGCCTGCGAGTGAGGTAGGGGTTTGATCTCTCTCTCTCTCTCTCTCTCTCTCTCTCTCTGGGCCGAAAGAAGCAAGAGGATCGGAAAGCTCTCGTGTGGGTAGCGAATGGGAGAGAGGGAGCATCCCCTTTGGCTTCGTTTGGTCGCCTTTTAAAGACGTGAAAAGCATCTAGCTGGCATGCGATTTGGGCAGCTTTTCCGGGAAGGGACACGAGTCTAGCGGCGTCAACGCTGAACAGTGTCAAGTACGTAGGATTTCTGGGATTACATGGATTTTTATTCAATTTCCTGGCTAGGTTTTTCTCTTATGGCTGATGATCAACAAACATGCACACAACTTATTGTCTACAAGAATTGTGCAAGTTCTATTTTTCTTTGTTTTATCAGTCAGATTTAAGGCCCTGTAATAAATCAATAAAACTTCATATCTTCTTAGGGTTTTATGAAATTTCTTTACAAAAATTAAAACTTTGATAAAGTTATTGTGGTTTAGCGCAACATCTCTAGTAAATTATTAATATTTATGACACTCAAAGTGATTACTCAAACCTAATTGAACCATAAGGCTTCTCAAAACCAACTTTCAAGCTTCGATATGAATAACAACATTTATAGAGTTCGTTAATTCCTATTATTGTTTTAGTATGTTTATATTTCTTCTTCTTATAATGAGCTAATTGTATAATAGTAAGGAAGTGGCTAATGCACATTCCAAATTAGTTAAGAGATGGTTGCTTATGATTGATATCATGACTAGAGAAATTTTCTTATGAAAGTAAAATAGATATATCTTGCAAAAGCTTGATAATGAATTGTGGATCATAGCTAAAATTCCATATATGCTGCTTGACCACAAATGGTACTAACTACTAAGGTTTTTTCATTGCCATGGCGTTGTCAATCATATCATTCAACAACTTGAAATCAAGGAGGGAAAATATCTGTAGCTCGTTGAGCGATGGAAGAAGCTTTCTCACATTGCTGGTCTCATCGCTCTTCACATGCCAACATTAGACGTGCCTCTCCTAGGGCAAATTATTAGGTCGGACCTATTGTTAGGTCCGGACATCTAATTAAAATTTGCCACGTCACCTACGCTTTGACTATGCTTTTTGACTGCACTTTAGGTGCGTTTTGACTGTGCTTTACCTGCGCATTGACTGCGCTTTTTTGACTGTGCTTTGTCTGCACTTTACCTACGATTTTCCTGCGCTTTTGATGCGCTTAATTTAAAACAATATTTTATTAATATCCGGACCTATCTCCACGTCCGGTGACCGGACGTAATAATTTGACCTCTCCTAGCCACTTACCTTTTCACTATTTTGCCAGGTTTCGCCTCTTTACTATTTCACTAGATTTCACACCTCCAAACTATCTTTGTTGCGAGATCTAGTGAGTTAGTATCATTAATCCTCACCAAATCCTTTTCCCACAGCCCGATTGTGCAATACTATAGGGTGAGTGAAGCAAAGAATAACCTGTTAGAAAATGATGCTCATTTTAATACTATATGAATCATATTGTTTGCATAATTGTATTGTGATTTACTTTATAGTATTGTTTATTGCTTATATGTTATATTGCGTTGTTCATACTCTAAAATACTATAATGTGAAAATTATCTATAGAGTTAGATAAGGAAAAGCATTATAAAAAAGATAATAATATCTGCAACGTGATAATATTTTTTTTTAAACATTTTAGGAGGAAATACCCATTTTACTATCTCGTGTAATAGTTAAAATCAAAACTACGCCATTGATCATGATATGAAATGTAAAAATTACTTTTCATTTGAAAATTTTATAAATTTATAAATGTAACTAACTGATATCAAATAGAACAAGTGATTTTATATTGTTCTTGAAGATCATAATATATTGATTCTTATTTAGAAGAAAATTATCGGTATCTTCTTACAAGGATAAGTTATTCAAATAGTCCCAACTCCTAATAACAATAACAATAAACATGTAGATCTAAATTTGCCTAGCCTGGGATGGATCGTCTTGCTGATTTGTATGGGTTGAGTCCAAGGTTAGTCAACTGGCTAAGAGGGACTAACACATTTGAATATCAAGGATAAACTCATAAAATCCATCAAAACATGTCTACTTTGACCGTTGGGCCAACCAGAGAGGAAGTTGCCAAGCATCACAACTAATTAGTTGATTCACTTAGCATATTCCGCCTCAGGGTTGACTAGGCAGATCGAACAACCAAAGCTACTTGTCATAACTTCTTGGTAAGGCTCAGCAAGTCTCCATGCTAGCGACTTCATAAGGATTCACCATATATACATTTATTCTCTGTTTGCTAGCTAGTTCAGTTCATTTTATGGAAACTATTTATCAAGCCTTGCAATATAAATTTACATATATGTAGCCTTCCTTGTACTATTGTATCTTGACCCAAGCATATGAATAGTAGGTCAGAGGATAAATCGGGGGATATTTTTTCAATTATTCAAGTAGTATACTTCGTATTAGGTAAAATTTTAGAACCTCTCTCTCTCTCTCTCACATATTCTTATATGTTAGTCATGCTCATCTGGCATTACCCATAAAAAATTTGAATCCATTATCCTCTGAGGTATGGTAACTGTGAATTAATGTCAAGAACTATAAATCAAGTTTTTGGAACGATAGGACAATATAGAGAGATCAATCAAAATAGGAACAAAGACATTATCACTAGTAGGCAACTTAATCAACCGAAAAATGACTCACCATAATGATCCAAGGAGTTTTGGAGCATATTCATATAACCATTCAATTTTTTAAAATCACTAAGGATATATCTTTTGACTTAATCATTCATCGACAACCATCAAATATGAGGGAATTGATCACTTTGACCTTTAGAGAAAATGTTAAAGCACAACCATCAACATATTCAAATTTTCACATTTAGATTATTACAATATAAAAATAGATCTAGTCTACCATGTTGCTTACTTCAAATCACTACAGGAAAACCCGTCATTACCGGCGGACTAAATCCGCCGGAACACACAGAAATCCGACGGAAGTATAAGTTTCCGGCGCACGTTTCGACGGAAATTCCTACGCGCGGTTTAGGTCGCGTCGATAATTTTTTTCCGACGAATCTAATGCGCCAGAAAACTTTCCGGCGCACTTTCCGACGCATTACTGGCGCAAAAAATCGGATTGGTGCCGACGACTCCCAACCGATAAATTCCGGCGCCATATTCGCCGGTAAGTTTTCGTCGTATCTTCCGCCGGTAAGTACCGGCGGACAAAACGCCGCAAGTTCGCCGTAGACAACCCACGGTTTTGTTTGCAGCGAAAAGTCTTGGCCGGAAATAAGCGGCGGACATAGCGTTGGAACGTGCGCCGGTAGTTCCCGACGGAATGAAGGCGTCGATACGCTCGATACAATTCGTTGTATCGTCCTTTCCGGCGAAGTTCCGGCGTAAAATCCGCCGGAAACCTATAGCATTGACAAAAGAAATTGCCTTCCCAGCCAACAATCAAATTTCCACACCTGCAAACCTATACAAATATCAATTCCACAACATTTCAATAGTAACATTTCAACATATCAACATTTTATAACAAATTCACAATAGTTTATAACATTAAAAGAAACTGTTCAATAGTAACAATCAACAAAAAACATCACATTAAAAGAAACTGTTCAATAACACATGTTCACAGAAATAAACAAGTTCATGTAAACTAAATTAAACTACTCTGACTCCGTGGACTCCTCCTCAGGTGGAGCTACGTCTTTTCCACTCAGCTGATCCCTCATCTTGCGCATTTCATCCAACAACTGATTGTGTTGCTCCGTACTTGTTTGAATCTGTGCTTGCAGCTGAGCTTGAACCTATGCTTGCCAATCAGCTTGTGATTTCCTTACTTGTTCTAGCTCAGCTTGAAGAGCACTTATTTGTTGAGCTTGTAAGGAGTCATGAGAACTGGATGCGAAGCTGGATGCAGTAGAGGAGGTCATCCCCTCGTATGCCTGAGCTTGCGCACCTAAGCCATATACTCTACCATGCTGCATACCTCCGACGGCCTCCGACCAGATGTGATACTCAGAATACTCCATAGAGCCGCCAGAAGAGCCCTCACCTGATGCGGCATGAGTCTCTCGAA
>NW_021319500.1:912912-921817 GCF_001605985.2 Dendrobium catenatum
GACGGCGAAGTCCGGTGACCGTCGACGGCGAAGTCCAGTGACCGTCGGCGACGTCAATCCACGGCGAGCGACAGACGGCGACGGGAGAAACACGCGAGGTGAGAGAACGGAAGGAAACGAATGAGCGGCCAGAGGGGCTCGGTGATGAAAAATAGGGCTTTCGCCGGTGGACTTTCCGGCGGCGTAAACGCCGGTAACATTGCTGACGCAATTTGCGCCAGAAATAATTCATTGAGTTTAAATACGCCGGCGCAATATCCACCGGTTATTTGCGCCGGTATTTTTCCGCCGTAACGTGTGACGGAAATGGTTCAGAGCTCGTTTTACCGACGCATAGACCGGCGCATGGGACGCCGGAAGGTTTCCGGCGTATTTTGTGTCGGAAAATGCGTCGTAAGGTTTCCATCGCAACAATCCGCCGTTACCTGCGCCGTTCTTACCGGCGCAAAATTTTCCGTCGAAAAATCCGACGGTAATCGCGTGTTTTCCCATAGTGAATCATCCACCTCATTAATAAATATCAATAATGATATTAGATGTTAACTACTTTTTACAAACTTGGAGTTGTCACTTATTTGATTTTCCCACCTTTAGTTTAGAAGCATTGCCTCCTTTGTCAAATTTAGGAAGTAATTCATCACGCTATTTGTTTCTGATGCTCTCTTGAAGGAACTTTTATTACGTCCTCTGACTGGACATAGCTCTACGTTCGGTCAGAGGATTGTTACTCGGTTTTTGCTCGGTATTTGGTTGGTATTGCTAGGTATTGTTCGGTATTTTGTCTTCACATAATGGTATTTCTCGTTATTGTTGGTATTGCTCGGTATTTCTCGTTTTGTGCCTACGATCTTAGTGCTAGCCGAACGTAACTCTACGTATGTTCATCGGACGTAATAAAAGTTCCTCTTGAAGGTTGGGCAAAAGTATGAGAAATCCCTTTGGTGATTAGTTACTCACTTCCAACATGAAATGTTATATGCCAAAGATTTGAATATGGTTGTCTCTCTAGATGCACTTCTACAATGTCTTAGAGAGGGACCGTACAAATATGCGCTTGAACCAAAAATAATAATATATTCTTAATTAATGAATGTATTAGAATTTATGGACAAATACAATTTATAAAAGTGTGTAGAATGAAGACATTGTTAGTAACCTGTTATCAAATGATGCTCATTTTAATACTAAATGAATCATATTATTTGCATAATTGTATTGTGATTTAGTTTAGACTATTGTTTATTGCTTATTTATTATATTGCATTGTTTATACTCTTCAATACTATAATGTGAATATTATCTATAGAATTAGATGAGGAAAAACATTATCAAAAAGATAATAATATCTGCAGCGTGATAATAATTTTTTAAAAAACATTTTAGGAGGAAATACCCATTTTACTCTGCCATGTACTAGTTAAAATCAATACTATTGATACAGCATCACAAAATTAGTTTGATCGGGCATGAATCTCGAGGCAAAAGCTAGTTGGAAACTTCAAAAATTAATTTTGGGAGCACCGTAACTCCGATTTCAGCGAGCTTATAGTCAAATTGAGCGTCTCGGAAATACGAACCCAACGACACCAAATTCAACTCAATCCGAGTCCAAATGAGTCTGAATCAAGGACCCGAAGCGCTGTTGGAAAGTTCAAACCGCAATTTGAGTTACCAAACGGTCTTCGATTTTAACGAGCCTATACTCGAATCGAGCGGCTCAATGAGAGGAATCCAACGAGCCCAAGATCGCCGAATTCTGACATCATTAAGACCTCCAAATGTTCAACAAACGGTGCACGATTGAAGGGTTCAATATCGGCCGTACATTCAAACCACTCCCTATTCGCCCATGATCTCACACATATTTACGAGCTATGTCACTCCAGAAAAACTATAAATAGAGCCCTCATTCTACACAAAGGGGGCTCAAGGGAAGAGAGAGAGAAGAAGAGAAGGAGGAGAAGGAAGAAGCTCCTCCTCGACCACCGCCGGAGCTCTTCCCGCCGCCTGAAGAAGCCGGAACTCTGCCGGATTTTCGGGAAACGCAGGAATTTGCAGAACTTTGTAATTTTGTGAGAAGTTGATTGTGAATTGATCGTCTTGATTTGTAAGACGGATCAACCTTTATACTTCAAACAAATACTAGTGGAACTTTGCAACTGGGCAAGGCCCCGTGGTTTTTTCCCTTTTTCGGGTTTTCCATGTAAAAACATTGGTGTTCACTTTTCTTTTTCTGCTTGTGTGCTGAATACTCGGCGCTAGGACGAAAATTTACAAAATCTACCGCCGCGTATATTCTAGCACGGAACAACTATGCCATTGATCATGATGTCAAATGTAAAAATTGCTTTTCATTTGAAATTTTTTCATATCAAGATATTTGAATGATATATTATTGAATTAAAATGAGTAAACATATTTGAACAAAATAACAATATATTCTTAATTAATGAATATATTAGAATTTATGTACACATATTTTAACTTATATGTATCTAAAAATTGCGATCGTCCTCTCGATAATGTACAAAATTTTAATTTATTAAATTCTCCTTTCTAAATTTCTGTCAAAAGAGATTGGAGATTACATAAACATAATAGAATACACTATATAAAAAATGAATACACTATATAAAAAAATTTCATTTAAAAAATCAAAACTATATAAACTCAGATAAAATTTTACTACTTATTTTCTTAAACAAAATTTAATTTACTTTACACAAGTTAAAATTAAATCCTAAAAACAGAACCGAAACATTTTAAAAAAAATGATAAAAAATACAAACACAAACTAATTTTCAACTAAAACAATAATTAGTCAAATGATGCCTGGCTCTTTCCACTTAGGGAGAGAGAACAAAAATTGTTTTTAATTTTTTTTTTTTTCTTTTTGCTGCACATGCAGCCATACAGGCATATATAGAGAACTTATTTATTTATTTATTTTTTAATTGGCCTAAATATCCCCCAAAATTTAATCTTATTTTTTCATTTTTTTTATCACCCAAAAATTTTATTTTCAACATGTGTTTTGGCTTTTTGCACATCTATAATTGAAGTATTTTCTTTTAATATTCGTTTTACTTTTAATAATTTGTAGAATTTATCATTTTAAAAACAACAAAGCACTAAACAATATATTTTCAATTAAATTTCATTTATTTTATATATATATATATATATATATACACACACACATTAGAAAATATTATTAATTTGTTACCCATTATCTAGAAGTTTGGATCTTTTGGCCGCTACTGATCTATGAGCATTAAGCCCGGAGATAAGGAATGAATGGACGAGCAAAATTAGTGCCAAATACTCCTACGGTTTTGTCATTTTAATCCCTATTATGCTGTCTATTAATATCAAGCAAAAGAATATAACAATAAAAATTTTCTTCTGGAAGGTTCCCTGCAACTCCAATGGCGAGCCCATCAATCATAAGTAGCCAATCGCGGTGTTCTGCCTCTGTTGTTGTCTGCGCGGGTTCTTCTTTTTTGTCCAACCAGAAGAGAAGGGGTTCGGGTGGTTTGTGTTTGAGGTTTAAGATCAGAGCAGAGACAATGGCCACGGAGAAGCTCGGTATTAAAGTGGAGAGGGATCCGCCCGAGTCTAAACTCTCAGAGCTCGGCGTCAGGCAATGGCCTAAGTATGGTTTCTTGTCCTCTTACTTTTTCTCTTCCTTTCCGCCTTAGCGTAAACCACAATTAGGTCATCGAAGTTAACATTTGAGGACAGTGCATTTTATTGATTGTGAAATTTTGCTTTTTAGTGTGGTGGTATTAAACTATTAATTCTTCTTCATCATTAGGCTTACACCAAGTGATTGTGAAATCCGCATTCTTCATCCAGTAATTTCAAAGGGTACTTGCTCTGATTGTATTGCGATTCTTGTTGGTGTTGAGTTCAAGTTTTTTGTGGACGCACCCGGACCTTACTAGTTAGGCTATATGAGAGAGGAATATTTGTTAGATTGCCAATAGGTAGAGGATTTGAGTGCCAATGACTCTATGGCCTTTTTCGTGCACCTTACTTTATAGGCTCTCAGACTTGGGGTTTGATGTTCCAGAAAATATATGATAAGTCTTAATGGCTTTTTGATATTTAATTACAAGGGACATGTAGATCTAGCCAATATTTAGAAGGAAATATGTTTATATTCTCTAGTGAGGATTATGGTTAATTGCATATGATTGATTAATTAGAACCTAAGATTGAGTAATTTCGTTGTCCTATGCAAGGCGGTTACTAATTATGCGTGGAGGATACCACAAATTAGTTGGATTAGCACCGATGAGTTGGAGCTTTGGACAAGTAGTTTTATCTTTCTTAGAGCTGAATAGGCTTTAGCAAATTTCTTCGTCATCCTAGGGTGTTGGTAAGCTCTTGTGAGTTGGTGAGTTATAGCGAATTGGTGAATTCTGGCAAGTTTGCAAGCTCTAGCAAGTTTATCAAGTTCGGACTCTAACGAGTTCTTGTTGTTGAGATACCCTGAATAAGGTTGACTTGATTTGAACTATGCCCTGAGGATATATGGGTATACATTTATTTCCTTGATTTTCTTGCATGCTTAAATGTCAATTGCGAAAAGCAAGAGAATGAAATAATATATTTTTCTAATAAGTTAGTGATTTAACCTTAATCAATCAGTAATTTGTTATTAATTCACATAGCTTTATCAGAAAGTTATAAAAAACTTCTTTGCCCTCCTTAGGTTCAGCTTAATTCAAGCTTCTTTTTCCTTCTAGAAAGATGTATCGCACTAGTAAGTTTTTTTTAACTAGTAGGTAGTTCGGATTGGTGCAGGGGAACAAAGACTACGAAGCCATGAGAGATGTGAAAGAATCTTCATCTTCTCATTTGAAAAAGATAAATGAGGAGGTTGATGAGAGCAAGAAGAATGAAACTCCCATTGTGTTTCCTACCATTATGGATCTTGGCAAATCTTCCTTGGCCAAAGGAGTTAATCTAGCTTTTCTTTGCGGAGTTTGGCAAGGATGGAGAAGATGAAGAAATCATCTGATGATGTAACCATTCCTCATGGTCAAGTGCCTCCTGCTAAGACATATGAGGTGGTTAATTCTCCATTTCTTATTGGTTATGCACGGTGGGGGATTTTGATCTTTAAGGGTGACACTACTTTCCCTTCCTATAGGTTCCAGCTTGAGAAGTTGAGGCCTGTTGGAAGGGTCATGTATTTGTAGTTTTTTTGGGGAAGCCTAGAAGATTCACCTAAATAATTTGGTTGAGGGATCTACAATGCTCGCTAATGACCTTAATAATATCTCAGTAGATGTTTCCACTAATCACCTTGATAATATCTCAGTAGATGTTTCCACTAACTATGGGGAGCTTGGGAATGGCTTGGGGAGACTTGAGAGAAAGTTTTTGAGCTTAGAGAAGTAGAAATTCTTGAGATTGATGGAATGAATGAGGGATTTTTGAGTAAATTGGGCTTTTAGGCCTCTTTTCACCAACTAAAGGTTTGGAGCCAAAATCAATGGTTGGGATTGAATTGGGAGGGTGCTTTGATGCTTGCCACCTGGTTGGAGTGGTTGGGGAGCAGTTTTTTTGGCCAGGTGGAGGACAAGGCCAAGGACATGAGGTGGAAAGGGGGTTTCTTTGGACTTTTGTCCACATGAATCAAAGTTTGAGCCAATGGTTGCTTGGGTTAGGTGAAAAGCAACTTCTAGAAGCTGTTTGAGTCAGTTCATTTGGGCTAGGTTGGCTTTGGGTTCATCGATTTGGGCTTATGAAGGGTTTGGTCTAGCTCATTTGGTTGATCCAAGCCAAAACATGGGTTGGGCTTGTTGGGTTATGTGTATAGGGTCATTTGACACCTACTATAGCCATATTAGTTCAATTTAATTTCACAAGTATTGGATTTTGAGCCAAGAAAATCGCTTTGGATCCACTTGGTTCAACCAATTTGGCTAAACCAAGTGGGCCCATAAACATGAAGAGACATAAGGGCTTTCTGCAAAATTAACAGAACACAAATATCTGAGCAATAATATGCATAAGTATTTCACTTTCTTGTACACTATTTTTGATACTCATCATCTCCTCCATGAATGCACTAATGATGATGTTACTGAAAGGCGTTGGACAATGAATGGTATTTCAAGTTGAGATTCAACCAGTCAAGAAGATATTTATAGAATAGTTGATATTTAAATAGAAATAATACTTTCAATGATGGATTTCAGACAATATGCCAACATACTTTGACTAATGTTGAAGTTATTTATGCAATATTTGCAAATTATATTGTGTATTCATACTAGCCGTGCAACAAAAGAATGGGATGTTGATGATGTGTGTGATGACTTTACAATAACTTAAAAATATTAAGTTGGGGAGTAATTGCAGTTGAACTTTAAGTAGAAATGATATTTTCAAACAAAAATGAGCTTCAATATTCATTAAATGTTTGGCCAATCATCATCAATATGGAATACTACATAATATGAAATGCCAGCCAAAAGTGCACATCAAATATGAAACGATTAATGGTCTAGCGCACGCACCACAATTAACCTCCAAAACTATGCCCTTGTTGCTTGCATACGTCTAAGAGTCAGTGATTTGTTGGTGCTTGGAGAATCTCTAGTATTGGACGTGTATGTTAGCCATCATAACCATACCTCTAAAATTATATGTCATTATGTTGCCAAAATAATTTATTAACATTTAGATCCAAAGTTAAAAAATATGTATCATGGAATACATGGAGGTAAAAACTAATATTAGAATTTTACATATTAAAGCATAAGATGTTAAATCGAAGCAATTAAATTCATATTTGACACCTACGATGTTGCCAAAATAATTTATTAACATTTAAATTGCACTTTATTATGTATTGTATATAAAATTCAGCATCAATTTCACTTTATGCTTTAGGCTTTCAAGCCATGCATAATTGAATGGACATTTTGTTGCGTCATTCTTAGTTTGAATAGGATATTTCTACTCAAAAAAATATGGAGAAACACTACTTAACGTCATTGTTATTGATGCAAACAATGGTTTGTTCTTCTTAGCATTTGTTATTATGGAGACAAAATGTATTAAAGTCTTCAATGCGGTTTCTGATAACACTAATTGATTTATTGGAGTCGGTTCGAGTTTGAAAAGACTTGTATAAGTTCAAATGGACATTCTTGTTTGGCATGATGTTGTTGTGAGATATGTCTTTAAGCCGCACACTGACATTATTTATGACAATTGTAATGTTTCGAGAATGCTATTGATATTATTTATTTTGACCGACAAATGGAAGCATAAAAACAAGTAAAGTTGTATGGGCATTATTTCATAATATTATCTTAAGATAAGGCACAATGACAACACTAGTTAAGTAATTTATTATGTAGACGGTGTCCTAAAATGTGCCTGTCATTTGCCAATTCAAGCACTATTTTAAGTAATTTATTACAATGTTGTTGCTTTGTTTTTAAAATCCACTAATGCAGCTAAATTATTACGTACAAATGAATCTTTTTATATTCCTAGTACCAAGAATGCGTTGCAATAAAATGTGAATGATGCTCGAAGCTATCCTGAACCTGTTTGTATTTATATGCATGAGTATCAAGATTTCAACATTGTCTAGTATATGTGTTGAGTTTAATGCTTTTGGTGAATGTAAATGCACTTGCAATTGACGACAAATGTATCATTGTCATTTTCTCATATGCTTGTTCTGCTTGGAATAATATGGTTGGATCCTACTTTATTTTGTTTCAAGATCTACATAGTGGATATTTACTGTAAAACATGCACATCAATATTCCAAAATGTGGGATCTGCCTAAACTCAATTCTTTGCATGCAAGTAGTAGAGCTTACATGAATCGTAGCCTATTAGTTATCTAAGGCAAGCAAAATAATACAAATCTCTGCCCAGCACCTGCACGGACTATTACTTCGGTCATGGTTGATAATGCAATCTTAGTCAAGGATCTTAAGTCTTCCCCATTTGAATAGATCAACTATGACAAGGACCAAGATCATTCCCATCAATTTAGTGATGCAAGTTAGGCCCCAAGTTTAGCTTCATTAGTGTTATGGATGTGAAGAGTACCAACACTAGAAAAGGAACACTTACCAATACAATGTAAAAAAGAAGATTCATGCCAACTTGTATAGTATTATCTCGATTTGCATGCCAACAAGTTGTTAGACCGGTCCTCTATGGACCGGTCCAGCCGGCCCAAACCCTTGGCCGGCTCGGTTTGTTTACACCAGGAGGAGGTCGGCCGAAACCATGGGGGAGAAAAGGGTGGGGTCCACTTGAATTTCAAATTCAATCTTGGAGCCAAAAGAAGGGGAAGCAAGTGCAATTAGGTCCATTTGTATTAATTTTGAATTGTATGCATTAAGTAGGGAGAAAAGGCTAGGGTTTGGGTTATGTGAAATTTGGTGAGAGTTCTCTTGTTTTTCTTTGGTGGTTAGGTCTCTAGAACGAATTCTAGAGATTGGGAGAGTGCGATCCTCCTCTCGAATAGAGGATCCTTGTATCTTTGCTATTTTTCTTGCATCTACTAGTAAAATACAAATCGTTTCTCCAATTTTCTCTTAGATTTTTCATTGTTTTGTTGTTTTTCCTGCTGTGAACAGCAGTCTGCATTGAGATTTGCTGTAGAAGTGAATAGGAAATACTTGAAATCATGTATTTCTTATCAAATTGGTATCATAGCACATCTTGGGACCGATCGGGGGCTGAGTTTTACAGATTTTGATGGCTGAAATTTGTACGGCAAGGAGGAGTTTGTTGAAATTTTTTTCAGATCCAGAAATTCGCCTTAAAATTTTAGTTTTTTTTTTTATGGCTGCTAAAAAGGTTGATGCGTTGGAGGAGAGGATTGAAGGAGAGATAAATCAAATCAAGGAAA